>NC_051161.1:114271693-114566329 GCF_013339745.2 Dermacentor silvarum
GTCAAGGAAACGTGCTCGTCCCGTACCCTGGAGGCCCGGGTTCGATTTCCACCCGGGTCAATATGTACAAACTTTTTTTTCAATGCCATTAATTTACCTAGTTTGCAAGAACCTCCCTGAGAAATTTGACGTGCATCTGAACATTTTGTGACGTGTTTTTATTCTTTGCGCTTTCGAGCATTTTTGGTACCATCTTTCGGTCACGCCGACGCCGACTGATTTTCGCTAATGGGGGCATGTAATGTTTTCGCAGTAAAAATTCGCCTAACCATATCTGGTGAACGACGTTGGCAAAAATGTCCCGCTATTCCAACCCTTCAACAAGCTGCATTGAAAAAGGGACTTGCAGTTTGTACGTTGGAAGCATGAATCCTATATATGTGCTTGTGATGTAATTCTAGAGTTAACTTCACTGATGCCGTGAAGGGCAAGCAAATATTTGGCCGCTGAAAAGCCGTATATGAAGATCGCAGCTGATCATACATTCGGGCGTGTGCTTCAGTAAGAATAACCAAACTATAAAACTGAAGAAACGGGATGCAGTATTGCAGTATTGCTTAACCCAAATTAAGAGAGGTGGTAGACATTATAAAAGAAAAGATGATGAAAAGCTCGCTATGTAATATATTTTGGGTAGTCATCCGAAGTGCTGAAAGGAAGCGCATGGGCAGTGTGACACTCTCCCCCATGAAATCAACGTTTGTGGTGCGTGGCACACATTTTTACAAGCTGATCGGACGTAATGCATGCTTACTACGAGTGAGGCACGTTGGGGGGGGGGGGGGGGGGGGGCTGTCTGCTAAGTTCTTTTGGCCGCCCAGAAAAATGGTCCCATATTTACCGGACGCGACGTACCCCAGCGGGATTTTTACCTTTTTTTGACAATGAGGACATCAGTGTTTGCCAAGGCCATGCTTTTTCCTTCTTTTACTTCAGCTCACATTTGTCTTCCGTTCAGCCTTGCCTTTCTAGATGAAAAAAAAATGATTCTGCCTATACCCGCGAGAAACATGTGAGCTCTCTGGCTAGGGAATTAAGCATATTTCCGGGGCCTTGTAGGCTACGTAATAGGCAACCCCCGCGTAGTCTAAATTTCCCTCTCGTTCTGACTTTCATGAGGAAACTAAAATGTTAAGTTTTTGCAAAGATTTTTCTTTTCACTACCCGGCCTCTTCGTCTTCCGCCGCAGATGGCTATCTTCTGGCCAGTAAATTCAATTAAAGCAGAAAAGCAATTTAATGAGCCGCGTATGTACACATATTGTATATAAAAGAATGACTTTGTAACGCAAGCATGTGGGCAACGCTATCCTTTAGTGATAGGAATAATATAAGCCGTATAATACGTAAGGCGCGAATAATATGTACCCAAAAGCACTATCTCCTTTAGCTACGACGAGTAATTGGCCAACATGACCGACACGCCCAGTGCAACCCACGCAACAAAGTCATTTTAAAACTTTCTCGGGTACACTAGTCTTATTTAGATATTTTAACTTCTTGAAAACTGCATGCTGAGGTCTGTCTAATGTTTGTTGTGTATCTGTCACAATAAGCACTGTGCGTATCTTAACCATTGGTCATCATGCTGATCGGGAGTAGTACACTAGACATGGTGTCAAGCAAACTTCTCCGAAATTCACAAACAGCTCTCTCTCTCTCTCTCTTTCTCAAAAATAAGCCACAAACATGTCCACTCCCTTTCGTTTTTGTTGTAGAGAACGTCCTGTAACAAGTGTGAAAATTCATGCCGTCGATTGCCAAATTGCCAAAATTTTGAATTACTGACTCATAAGCGTAGACGTTCACTTGCAATCGAGCCTTCGTTTTTTACTTCAACACTCAGTGAATGGTCGACGTTTTTTTTTTTGCAGTTTCTTGCTTGTGCAGTCGTGTTCACGCAGGTGTTTTTCAACGCTTACAACACAGACGCAATCGCTGCCGTGAAGGTTGGCCAAGTCTAGTGAAAAATGTGCAACAAAAAGTTTCAATTGAGACATTTTATCAACGTAATATTCATAGCAATGACGTAAGAAAGTATGTGTGTTCATAGCTGGGTAAACTTGTTGCTTCAGGACCAACAATCGACAGCGCGCTGAACTATTCACTATTAAACACATATTCTAATTGCTAAGTTGACGCCAACCTCAATGTATTCATCGTATAATAATCATGAGAATGCCAGCAAACTTGAAAGTAGAAAAATCGAGAAGAAGACATAGACAAAGTGACAGGAAGGTGGCAGGACTAACAACTCAGAGTTGTTAGTCCAGCCACATTCCTGTCACTTTGTCTATGTCTCCTTCTAGATTTTTTCTACTTTCAAGTTTGCTGGCATTCTCCAATTATAACCATGTGCCAACTAGCCCAACAAGCCACTCTCATGAAATAATCATGAGACTGGGCATCCTCGATCTCGCCACCCACGAAATTTCTGATGGTATGCTCTTAAGCCCCTACAAGTTTCAACTTCTGCGAAAGTTTTCAAGGGTCATCTAGATGCAATGCTAATAATTGTAGCTCTTTGCTTTCTCTATTATTATAACCAATTCATAAATTATGTTTACTTAATCTGCAAAGAAACAACCCTAAGGTTTGATCGCTGGCGCATGTATACATAATAATAATATCATTCATATTAATAATAACCAATCATTTATTTATCGTGCCCAGGAACAAACATTAGGTCTAAGTGCTGGCGTGCGCATACATAAAAAAAACAAAGCATAAGAACACTGCAGACGAATATCAGTAAAACGAAACAATTAGTTAAAATAACAATCTTAAAAAGAAGAGTGTGCATACAACAAGGCGCAAAATGAATACAAAAAAGGCAACGTACTGCGCGGCACACGCAGCACAGTCTCAGCGTAAGTTGGTTGAGCGGCGCAAGAGTAGCTCCAATTTCGGCACCACGCACAACAAGGTGTTCGCGGCAAAGTGTCTTCGCCTCGATTTTGACGAGAACGATCTGAACTCTCCGCCCGCCGTCGGCATCGACGGCGATCTGTGGCTTCTAATGCTCTCTGCACAGCATTCTGCTGAGCCCGATGATGCCTGGTTGTAGCCGCGCACGTAGCTCTACGATTCGCTTCTTCAGCAGCGGTTCGTACCTTGCGAGGAGACGCCATAACATGTACCGAAGAGGAACCAAGAATACGTGGCGCACATCTAATATCGGGATAGCGTTGATTGCGCACCTCGTCGGAATCGCATGGCGTCTGAATCGCATCTCGTCGCACGCGGCGGTTGCAGGCACGTTAACTAGATGGCGTCACCATACTGGCGGAGGCTCGGGTCGGCTGCGCCTGCGCGCCTGCCTAGGCGCGCCGGCGCAGAGGCAGAGGGCGCGTATAAAGGGAATGTTTCTTTAACCGATAGCAAGCGCTTGCGTGGCTCAGTGTTAAAGTATCCAACTCTCACGCAGCGGGCCTGGGTTCGATCTCGGCGGAGAGCGGGTACTTTTGTCGGTTTTCCCGCAATAGCGGCTACAGGGCGGCGGCGGCGGCATCAACGCGACCGGAAACGGCTGTTGGAATGAGCCCATAACAGCTTACGCTGTAAAAAAAAGGAGAAGGGCCGTTGAACAATATCTGAGACTATGATCGCAGCGACCAATAGCAGCCGCCTATTGGAATGTACTTTATTACGAAATAAATCACAAAGAAAAGACCGAGCATCATGGGGTTTTTGAAACGAGAGCGTTTGAGAGAAAGGTGAATTCCCGCTCCTCTTGCGAGCTCCACGGACCGCGTACGACAGAAGAACTTGGCTGAGATGTTCACAACAGCGTATGCTACCCACGGACTATGTTATTTCACCAAGCCCTAGGGGTGGTTCAGGGCCCCTTTAAAGTAGACCGCGTCTTATGGCAAAGCTCCCACGGTGACTCTCGTGGAAATGAGCAGCAAAATGCAATTTACAAGAGTGTTTTATATATGTTGAGCAACGCATTCACTGAAATTTCAGCGTGGTTTCAATTCCCTCAGTTCTGTAAATCTCACATTTTGTTCGAATTAGCTAGCAACATGAGTAACAAAGGTAAAAGTCATATACCCAAGCGGTGTTGATTACTTCGCTATAATTTAACAGCATTCCTTTATATCTACAAACTTTGGACGTTGCGCGTTGGACACAGTTAAGTTTGTTCTTTGTCCTTGAAGTCGATGAAAGTCTCTTCAAGGTGTTTATCGGCGTTGATGAAGCAGGAGGCAGGTTGGAGGTTACAAAACTTGAAGATATATTGCAACGAAAATGTTTACTTAGTGAAATGCAGAGTTAGCAAAATAACACTGATGCAAAACACACAACAGCGCCTTACTCTTCGACTTTTTCTTAAGTTAGAGCCTAGGACAACTGTCACTACATACGACCAACCGAGTCTCACTGTTCTACCACTAAGTGGTTACGGCACAGACTAGCGTTGCATCGTACGGAGTCTTACTGATCTATCAGGTTTAGTGATTACAGCCTAGACTGAGGAACAAGCACCTCGTCTCGATTGTTATAGGTGAAAGAGACAAAGAAAAAGGGCGGTAGGACCGTTGGCCTATCCCACGGAAGCAATTGCCAATGAGAGCTGGAAGTTTGTTAAGCCACAACCCAAAGGGATGGGCTTACAATTAAAAGTAAATGTATTGGAAAACAACCCCGTTCGACCTTCTTTCCGCAACTCCGTTTCCCTCTGCTATTTCCACGTGGTCAGTGATGGCCTCAGCAAACACGCCAAGCACGCACGATTTATTGCTATAGGGCCATCTCAAACCTCGGTGGCGTTTCTAGCCAGCAGGGGGCTCGGGGGCTGGTGTCACAACACTGCGTACCGCAGTCCCCCCCCCCCCCCCCCCCCCTCAAAGTTTTTCCGCGTGGAAAAATAATGACCGTCGGCGGCATTCGGACCCGGTGTTTTCCAGACGACGTTCTTCGAACACGATTCTCGCATGCGCACTGCGCCTCTATGGCGCACACTGCAAGCTGACACTCGACACCACGCGGGCTTTTCTCAGCGCTCAAAACAAGATACACGTGGTTGCTGCCCGGACGCGTAGGGGAGTGGACCTCCGCTCCGTACGCACAACACATGGTCAACAATGCTAGGCCATAAACCTCGGCGCCGTCTCTAGCCCGCAGGGGACTCGGAGGCTGGCGCCACAACACCGCGTACAGCCGTTCCACTCGTGGTTTGTCCGCGTTGACCTATTATGACCATCGGTGGAATGCCAACCCAGTGCGCGCAAGACCGCGTTCTCCGAATCCGTTATCCGCATCTGCACCGCCCCCCCCCCCCCCCCCGGCGCGCGCCGCGGCTCGTCACCCGACACCACGCGGGCCGTTCGACCCCTCAAAAACAGAAACGGTTGCTGCCCGGACGCGCTGGGGAGTGACCGCCTCCCTATTCATAAAACACGTAGGCAAGTTGCGGCACTGCGACAATATACACAAAACAATCATGCAGCCCTAGACCGCCCATTCTGTATGTTCGATAGAAGCGCGGCCTAGCAGGCACCCTGCTCAACTTCACTGCAATCATTATTCAGCATTTCATAAAATTATATTTCAATAGATCCCCACCCCCCAAAAAAACAGTGCCGAATTAAAAGTTGCACCTGGAACACCTAATAGTTTGCGGTGAAACATGAAGGCGCCTACGCCATTTTTCGGAATTACAATAAATATATTGATGCACTTTCTTTTTCTTTTTTTTTTTGGGGGGGGGGGGGGGGAGTAAGCGCTTGCAAGTGCGCATCGGACGTCGTCCATACTGCAGCAGTTAAACATGGCTGAAAGACTGTTCACACCAACCGACTTTGGCAAAATGTTTTCTAAGAGAATTAAGTGCATTTCCTTTTTACATTTAAACCCGCAATCTGCACGCATTAAGGACAATGATCTCAACGCATTGCTGTCTTTGTTTGGTTTTTTATTTGACATTGTCATGTTGTGCGAGATATGGTATCGCAGCGAAGAAGTATTGCAAATATCAGACTACATCTCTCATTATCTGAATCGGTGCAATAAAAAAGGCGGCGGTGTTCTGTTGCTGACTAGGAATAACCTGCATTGCGAATTACTGAAAGACTTTACTCTAATTACTGCTGACTTCCATATTTTGACTGTTCTTCATCGTCGCAGCATTTTTTACTGTGGTATATCGCCCACAGGGAGGGAATATGGTTAATTTTCTTAAAAACATCGACAATCTGCTATCCTGGGTTAACGATGACGACTACAGTTTAGTTTTCGGTGGCGATATTAATATTAACATGTTGCTCGATAGCCCACTTCGCAGAGACACATTGCGGGTACTTGGATAAAATGCTTGCATTATTTCAATTACTGCGCCTACGTGTTCATTACCTCGTTACATACAAAGTAACAGCAAAAGTTTACTCGATGTTTTCATTACGATTTTTGACACACAAAACATTGAATCAGGCGTCATCAATGCTCACGTCAGTGACCACTTGCCGATCTTTCTGCTTGTTAATTCACCTGTGTTGCCCTTCCGTCTTTCTAAAGATCAACACCAGATTTCAGGACATTAACCCGTTCACACTTAAGAAATTTCGCAACGAAATATTACGCATAAACTGGCAAGACGTGTATAACGAGAAAGGGTGTGACAAAGCGTGTCAGTTCTTCCTATCCTCTTTTCGGAGCGCTTACAGAAAGTCACTTTATCGCAAAACAAAGAAAGCCAAAAAAAGCAAGGAAACCTTGGATTACTGCCAGTACGTTGAAGTTGATCAAACAAAAGGATGCTCTTTTCAAGCAATTCCTAGGCACAAGGGACTCAACAGATTTCGCAGAGTTTAAAAATTCTGGAATAAAGTTAATGCTATTCTAATGGTAGCAAAACCCCAATATTTCGACAAATTATTCTATGAAGAAACGATAATGCGAACCGATATCACCTGGAAAAAACTAAACAGTTTACATCGTGTAAACAATCAGGCAGAGAATGCAGCAGAGTTAGAAATAAATAATGAGCCGACATCTTCTTCTTCTTCCTGGGGTTTTACGTGCCAAAACCATTTCTGATTATGAGGCACGCCGTAGTGGAGGGCTCCGGATTAATTTTGACCACCTGGGGTTCTCTAACGTGCACTACAACGCAAGCACACGGGCGTTTTTGCATTTCGCCTCCAGCGAAATGCGGCCGCCGCGGCCGAGATTCGATCCCGTGATCTCGCGCTCAGCAGCGCAACGCCTTAGCTGACTAAGCCACCGCGACGGGCTGAATGAGCTGGCATCAGGCACGGCATTGGTTGACGCTTTTAACGATCATTTTGTATGGCTGGTGAATAGTTCTTACGATCCCAGTGTCACAGAATACGTAAAACCAAAAGTCATCGAAACTGAATTCCTAAGCCCCACTAACACTCATAAAATCTACAGCCCGTTTCTTAGCCTTCGAAAAAGCAAAAGTTGCGACATTGATGATTTGCAGACTCACCCAGCAAAGCATGTTCTAGACCTAATCTGTCCTGTCTTAGAACACGTGTACAATCTTTCGTTGGCGAATGGTATATTTCCTCGGCGCATGCAAATAGCACAGCACTTTTCAAATCTGGCGACAGAAACGAGCTCTGAAATTATAGGCCATCATGAATCCTGCCTATTTTTTTAAGAATGTCTTGAGAAATTGATTAATGGAAGGGTAAGATATTTTTGGAAACAGCACCATTAAATTAGAGAATCCCAGTTTGGGTTTAGAAAAGGTCGTTCGACAGAAATAGCTTTACTGATGCAAAAAGATATAATTTTGCGAGGCTTTGAAGACAATTTAGTTAATCTCGGCGTGTTTATTGATTTTTCGAAGGCTTTCGACACTATTAATCACAATACTCTACTAACAAAACATGACGTTCGTGGCTTTAGGGGAACATTCCTGAACGTAATTAGAAGTTAGTTGCAGTACAGGTAACAGACCGTTTTCGTAGGCAACCACTGTTCAAGACATTTGCCTATATTTGCTGGAGTTCCTAGGACTACTATTGTTTAACCTGTATATAAATGACATAACTAACATCAATACCGCCGCACAATTTGTTATCTCTGCCGACGACACTAGCCTATTTTTAAATTCTAAAGACGTGAAAGAATTGCTAAGTGTTGCTAATGATACACTAGCCCAAATAAACAAGTGGAGCTTATTCAACTCAATAACTAAATATACTACTAAAATAAAAAGCGTGCTTTTTCAGGCAAAAAACATTAAGCAGAGCATCGACGGATATCTAAAAATAGATACTTCTTTCATAGGCATAGTACCATCGGCTAAAAGCTTAGGTGTCATTTTCCAAGAGGATATGCTGTGGAATGACCATTAGTGCTAACAAACTTGCACGAGTTGTAGGAATACTAATAAGATTACGCTTCCTTTTACCATTAAGAGTGAAGCTCCTACTTTTTAATTCTCTTTTTATCTCATGTTAAGTATTGTCACATCGTATGGGGCAACACGACAAGCAATAACATCAACATCCTATATTTATTGCAAAAGAAAGCCATCCGTGAAATTTCATACTCTTCATTCGACGCGCATACTGATCCTCTTTTTTGTCAATTAGATATAACGCCGATAAAATCTCTCTACAATACAACATTGCTAAAACGATTTAAACATAAAGAAAAGGTAACACTAATCTTCTCGAGCACTTGTCAAGGCTAACATAAAATACAAACAGTTTCAGTACACGTCATAGAGAAACTTGGCATAATCCACACAAGATATAACTACGGGAATGAAATGCTGCGCCATGCACTGCCATCTCCACTTAACTCCCTTCATTAATCGGCATACTTATTATCATTTCAATTAGGTGCCCAAACTTGCCACTCATACTGTTATTCACGTGTATGCTTAGTGCTTTTCTTTGTGTTTTGTTCTGATGAACACGCATTCTAAGCTGCAATTGCACAGTGGCTTGTTTAGTTTTGTATTTCTGAGAATGTTACCCAAAAATGAAAAGTGATTTATGTTGTCTGCATTTTGTTTTCTTCCTGTTCCTGTTTTTTGTAACTTGTATAAAAATTACAACTTCTGGATTCACGTCTACTTTTCGCCGCTGTGCAAAAATAACTTTGTATAAATAGTTCCATTTATAAACACATTGTTTATATTTATAGTGTTTTTCCAATATATGTGTTCATGTATTGTATTTATGCACGCATTGCTGCGTGTTGCCAAATAAACCAATTAGAGACACAGACCTAGTCAAGCTGATTTTATGGCTTTTTGTCTGTGCACCTGTCATCTGTACGTTGTATAGATACGAAATAAAGTTGAAGTTAAAGTTCCACCACAAGATAATATTGGCCGCTTGCCTACATTTTACTAAAGAGAGAAATGTTTTGAAACAAACTTTATGCAGCCGAAGTGTTTGTGAAAAACTCAAACTTCGTTATTTTTAACTCTTTTGCCGGTGTTGGCACATGAAGAAATAAACAAAACCAATGCAACGAGCCTCACCTCGGCAAATGGTCCTTTATCTATCTTTCGAGAAAATATGAGCGACCAAATTTTTTTTTCAAATTTGTTGAAAGTGACGTTTCAGCTGCATCCGAAAAACAAACGCTCTCCAGAAATTGAGCATTATTTTTTTGCCGAAGGTAGGCTACAAAAACACTTCTCTACACAATGAGATGAATCATGGCTTTTTTTGAAGAAATCGGGGATGGTCTAGCTGAAAGTCTGGTGCGTTTGGCATGACCCAAATACCCAAATAGAATGACCCAAATACGAAATTGAAGCCGAGCTTGATGGAGTCATGTGTATTGTGTACACGCGTCCTGTGCTTAGTAACGTTTCCGAAAAGTACGTTCTCGAATTCTGTGGAGAAACGTCATTGATGTTCCACTCAAAACCTATGAGTATATGAGTAACAGTATGTTCAACTTTTTGTAACGTTCATTAAGCTCTGTTGCGTTTGTTATTATTGACATAAAGTTATACCAACTCTCTGTACCCTTCTCAGCTTTTTGTTTTATTAAGTCGGCACTGTTGATGGCGGTAACTTCATCAAACGATGCAAACTCGCCCAATTCAGTACTCATCTCCACCTCGAGGTAAATTCAGTGACTGTGCTAATTGTGCTAACATCTGTCCTGTCGTCCTTCTCTATCTCGTTTTCTGCTTTAGGAGCCCTTTCTATAATTAACATCAAGCATGCATCTCTGTAGTATGTTCACAAAACTGCCTTTTTGTGTACACTTCATTCTTGCCAAAATTCTTGTGCATAATCTTATTGCTGATTTTCGGAGTGAGCGATGAGAGCCAGTGGTATGTTGTGTTCCGAGCATCTAATCCATCTGCACTTTCTACAATGGGCCCATCATATCTGCCGGCCGTTTGCATATTGTCCTCCTGGTAACGCTGCCAGTCGGCTAATTGGCTACCTTTTCTGCTAGCGGCCAGGTCTTATCTATTGCTGCTGTCTACCGTCGCCACTTCAAGCACCACTACTGTGCCTGCGTTTAAGATATATACGCTCCACCGCAACTGTCTGGCGGGATTTTTTTGAGTGAGCGATGAAACTCCCAGCATCTAATCAGTGTGCACTTTCTAAACAGGTGACAAAAATACTTTCCTTTCTTTCCGATTTCGTATTGGCCTAACCGCTTTGTTGTAATTGCCCTTGTCGCTATTGTTCCTACCCTTGAAACACTCCCAAGATGTTGAAGCTTTTAAGGTGTCCATTGAAAAGAAAGCCGGTGCCACTTAATTCTGTGAAAGTCGCCGCGACGAAGTTCAGTTCCGACAGTTTGAAAATGCGGAAAGCCGAGGTTGACGACATAACTAAGGCCATAAAATTTATGAGTAAAAAATCAAAGTAGCAAAATTTGAAAATAACAAATAACAAACGGCTGAAAGAAAATATGCAAATGCTGCTACGTACGGTCTGCAAGATGGAACATTATTACCACCTTAACAACGTAGAAATAAGGGGTATAACAATGATGAAAGGGGAGAACTGCATGAGAATTGACGAGCTTCTGGGTGATGAAGCTTGTTGCTCTGACAAATTGGGAGATATCGACGACATGCACAAAGTTCAAACACCTGACGCAGAAAACAAGGTCATAATTGCTTACTTCGGTTCGCGCGACAAGAGCACCCAGATTCTAAAGAATGCTCGCTAAGGACGCCCGAAAACTTGTTTCATTTTTTCTATATTTTTGTGAAGCACAAGAAGGGCTCTTTTACGTTAATGAGCATCTGGCGCTTGACAACTAGCGGCTCTCTTGAACGTCGCTTGCCCCTAAGAAGCGAATGAAATCGGCTTTTCTGTGGATTTTTCTCAGAACGGCGGAATAAAAGCAAGAAAAACCCAGGACGAGCGTGCCTATCCAATCACTTGTGATGATTATCTCAGGGTATTCCACGCTTGAGCACACGCTTGCGCTGACAACTAAAGCGTGAAAATATTGATGATCTCCTTCCAAGTGACATTACATTTATTTCTTCGAACAGTAGCGATTTTTCATCTATGCCTTTCAGTACTCCTAGCCTTCGTTAGAACCATGATTACATTTATGCTTAACTTAATTGCTTCCATTCTCAAATTACATTATTCCCTGTTCTGAAACTCGGATGCCACCCGGTCACGGTGACCTGCATTAATTTGTTATTCCAGTGAATACTGTCATGATGCTGGTGATACTCATGGTGGCCAAGCCATGGCTTTTCTGAACAATATTCGCTATGAGAGGCGTCATAATTTACACTTGAATGTCGCGAAGTGTGAGTCTGTTTTATAGAACTTTCATCCCTTTGTCAGAATCAACACTAAAACAATTTTCGCCGCCATCTAAGTCTCCCCATCTTGTGATCTTCCTAATATTTGTAACACCCTTACTCACACACTTGGTCAACGTGCTGCTGAGTAAAAGAACCTAGTATTCATGGGCTTTGACAACTATAACTTGCTTGAAACCTCCAGAAAAAACTGATCTTGATTTTACGACCTGCATTTATAGCCATTGGTTTCAATCTCTATATTGTCTGTACCAACACGCTGTACTCATCATGGATCACAGTCCTAATCTATCATATCCTTTCTAACTTCGATGACCCCAATCATGAAGGCGTAATTAAAACTGATGAAACTGATTGCGTTCTTGTGTTTTCGTATGTTGAAAAGCCCGTCACTAACGGTAAATTATCACGTCATAGGCGTTTATTTATTTATTTTAAAAACAAATTCATTTATTTTTATTATAAATAAATTTAATTTGGTTTCGAATAAGTAATATCAGCTCATTTGTAAAGCAGACTGGTCCGATATTTATGGAAGAAATGGTCCAGATGAGGCGTTAATCAGGTTGCAGGATGTTTTTTTTTTTTCAGCTGCGGAACGTTTAACGACATTGCAATCCTCGAACAGACGTTACTTTGCACCGCATTGCCTTTGACTATCTAATTCACTCATGCGACCCCTTCGCAAGAAAACTGACTTATATAAAAAAACCATAACTCTACCATTCAATGAAAACTTGAATTTGCGCTATAAAAAGGTATTCCAAAACATTAAAAACATTAACACATTACTCGAAGCAAGGTATTATGAATATCAACTTCAACTGTGTTGTGAAAATGACACGAAATAAAGTGGCAGCATCCCTAAACAAATTTTTTAATTCCACCAAGTCACATAGCAAATTGTCATCTCTTACTCTTAACACCATTATAACTACGTCCAGTGAAGTAGTCAATCTTTTTAACTATTTCTGCAGTTGAACCCCCTCCGAATATTTTAACGCGATAGCGTTCATAGGGCCCCGTGTCACAGAAAATCCGGCGTCGGCCACCGGCGTGTGATCGCGGATGGCGGAGCAAATCAACTAACCACATTCGACCGCGCAGGCCCTTCACGTGATACAAGGTTTTGGCGAACAAAAATTGAATTTCTCAAAGGGAAATCCGTAAGAACAATGTTAAAGTACGACTTTACCATTCAGCGTCGGATTCGCCGTCGGATTGTTTACCAATCGGCGTCGCATTGTAATTGAATGTACGAGAAAACCTAATTCTACTACGACGAAACTGAAACACAAATCCCTTTTCCAGCATTTCTACCAGACCTGCGCGCGTCGGCGCAATAGCAAACAATTAATAAAATAACAAAAAAGGTGCTAAGGCCTTCACATTTTGATATAAGACAACTCATATTGCCCCTAGAAAAACGTCTTTCTAGCAATGCATTTCAGTTTAAAAGTGAATCCGACTTTAAGAGGATTGGTGTAAGCTTGGTCTTTGTAAACTGGCTTTCCCACGTTCAGTGTTGAAGTGAATGAAGCGTACTTGCCGTATGCGAACGATGCTAGGCTAACGGGTCCCGATAACGCTATCGCGTTCTACTCGTAACTTAAAGGCGAAGCTTAGGCGTCCTCCATTTTCTTTTCTTTTCCCTACTTGCACATCCGAGGCTTTGTCTCCTAGTTCAAGCTTATATGCTACCTGACCTGGATTAGACAACGTTCGTTCTAAACGTATAAGACTTCTAAGCTTCTTTGTTACCTCTGTTCTAAGCCATATTTTTACCCGCTGCTTCAAAATTGGCGTCTTTCCACAAGAATCTAAGCTGACAAAGGTAATGCATGATTAAAAAAAAAAGGGGAACCCACTCAATATAGTAAATTAGAGGCCGACATTTGTGCTTACATTCCTGAATAAAGTCTTCGAAAAACTAATTAGCTCAGGCTTTCTAAGTGTTTCAGTAAGATAATTATACTCTCTTCGTGTAAAATTTTGGTTTAGAGAATGTCTTGCGACTCAAGCAACGATCGCATGCTCTATTGACAAAATTTATTGATTCACTGTTATTGACAACATCGCAACATGTATTCTTGTTGATTTGTCAAAAGCATGTATACGTTGGCCTGCGCCGGCGAAGTAACGCAAAAAAAACGCTGTTTTCACAGTGCACAGCTGGTCGGCACGCGCTCGTGCCACTGCTCACGCGTTCGTCGTCTTCGTCTGCTTCCACAGCTGGCTGCGTTGTCGCTAATCATTCTAGCGTAGAATTTCACTTCTCGTCTGTCGTGGATTACCAGCAAAGTTGTTTAGCACCCGACATAGAGGTGACACAGAATTTAGATCAAAGGTATGAGCAAATTTTATTTCGGTTGAGCGGCGACGGCGGTCATCCCGAAGAAAGACACACGCAAACATACTTTTATTTTGATCAGCGGTCTTAATCGGGGGCATACATTCGCGTGGAAGACTACCGCCACCTCGGGGAGCCAGAGGGAACTGCCATCCGGCAGAAAGTAGGCACGCGCCCGGGAGTTCGAAAATAAACTAGGCGAGCAAGCTCTTGGAACGACGACCACGAGACGGCGGTGCGAGCGTACACATGGCTGACGCGGGCCACACAGCGGCAAATCTTTTGAGAAACCCTTATTAACTACCTGAGAGTCTACTGATTTTAAAAACTGTGCCTATGAATAACTAAGCTACTGACCACGCATATCCAAGTGATGCGACGTATAAGCTTTTGCAAAGAATGAAGCGATTTTGGATCAGATTCGGGAGCTGAATTTTTGCTCACGCAGAACTGTTGACGGACACGAAAAATGCAGAGAGCCTTGGTCACAGACCGCTTCGCTGTAAAACAAGCAGCAAGAAATATTAGCGCATGCCGGACGCCTTTATCATAGACGTCTCTACTTTAGTCTGCCCTGCCAAAAGCATGACCAACGTGTACAGTCAAAAGCCGCGATATTTTTTCATTGAGACTTGCAATACAACTAAAGATGTACTTGCTACAGAACGGTTCTATGTTGTTCGAGTTACAATATGCCTGAAACAGGCTTGAATAAGAAACATTGGCGTACAGTCTCCCATACTTTTTGATAGAAAATGCGCCATTGATACCAAAAAAGAAGGTAAAGAATGGGCAGTAAACAAATAAGAAATTTTTGGGAAAGTGCTTCAACCTCCTCACGATTTGTTAGCTGTTTACCTTACTTGTTTACCAACTTTACCTTACTTGTTTTATTGCTTCTAAACATACTATGGATGCTCGTGCTACCCGCAATGGTTCGTACAGCAACGACGCACTTCATCGCGTCCCGCTAGAGCTTAGACTTGCATGAACGCTCCAGTGCACCATCGGTACATTTACTGAACACACCTAATGTAAGCAATAAGCTAAGAAATCCTGCCGAAGCATCTAACGCTGCTGGGATCAGAAAGCACAGCTACAACGTTTATTCTGGCTGCATTTCTTAGCTGTCCAGCTCACTCAGAGAACCCATTTCCCGCGTCTTTGAAGACGACACGCAGACTGCGGCTCCACGTTGGCTGGTCGTATACTGTCGTCGTTTATCTAGGAGCTGAAAGCCAGAAATTCGCCAGATAGATTGTTTACGTAATTAATAAAGAAAATCGGCCGCTGTTACACAGGAAAAAAGCGTCCTGCATCTTTAGGGAAAAAAAGACTAGTAAAGAGAGAGTTCTTTCGAAGAAACTGCCCCATAGCGCAAAAAGGCCGTCCGAGCTACGCCTCATTGACGACGTCTAAAAGCGTTACAGCAACATCACTTCCAGTCAGACCACAACGTTCTATTTACCGGAAAAGAATAAAAAAGTCAGGCGTGGCGTTTGGTTCGACGATCGCTTGGAATGACACATACCGCTCGATAATTGTATACCAGCAGAGTCAGCCCTCCCCGTGGGCAGCTTGTCCTGAGTAGTATCCACAGTTGCTACTGATATTTCCTGTAATTTCTCAGGCGAATAAATTTATCTGGCTTTCTATCTCACTTTTGTGGTCGATGCTTTGGGTTCGGTGGTACGACTTTCACCGCTGTTACAAAAGATGCCATCGAAAAGGGAGCGTTCTGTCGCGTATGCGAGGTGCAGGGTACGTTAGTCGCCGAATTCCAACTACTGGAGCTATTTGACATGCACGTGCGGCCATGCGAGAGCTTCATGGCATCTGAAAGTTTACGAACCGCCGCCCATGCGATTGCTCGCGCCGCTGCAGACAACACGCCTATAACCAATAGGCCTTTTCCGTATAATCAGTTACACTGCCGCTACAGGCGTGCCGGTTAACAGCTCTGTTCTCTGCAGAACGACGCAATCAAATATCACATTTTGCCTAATTGTGCTCACTCCAACAAATACACTCCTTCAAGCGTACCATCCCTTTAATAAAACGAATAAATTTCAAAAAGCGTTCGGCTGTTCACTGGCATTAGCAACCCTAACCGATGATTTCTGCGCAACCTGTTTGCTTGCGTCCATTATAGAAAATAGACAAAAAGGTTGGCTAACGTGGCGCAAGAACCAACATGGCTTACCAACGTTCTTAAGATGACGTGGAGCTCGGGTTCTCTATCTAAACACAGGGTAGCGCAGTAACTGGTTTTGTCGGCCACCACTAGATTGACTTTGATCAAATATGATGCATTCAGAAAAAACAATTAAAATATACTGACTGCAAAAAGGAAATATTTTATTTAGGCAGTCAGTGTGCACGAATTGCTGAAAACGTCTAAATGAATTCTCACACACACACACACACACACACACACACACACACACACACACACACACACACACACACACACGCACACACACACACGCACACACACACACACACACACACACACACACACACACACACACACACACACACACACACACACACACACACACACACACACACACACACACACACACACACACACACACACACACACACACACACACACACACACACACACACACACACACACACACACACACACACACACACACACACACACACACACACACACACACACACACACACACACACACACACACACACACACACACACACACACACACCACACACACACACACACACACACACACACACACACACACACACACACACACACACCACACACACACACACACACACACACACACACACACACACACACACACACACACACACACACACACACACACACACACACACACACACACACACACACACACACACACACACACACACACACACACACACACACACACACACACACACACACACACACACACACACACACACACACACACACACACACACACACACACACACACACACACACACACACACACACACACACACACACACACACACACACACACCCACACACACACACACACACACACACACACACACACACACACACACACACACACACACGAATCTAGTCTTCAACACACGAACTCAGCAATAAATGGTAATATCACCACAGTAAAAACTTCACTTTATTAAGACACTGCAAGGTGGCAAAATTGATGAATTACACACCACTCTGAATTGTTGCAATAGTTTGTGAATACGACTTTAGTATAGCCCTAATAAACATAGTGACATTTTACTAAGCTGTAAATGCATGCAACAAATTTGTCGGCTTTATATTCTACAACTGATAGAGTTTACAAAAAATGATATATGTGTTCTTGAAGCCGAGTTAAGGATTCGTAAACTTCCTGCTTGAATATTTTTATTACGTTACCAATATTGGGGAGTTTCCGCAAAATATTTAAAGCCCTAATTTAAAATTCTTCCTGGAGTCACTACAAGTACTGTTTTTCTTTCAAATGCCTTACATTTCATTCAAAGTTGTCCGGCCGTTCTCTCACGAAAGCATTTTTACGTTTTGCAGATATTGGAATCGCGAAATCGGAGTTAGCCCTGATGGAAATCTCCTTTTAGGTTGTCCTTCAGAGCTAATAAAGTAGTCGCTATTCGGAAATTCGAACGTTTTCTGAGTATAGTTTCCAATACTTTACGTCGTCGACTGAACGCGATCAAGTATAAAAGTGAAGCAATACTTCGATAAATATAATGCAACTTTCTGTCGGTTAAGGTAGTAAAGGAGGCTGCGTCACTCCTAGAGCCAGGCTTTTCCAGCAAAACAACAATAAATAGCAATAAAAATGGTTTAGGCAAGGCAATGGGCAGCGAGTACTGTTTGTGGCTATTTATAGATGCTGCAACTGGGGCCGATCGTCACATTAAATATGGGTACTTTTCATTGCCACACACTTGATACAGTTGTAGCACGAAGAACTAATTGTAAAGAAAACGTGCTTTTTACTCTGACATCACCACAGACATCACGCATGTCTTGTTTGGTTGGAAAGGTATACACATAACTTATACGATAACGCATGTCCACGTTTCTCCGAAGAGCCGCGAGTTTTGGAACTGCTTAGTTGGTTATGCTCTCTTTGCCTTCTTAGAAAGGATGCTCTATAATCTGCACTGTGATTGCAGAAACTTTCTGATGTTGTGAATGTGTGTTTTTTGAGTTCACACTCACCATTAGATCGATGTAGCACCCATGTAGTTCATAACACCCCATCAAAAGGATGTGGGAACAACCATCAACACTGTGTAAAAAATTACCACACAAATTTCATCCAAAGCAATATCCTTAAATTTACCATAAGGGAAGCTTCCACACTAAAAAAAAAGCCAAAGAAAGAAATCAGCTCGCATGGCTGACTTGAAGCAAAGTGTACTGTCTTACGCAACACTCCCAGTCTTCGAGGTTTACGTGTTTTATCACTCAGGAGTTCTGTCTACTAAATTTTAGAGCTACCAACTGTAAACTGTCTTCCATATTGCATGTTCGCGATTTTTTAGCTTGAGACTTGATTTCTCCAGAAAAAAATATATAAGGCTTGCGATCTTCATTCGATAAGAAACGCCTGCACTCTTTACTTGAAAGTGTCCACAACAAAATACAATGCGACGTTTGTTACTGTTGCTTATTTTTATACGTGATATAGACGTTTATAAGCTAAAGCGATACTCTTGGTAGAGTCTATTCGTTTTGTTCTTCTTTTCATATTTCTCTTTTTGTTTTGCTATCACATTGTGTGTCGAAAATGCAGGAGCGTGTGTAGGGCTAAAAGGCCCCTGTTGCATAAGGTAATTTGTAAGTCTCACAATCTTGGATTCTTGCTTCGTATATGCAGGACATGAGCGTCCCATATGCAGGAACGCCGCAAAAAGAAATAATTTTGCTTCCTATATGTCCCTCGATAAGTAAGGCGAAAAAAGGAAAACCAAAAAGAGACGAGACAGCAAGATTTCTTTCAAGAGTTCTTCCATTGCTCGTGCTAACACATAATTTTCAGAAACTGTTGATAAGACATTGTCGTTGCACTTTATTCTTCCCTATATTCTTGGGACTTTGCATTGACTCCATCCCAATTGTTGGTTGGGCGTCAAGCACCGCGGCGTGCTTTGCGACATTTGCTAAGCGTTACTCGGTGATGCAGCTACGTGCGTTTAAAGAAGCACACTAGACTACTGCAGTACTTAAATGTCATCGAAGAAAAATGACAAACAAGGTGAATTATAACGTGCCCATTCTGTCTGTGTCCCAGAAACAGCGCACAAAGTAAGACAATTCTGCTTGATAATAAAGTTTTATTGGAAGGTAAGTCGAAACGCACACTGTTCAACAGACGAAGAAAAGTTACAAAGAATGTGAAAATTGACAACGTTATAATAATTCTGGGACACACAAACCAGAAGAGTTCAAGGGCATGTCAAGAATTATTCAACTAAGAAACTCCTTCTCTTATCAGTGCTAATTAACTTTGACTTACACACGTGTATTTTACACGCCTCTGCACTTTCACGCATGCGCTGGTCTTGGCGCCTTGTTAGTGTGGTGCTTCTTCGATTGAGTTGTTCCCTACGCGCTGCTACATTAGTCAATCTCGCCACTTGGAGCACACACTGCTCCTAGTTTCCTTCAGAAATTATTTGTGCGTATTTATCAGCAGCAGACCCTGAACAAAACCTAAGCTTTCTGCATCGTATACGTTCTGTGGTAGACTCAAGCATTTGTCAGTAAAGAAAACGAAGATGAAATACACATAATGCCTTGCTCTTTATATTAATATCAGAAATATCCAAACAATTGCATTTGCTTTGGTAACTGTGCAGATTTGCCGCTGACTGCTTATCACTTTATTGAACTCCGCCACTAGTCTACTAGACATTTCGGTACAAGAAGCTGTAGTTCTTAAGGTACCTAATCATAAACCTTACCGTGTTTCATTAGCAATCCCCGCCCAATTATCAAAGGTAAAATCTCAATCTAACTCAAGCTATGTCAAATTCTAACGAGGTGATGGTCACACCATTAACGATTCACGCGAGCAGCCATTCTGAGCCCTTCGTCGTCGAGGGCAAACCACTAACACTCCCTCCGCAGCGATCTATGCCATTTGAAATCAGTACGGGGGACGCGGCGAGACTCAGATAAAGCCCGTTAAGTGAGAATAAGCCTTTCGGGTTGTTGAAAGCCGGGCTGTTACCAACCCTGTCATCAGTCGCTGCGTCTCTTCAGCCCGGATCCTTTGAGCGCGCGTGGCCCCGACGAGGGAATCGCAGTCTGCATCATTGGTTCCTTTAGTAAAACCGTTCGTACCCGCGGCCCTCCACTGCCCCCTCTCCCCCTCCTCCCCCGCGTCCCGTCAGTGATGGACTGTGCTTTGAAAGCACTAACAGGGAGCTCGCAACTGGAATCAACTTTCACCCGGCATTGAAGTCGCGTACCAATCTCGCAGATCCGATGCTCTGAACTCTCTTTTATAAGAATTAGCCAATTGGTTAGGCTACGCTCATTATCGAGAAGCAGACTCAGTCACGAGCTCACTTTTCAGTCATTACAGCTTTTAGATGTCCTGGATGAAAACAAGAGCCGGAAAAAATGAAGCCGCTTTGAAATTGGCACTAATAGGGAGCTTCATTTGAAGGCTTCATTCGGTGAAACTTTAGCGTCCTGTCAGCTAGGTCTCTGTCAAAAAGGGCCCGGCCATTCAAGATGTTATGCCTGCTCCATCATTATGATGAGATAGCCATGCGTTTTATCGTATGGGCTTTAATTATTGAGCATCGAAGTGGGCATGAAACCCGTATTCGCTTGTGCGGCATGTTAAACGCTATCTAGGACGAGTGCAGTTGGCGGTGAATCATTACGAGAGAGCAAACGATGCTGGAGATCACCGGGTGCTTTCAAAGGCTTTGCAGACAACTTGGTTTTCGAATACCATCGGTTAGTGAAAATAGGCTGTGCAAGTTCCAGTGTTTTGAAGATTTGCCTGAACTGGGAGCAGTACGGGTGTATTTTTTTTTCTTGTGCAGATTATCCGGTATATAGCAGACGTGTAGTTCTGTAGAATAAACTCACAGAATACATAACCTTTGATATTCACTTAACATTAGAAGATTTTCAAGGATGCTAAATATCGTTATTGCTAAGCTAACTTTCTTCCAGTTAGTAACGGAGTACATAAACCAATAATACACTATAACAGTGACACTCAATACTTCTCGCTTGGTTATTTTGATTCACTTAGTGGTCAAACAATTTGGTAGCAATGGTTTTAGTTGAAAATGGTTATTGTTTTCGATCTGTTACTTATTGGTTGATCTGTTTATGTTTCCTTGCTGTTGGCATTTATTTCTTGTTATGTCTCGGTTCGTGTTAAATTACTAAAAAAGAAATAGGTGCTACAATAATGTATTTTTTCATCAAAATTTGAATGTTTTAATGTGCCTTTATTAAAATAAATTCTGAATTACCACTTTTGATTTGTACATTTTTATGCAAAATTAAGTTCTATGCACCTCAAAAACCGTAATAAATGCTGGGAAGTCTTACAGCATCCTGAATAATTTACTATATTTGCTTTTTTACGAGCCATCTTCTGGTTTTATTTTCGAAAAATGTACTTGTCACGACATCATGACGCTAAAGATGGTCACGTAAGAATTGAACGTCGCAACGATTGTGCACTTGCTCCAGCTAGCTCGATCGTCTGACACGGTGCTACATATAGGGCCACAGAACGAGCTATGGCATAACTGACAAGCCAGCCCGAGCCCAAGTTATTGTGAAAACATTGTCCTGCCCAAAGACGGCTGCCCCTGTGAAAAATAAATATATATATAGCCTTTTGTGGGAAAACTTGCTTAGGCAGCTGCAGAGCTTCTGTGGTTATGCTGCCAGGAAATACGAATAACGAGATGCGCCAATCAGCGAAAAATAGTCGTTGTTCTTTTCTGTTACATATGATCTGAACTTATTATTTTCATATCGCGACGGATAAAGGTAAATCAGCTCAACGCCATTACAGAAGAAGGAAAGGATAAAATTGCAGTATACCTCGACTAGCAAAGACACTTGCATATCACTTATTCATACGCGCGTGTCGTCCACCCCTTTTTCCTGTACACGGAAAGTTCTGTGAAAGCGTCCATGTCTCTATGGCGCCGAGAGGTGAACATACCTTTAATTAACACTCATAGGTAAAAAAAAAAAGCTGTCCTTCAGCAGTGACCTCGCTTGGTAATATGAGGGCTGTTGCGTCACAGGCACAGAGACAAGTCGACACCCACGCGATACCAAGCTTGTGTCGGTGTTGGACGCATGATTAGTGGTTCTGGCGGCTGCTTATAAGCATAAGTCTGGCATACTGAACACTTGCGAACTAGTCTTTCTATATCAGAATTTAGATTGGGCCAGTATACCAACTGCCTTGCTCTGGCTTTGCATTTTCCGATGCCGAGATGCCCTGCATGAACTCGCTTTAGTATGTCCAATTGCATGCTACTTGGCACTACGACCTTCGTTCCTTTTAGAAGGATCCCTTTGACCACTGAGAGTTCGGAAGCCACCGCCTTCAGCGGACCTTCCCACGGCACACCCATTCGCAAGCTTGTGAAGTACCTGCTGAAGGTATACGTCACGTTCGGTCTCACTTGCAAGCCTTGAGATGGTTTTTTCACTCACGAGTGCCGCTACTACTGTGACTGCATGAACTTCGCTCTGTAGTCGAGACCGGAAGACGTAACGCTCATGAATTGTGTTCTCTTGCTCGACGTAGTATTTCTCGAGCTTGGCCACCACCGTGCCATAGTCCTGCTTGTCTTCGCCTTCATCGAACGTAAGGTTGTTGTAGACTTCCAGCGCCTCGTCACCAGCCACGCTGAAGAAAAGGGCCGTCTTTGCTGCCTCTGACCTCGGTTTTTCAGTGCACTCCGTGGCTGCCCAAAAGAAATCAAATTTTTGCCGGAAGAGCTTCCACGTTCTTCCCCCGTTGGTCGAGATGTACTCCATGCTTGCGGTGTTTTGAAGGCTGTGGTGTGGGCACTTGTTACGGTGCTTCCTTCATCGTCGAGCAGGCAAGGCATCAGTGCCCCACTCCTGACACCATGTATCAGCCGGGCCACGTTCAATGAAACTCACACGCATGTCAGGACAGTAGTGAACGCCTGTGTTTACTGTTGTCAGTCTTTCATACCAAAGCGAGGGAAAGGGGGAGGGGTTTAGTAGATAGTAAAGAAAGGCACGTGTAGTTCAACAAAGATAGGAAGCGCTCTTGGGCCTGATACGATACACCAATGAGACTATTCGGGGTTTATTTGAGGCGTATTACAACTCACACAAGCGCTAAATTGTTACCTATAATACGCCAGTGAGCATACAGCCTATACAAATATTTTCATGCGTACCGTAAGTACTATCGCCGTTGTGCACAAGGAGATCTTACGTCGAAGAAAACCGCGCTCAAGACATTGTAAATTTTAACGTTTCAGTGTCCATGGTAAAAGTAACGAGCCCTTTTGAGATACTTGAGGGTTTGAAAATATTACAAGAAAATTGTGAGAAGGAACGAATATTGCCACCGGGACGTGTTATCCCACAAAACGGCAAAGGCGACTGTACATTGAACATGTGTAGAAGTTTTGAAAAGTATGCAGTTGTCCAAAGTTGCACATGTTCTACTCCAACTATTTCAGGCGCAATGCCAGGCACGCTAACAGATTATTTGAGGGTACTTCAATGGTCCTCCATGTCTTATTTTTGTTTTGAAATAATAAAACAGGAAGCTGTAGCGACACCAGTATTGACACAACCCTTCACTGCAAAAGTAAAATCAAAACGCTTCAATAAACTTGCAATGTTGGTATAGCTGGTTCTACGTATTGCAAGATGCAATAGCCTGGCGTGACAGAAAACAAATACGAAGGACGACAAATAGACAAACACTGTCTTCTAATGCTCTTCGATTTTCATCCTTGTCATAGGTCCCGCTGTTAAAATTTTCAGCATAAAGTAAGACCTGTGTCTCTCGCTAGAAGATTTGTTTAGAAAAATGTACATTTGCACTGTGGATATACGACCACAATCAACACGACAGGTGAAAATGCGTTTTCTTTTATAGAAGATGCGTAAAGGCCTGCTAAATATTACATCGCAATAAAAGACAATTTTGAAATACATCCCACTGTGTGTGTTCGCATAGCGTGGTACTCTCCAACGTTCTTTTAACTGTTCATGTTAAAAATGTAAATATTACAAGATTAAGAAACATGGCAACTTTTTGTGTGCCCTCCATTAAACAACAGCTGTAGGGACCCGGGACACTGTCACGTGGCTCATTCACGAAACATTAGGCCAAGTAAATAAACTAGGGTACTATGCAGCTGTGGAATCGAAGAACGGTGTTAAGAGGAAGCTTTAGCTCCCGACCAACTGTTCAAAGCACTTAAAACGCCGAAATGCTTTGATGAAACAGGCGATGAACCAAGTTAAATGGTATGTGTTGGAAATTAGAAAGCTACATTCCAGTGACCATTCAGTTATATTCAAGCAGCATTTGGACTTACTGTACGGACATTTTCACAAAAATTTGTGAATACTTATAGGTGTCCAAACAATTAAGCATGGAAATCTGTAATGCTGCACGAGGAAGAGATATCGCCGATTAACCAAATCTGTTAAAGTATCGAAAGAGAAGAAACTTCATTTATGCATTTTGCAGCTTACGCCATATTGTTAGAACTACTGCGAGAGATTCGCAAAAAGCTTTACTTTCAAATAAGAAGTGTATTTCACAACAGTGTATAATAAATAAATTTTGCACGCTTTAGTTGCAATAAGTGCAGGTAAAAAGTGTAGAATCATGATATCGTTCTTTACTTGCAAAATTGTTGAATTGTAAATGTGTAGTTATGTTTCCAAAAATTTTGCTGTTTTAAAAAAAGTTATTTAACATTTGAGGGTGTAAATATATATTTTTTCTTACAGTCACTACGCTTTATTTTTGTGTTTCAATTGAACAAACTGCAATAAAACAGTGCAAGGGTTGCTGAGAAAAAATATTTCGCTGTTCCCATCTATTTAGATAACAGCTCCCGAGCTAAAGATTCCCCTTAAGATTCATATAAAAAACGTACGTCAGCAGAGCCGCAGTGTAGTTTAAGGCAAAGGTTAAACTTCGCCCATAATTCCACTCATTTGATTTTACATAATGGAAGCTATTATTGACAACAGAAGAATCGCACTTTTTCACTGCCACGCACTGACTCTCTAACGACAGCTGCGCCAGGCTCTATCGTATTTCGCATTCGTCAAGCATGCTTTGTACTATGTTCCTGCAAAAAATATTTTATCCTTTTCAACGCAAGAGTTAAATGGTAACATTTAAGGCAAGACGAAAGCTTCACTCAAAACAAAATCTTCACTGGACTGATCGATCAGCAGATTCATCAAAACATCACCACGCGACCCCAACTACAGCTGCGTCACGAAAGTCGCAGCGCTCGGTGCCTCACCTTCCTGGCGCCATATATTCGCTGACTCATGGAGTTCCAACAGCGCCATCTTCACGTGACTTCCCCGCATCGGGCTATAAAGCAAGAGCTTCAGGCCTTCCACTTCAGTGGGCACGGCAGACAGGGAATGAGCATGTGGTCTAATGGGCCGTTCTTCTGCTTTGTGCAGGTTAGTCCTTACTACAGCACCTTAAAGAGCGATCGTCGTTGTCTTTTGGTTTTGCCGAGCCCACAACACTGTGTCTCAATTGCATAGGCACTGTATGTGCTTGCTTCTCTTGTGCGGATACGTTGAGGTAAATCCCGGTCCTGACACAGATGACTCTAGTACTCGTCACTTGCTGGAAAAAATACTTTGGGGTCAGAATAAGCTAGCCGAGGATGTATCAGCGCTCCGCAATCAACAAACAAACATGGAGAAACGTCTTGTGGATTGGGATGCTCCTTTCTCAGAAATAGAAAAGCAAGCTGCACGCGTGGACAGCCTTGAACGCACGGTAAAATCCTTGGAGGCCAAGATTACCGATTTGGAGGACAGGAGTAGACGTTGAAGTTTAGTGGTCTTTGGTGTATCAGAGGACATTTTTTCCACTAGGCTTGAAATCGCATGCAAGTCAGGTGGCCGAATTCATCGCCTTGGTAGGCCTGATAAATACCGACCAGTCATCTTGTACTTTCAAGCTTACGAAGAAAAACAGCAAATTCTGAAGAATGCTTACAAATTGAAAGGTACCGGTATATCTGTACAAAATGACTGCTTGCCAAACAAGCTCAGGGCGCGTCAACTTCTTTGGGAGAGTGCTTCAGAAGAAAGGCAACAAAAAAAGAAAGTCGTTTTAATCCACGAGAAACTTCGTATAGATGGCAACCTTTTTATTTACCCGCCGTGGTTGCTCAGTGGCTATGGTGTTGGGCTGCTGAGCACAAGGTCGCGGGATCGAATCCCGGCCACGGCGGTCGCATTTCGATGGGGGCGAAATGCGAAAACACCCGTGTACTTAGATTTAGGTGCACGTTAAAGAACCCCAGGTGGTCCAAATTTCCGGAGTCCTCCACGTTGGACTGATACGGAAACTCTAGAGTAAAAATTGGAAATTACAATTTTAAGAAAGACTGACTTCAAACCCTCGGTAATAAAGAACTACGTATAATAAATGTCAATGCCCGTAGCATAGTCAACAAATCTGATCAACTCGAGGCTGTTATCATGGGTTATAGTCCGCACATAGTTATTGTAACAGAAACCTGGCTACACAGCGGAACCAATGACGAAGACGCGTTCCTGCCTTGTTATCTTGTTTTTCGTCGCGATAGATCAACCACAGGAGGCGGGGTGGCTGTGCTGGTTAAAAAACATATATCAGTCACTCTTTTGCGTCAGGCTGACGATATAAAAACTATTAGCATAAAGGTTTCTTGCTGGGGACAATCTTTCCTGTTATTTGCAGTTTATCGAGCGCCCGACTCACCATCCCAATGTATGAGTGATTTGCGTGCGCATATCACGTCATTCGTACACAAAAAATTTTTAATAGGAGACTTTAGTCTTCCAGGAGTTAATTGGGAACGTATTTCTTCTAGTGCAGAACTTGTTCCCCATGTCAACTATATACGTGACATAATCCTATGCCACAATTTACAACAAGATGTAAATTTACCCACGCGCATGCATGGTTCTTCGTCATCAGTATTTGATCTTGTGTTTGCGAGTAGAACAATCGAAACATTTTCAGTGTCGGTAGAACACGGCATATCTGATCATGAAATGGTGTGCTTTTCATGTTGTTTGGAAAAATGCAATCCGAGTAAAACGAAAAGTGTTTGATTGAAGGACTTTTCGCGTACCCGGGACGAAACTATTTTAGATTATCTAGATGTTCACCTTAGCAGCTTTCAAGGAAGCAATGTTACAGAACTTTGGGACCGGTTCAAGGAACTTTGCTCATACTGTATTCAAAATTTTGTACCAAGCAGAACAAAAAAAACGGCGAAAGTTAATCCTTGCGTGACGCGAGAAGTCATTCACTTGAAAAGAAATACAAAACGCTGGAGACGAAAGAACGCCCCCTAGAACGAAAATCCAAAACGCGAAAGCTACGTTGAGCTCGTCTATTGGGCATGCTAAACGGCGGTAATTTAATCATATCTTACCGAATTTTATTCGCACAGCGCCACAAACATTTTGGGCATTTCTCAGTAAAAAAAAACAGTGGAGCAAATGGAGGATAGTGGCATATTCTTATCGTCGAAAAGCAAAGTATTGCGGAGCATTTCAACGCATACTTCCACAGTGTCTTTACCAATACAAATGAACCTGCGCTTCCTACTTCTCCATTGTTCGGTGCAAACTCGGAACTTGTATCTGTACCTGGCGTAGTTTCCATGCTCCTTAACTTGAAAACCAAATCTACCCCTGGTCCCGACAACGTACCGAACGTTTTTCTGCGTCGATACGCAGAAATAATGTCCCTGTTTCTTGGTATTATTTTTCGTGCGTCATTATGCCCAGCAACCCTCCCTACTGACTGGCGAACTGCACGTGTAGTGCCAGTACCGAAGAAGGGTGACCTAACACTGATAAGTAACTATCGCCCAATATCGTTAACGTCATCGCGCTGTAAGATTCTAGAACACATCACAGCTAACTTCATTACTAAATTCCTAAATGATAACAACGTTCTTTCACCTTCGCAGCATGGTTTTCGAAAAGGTTTTTCCACTGTCACCCAATTAACATCGGTTATCCAATCTTTTGCGAATATTTTAGACAAATCCGGCCAGGTAGATGTAATATTTTTAGGACTTCAGGAAAGCATTTGACCTTGTTGCGCACTCGAAATTGATTGAAAAACTTCGATTAATTAACCTTCCTTGTTTCAATAATAATTGGGTTTCAGTGTACGTCACGAACAGACAACAGTTTATAAGTATTGACACTTACCATTCCCGTGAACTCACAGGTACCTCAGGTGCCCCTCAGGGTAGTATTCTAGGGCCTTTATTGTATTTAATATATATTATTGACATTGCCAGCGTTATCACTGAACCCGTTCAAATAAAATTATTCGCTGCAGATGATTGTGTGCTGTTTCGTGAAGTAACCGGCCGCGGTGATCAGATAACCCTGAACAATAACCTTCAAAATCTTCTTTCTTGGTGCAGTCGCTGGAATATGGAACTAAATGCTAACAAGTCAGTGTACATGAAAATAACTAAAAAACTAAATAGCCTATCTTTTCCTTATGTGCTAGCATCTGAACCGCGAACAGAGGTGAGGGAATATAAATATCTTGGCGTCACAATAACAAATAGCCTGGTACACTCACATTACTAACGTATGTGACTCTTCCTTTCGTAAACTTCGTCTGCTACGTCATAAACTAAAACTAGCTCAACCCTTACTCCAAAACTAACATTGATGCACTAGAAAAAATGCAGCGTAAAGCAATCAGATATATTTTCTCAATGTACCGCATGACTTATTCCCCGACAGCACTAATAAAACAACATGGTATCCAAACACTGGAAATGAGAAGAAAAATCCAGTGGTTAAATTTTATTTTACTTCTTAAAAATAACCTCCTTCCCTCACCCCAGTGCCTTATGTAACGCCAATGGTGGAACGCCGAACACGACAACGCCACGCGGACTCTTTAACTCCCTATAATGCCAGAACTAACGTCTTTAAATATTCTTTTTTCCCTCGCACCATTACGGATTGGAACAATTTACCTCAGTCGCTGCTAACCAGTATTGATTCCATTGTCAATCTCAATTATTGACATGCTGCTCTCTTGTGAATTGATTGCTGAACTTGATTTTTGCGTTGTTCTTTTACATCGCATAAACTGTATTGATGATTTATTTCTACATATTTTCTTTACTTTATTTTTTTTGGAAATTCCTTCATTACACGAGCAAGTGCTCTTTTCCGTGCTTTGTACATGCAGCTGATGGACTGGATTGGTATTCTGCGCACTGTTAATTTACGTCTGCTAATGTTATCTCTTATTATAATTGTATGGCGCTCCTGCTTGGGTCACGCCAAGGCCCGCAGTATTGTATAAATAAATAATAAATAAATAAATAAATAAATAAATAAATAAATAAATAAATAAATAAAATAACATTGGTTAGCATGGTGTAACCATTTTTTGTGAATGCATATTCACAAAAAAAAGAAGGAACGAGATGCAATACACCCCTATGTCAATGTAAGAATACAAATAGCCGTGGGGCAGCCCCTTGCTACGCTGCATTTTCTATTGCTTCAGTTACGTATTTGTTCAACAAGCCCAAAATTATGGTTTTCATTTGGCTCTCTTTTTGGGAATAAATATGACACGTATAGAAAAAATCTGTTTGGGACAACAGAAAAAGTATTTGGCCAACGTTAAAGCCCAGTTTTCTTACACGGTAGCACCTATTTGCATCGTTGGTCAAATCAGGCCTGTGTACTATGGGCGTTGCCCAAGATGTAAGGAAAGAATGAGCTCTGCACTAAAAGTCAGGTGTTCATTTTATTCCTTGTTACAAGACGGACACCGAACAGACTAACGTGTAGAGGCCTAGGAGAGCCCCTCGTGACGTGCCGCTTTTATGGCTAGTGGCCTATTCGTATTGAGCATGTTTAATTTTTAACTTTTCTACGTAACTTTGTCTTTATTTCTGCATCACCTTGTACCGTATGTCACTATTTCTGGCACGCCATTTTGTTCTGGATTTCAGACATTTCAAGAAAGCCGCAAAGCAAGTAGCAGGCCGTATGCATCAAAATGATCCACTGTGGTGTGCTCAATTTTCAGGTGTTGAAAATATGAGACACGGTTTGTCAACATGCACACAGTTTTTCTACAGGCACACGAATACAGCGTCACAATTTTCCTGTTTGATTAGTTTTTCAGCATGTGCCGCATGCATCATACTTGACCACTTCACACTGCTCATCGGTCAGTTACGTACCACACGCCACATTTTACAGCTCGTGGCACATTTTGCTACATCGTCACAAGTACGCAGCTATAATGCGTCGCAGAAACTACTTAGCTTCTTGGAAACGGTACCGAAAATGTTCAGGTGTGTTACTAGAGAGCTGGGAGACAACACAAATCAAATAAATGACTAGGTAGAACAGAGCATGTGACCGACCATGCATGATGCATTGGGCAGCATCATTGGAATTTGCCGCAGCGCAGAGTGGGCAGCGCCACGGTCAATAATCCTGTTCGTCGAAAAATAGCAAGGAAGCTATTCCGAAAGCGCAACAATCCCAGAACAGAGTGTTTGCAAGATAAACACGCCATACACGCACATGTGCACAATATGGTAAGTACAGAACACGACGAGTGATTCATACATCAGACGGCGTGCCATGTGGTGACTCCGGCCGCTTGATGTCGCTGCGAGTAGTGTAATGTATTACGGGGGTGATCATTTTTAAGTTTTGCGGAAATTTTAAAAAATCGCCAGTTTCAGATAGTATGATTCATATCCTTGACCTAGATTATTCCAAGAGGAGGCTATTACTAGCACGAGAAATTTAAACACATTTTCAACTGATTAACCAAAATTGACTAATGAACTGCTTAGTTAATTACTTGATGGCATATATTACAATTTACGAGTTATACCCCGTGAGCTTGTAAGCGGTATCCATTTGAAATTAATTTCCATGATGACGCCAGTTTCGAGATATTATTTCCGAAAGTATGGGCGAAATACATGGGCGTTCCAGTTAGTTTTGTGGTTAGGTGCAAAAAGAGCGTTTCCGTAACAAAGTAAGTGCAACCACAGTGCATTTTTACGGTGAGGTTGTAGGCGCATATGTGCAGACCAGTGTCATTCCGGGACATCATTCCAAGTGAATGTAAAGCCACCGGCTACAATTCTTGAATTGCAATATTTACCGTAAATCAATTAAATAAGCAGTTATATAGTGAATCACTGTTAATTATTTGAATAGGTGTTTCGATTTCTCATGCAAGTAATCTGCGGTTTTTTAATTCTTCGAGATGAAGGACTAGAACTGTGTTATCTGCGACCGGCAGCTTTTAAAAGTCCGTAATACATTACAATGATCACCCCGTATACCACACCCTCTAGTGCAAACTTCCAGACTCACGAGGGTTTGAAAACTCCAGTAGGAGTGGTCGACTGTGCTCTTCAAGCAGTAGCGAGCACAGGCACAGGGGCGGCGGGGCGGTGGAGCCCTCCACACACTAAGACATCATGGCACAACTTTAGAATTGCGAAAAGACGGTAGAGAGTGAGTTAGTTCGCCCGGCATTAGTTATACCTTTTCTAACCCTTTTGCGATCGTTAACAGCCGCCAATTCCCTGTTCGCGCCGAAAGAGCAGCGAATGATGGGTGAGGGGAAGGCAGAGAACGCGCACTCGTTTTCAAAGAAGCGGACGCCTCGACCTGTATGCGGCTTCCTCCGTACTCCAAGCAATTTTTTTTTCGCTGCTCTAACAACGGTAACACAACGTACATTGCGTGTAGTTTATTTTGCTATATGATAGTGTTGATAAAATGTTCTTTTTAAATACTTTAAAAGCAACACATTAATGACTAAAGCGTTGCTTTTACTTCTCAATGTGTTGTATAATTTAATTTTTGATTTTTTTTCACAATTCTATTTTATTGTGATGTTAGATTGTCTACTGTACGCTGATACATTATTAGGCACGCGAAAATTGTGCAAGCTTGCTTTTTTCGCTCCCTGCAGCCATTTCGTAAACGGGCCTCGAGCCACGTCAAGCAGCTTCATGGCAGCTTTTGTCCTGGGCCTCTTGCTTTTGGAGAAATAAAATGAATCTCGAATCATAAATCATAAAGGCTTTTTGGGATAATACGGATCACCCAAAAACACCGCATGTTTGAGCCTCACAGAACATAGGCAAGCAGTAACGGTTCAAGAAGCAGAAAGGTAACAGCGTTTATCGACAAGAACAACCTGCTCTGATACGCTGAAGACGGTGACTTCACATAGTGCCATGTGCTATTTCAGCATCACCATATAACTGCATCCCCAGTTATCAACGTCACAGGAAAGCCTTGCACCACGAAATCCATTTCCCACTTAGAATAAGTCTCGCCCCACTTCTTTAAGTGTTTGCCCCGAATTCGCAAAAAGCACTCATGCTACTGTCATTACTAAGAGCAAACTTCAGCTGATCCTGAATGTGGGCGGGTTATTATCTAAGGCCAATGCCAAGGAGCACTTAGGTTTGAAAAGCTTTGTGAATTCTGCCCCTTATGTCGAAACCCATCGAGTGGACGGCGCACGCGAGGACTTGGTCGCGGCGTGACGTAAGGCTTGTCTGGAACCTGTGTGCTCGGCGCTTCTGCGCTGTTGTGCGGCTCCTTTGATAAAGTCGCTGTTGCAGAGGTTGTTGGAGAGTAACTTGGAGGCAGGGAAGTTGGGCTGTGCATAGGCACACACGTAGATTCAGTGGCTTTCGCAATGGTCATAAGGGGTTTATAGCGATGATCATGTATTGTAGAGCCTTCGGCGAGGCATTGCGCTTCGAAGGTCAACCAGAACTTTCAGTAAAGTTAAAGCCCTGAAGCTTACTTTACTTACATTGCATTGCTTGTAACAGATTCAGCCGTAAAACTGTAGCTTTCTTCAGCAACACCATTGGACCATACCTTCAATAGAAGTGCGCTAGGCATGGCTGTCGAAAGCACTGGGTGATCAAACTTTTATTTTTGTTAAATTTTTACCTCACTTGTGTGGAAAGTGTGCTATAGACCTGAAAAAAATAAAGTACAGGAAAGGTTGCAGGGTATGTATGTTTTGCAGCCAGATAGATCAGCCTTTCGTGGAATATACAGTTCAGTATTTAGGGAGACGAAGTCGCATGGTACGTATTGCACTGTTCAACGGCACACAGTAACACAAAGAAAAATCCATAAACACAGCAGCTCAACGTTGCAGGATTGAATGAAGAGCGTTACCGAAAAACAATAACAGTTTCCGGCGTGGGTCGCACTGACGTGCACTATACCTCGTTTCCCAGCTAGCGTTAGCCAATATATTAAAGGTTTTTAAAAAGATCAAGAAATCACAGTGCAAGATTCGATTTTAAGACCTACGATTTTTGGTCGTACAACTCTGACGACTGAACACTATAGGTTTTGCAATGGTGTATTGCACCAGAATTTCTTGATCCTTCTTTTTTTCCTTTGAATACCTTGGCTAACGTTAAAAGGGACACCCTATATAGCAAGAAAAAAAAACTGTTTTCCGGGATAATTATTATACCTGAGTCTATGTGAATGCTATCAAGGTACGTAACTCCTCACCATTTCAAAGCAGGCCAGTGTAATTGTCCATCCGGTATTAAGGTCTGAATGGGTGTGTCATGTCAAGGCGCGTTCGTAAAAGTGTAAATTTTCGGCAGCGGCGTAATCGTGTTAACGATTAGGCCGCTGCCGAAAACTTACACCATCAGCGAAGTATAATACACTTGATAACTGCAGAAAAACGTCCGGGTTTGTCTGGTTGAGTTCTGCGCCAACAGGTGGCTGGGGGGCACAGTGCAGGCGACTAACTTTTGCGCCCCGCTCACCCACTATTGCCGCCTGATCTGATTGCGCTTAGCGGAATACCGTACACGCTATATATAACTCTCTCCTATGTCAAAACCTATTGCGAACAATAGGCGTACAAAATAAAATGTTAAAGCATTAAAAACACAAATCCACCCAAGCAAATAAAAAAATTAATTAGGGCGGAGCGATGTGACATTTGTATGTTTCCATTATTAAGAATATTGCCACACCAAGGTTAACTTGACCCAAATTCTCAACACACGCCGTCGGCCACGCAAACATGGTACAAAGTTAGAATAAAAACATAAATACATAATCTTATTATAAAACACACTTTATTCGCCATACAACCAGCGATTACACAGGAACCGGTATACAAGCCAATCGAAGCGCTGACGAATCACCTGTTTTTTTTTGCTTGCCTATAGCCAAGGGTAGCAGTCTATAAGGCTCATGCACTCCATGAACTGCGTCCCCATCGTGCCTTGCAGAATAACTCTGCGAAAGCGATGAGGCAGGCCAGACCGAGACCTGCTAGAAGAACTACGAACACGCCACCGACTTTTGGCAGACCCAGTTCGCTAGCTGAACCTGTCCTAGACTCGCCCGTCTCCTCTGGACAGCGCTTCATCGGGTCCCGTACTCTCCACCAACGGTCCTTGAGTTTCTGAAGGGTACCACGCTCTTGCAGCCGCAGTATGGTCGACGAAAGAAGGTTGCGGTACGGAGATCCTGCGAGAATGAAACAATACATGTTTTTTTTTTATTGAAGTGAATATAATAAAATCTTAGGACCAACGTCTACTATCAGCCTAGCATTTTCACACGCTGAACACTGGAAAAGTACAGGTGCCCACAAAGTAACTCGGAACGCCAGACCGGTGGCCGCTCGTGGGCGGAGCACACCCGCGGAAAACTACAGCCTTGGTCTGCGCGTGCGCGGCATCCCTAGCAAGCAAGCCTGGCTCCCTAGTGCATCTAGAAAGGCGTTGCCTTGCGTCAAGAAACTTGCGGTTTGTCCCTCTTAGCGCTGCAACAACACATCTGGGGGGGAGGTGGGGGGGATCGGGGCCTGTAGGCTACAGCGTGCTAACACGCTATGCTGCATAATCACTAAACGCACGCGTAATCCTTGCGGCGTATTCTAGTCGGAATGTGTATTCATTCTAAGAGAGAGTCATGGTTTCTGGATAGCTTGTGTGGATGGAATCTGTGAGTGTTCATAACTGAGTGGTGACCAGTAAGCTCTCCATGCGCCACTTTTAATTATACCTAAAGTCTTGCATATCTGTGTCAATTATTTCGCCTAAAGCAACCCTGAATTCATAGCTTATTTTTCATGTGGGCGAGATGTGCTCTGTAGTATTTTAGTACTTGTGCAATTATATTACAAGCCGCATTTACTACTTGGGAATACGATCATAACTTCGACTGTAACACGACGGCTCATTTAACAAGGATGACTGCGTGCAGTAATAAAAGTTTCCAAAATGACATCATGCGACGTATTCCAACACGCCAATTTCATGCACAGGAATTAATTTTATGCATGCGGCACTATAATGAAAGTCTATTCCATGCTTCGCAGTCACAATGAAGATAGCATAGTGCTCTATTCATTTACGAAATCTGGCCGCTTCGCTGCAGTTTTAGTAGGGAGTACTCTAACATTTGATCGCGTGTCTGCGTTGGTTGGCGCAAACATTCAATTTTTTGTTCAATGTGGTGATACGTTGCTAATGAAGGGGTTGTCCAGCTATGTGAGTTCAATTCGTATGAAAAAAAAAAGTTCGGTGGGGTCCCACGTCGATTGATAAGGCGACTTTGACGGCGAAAGCTTTAGTTCGCCCGGCATTTAGTGCAGAGTTCATTTGCGATTGCTTGCTTATTTATGTTGGTTAATTAATTAAAAAAGTTGTCGCAGTTTCACCTGAAAGGCGAAGCATCAATTGCGATAGCAAATATGTAGAGAGCCATACGGAGTAATGATAGTAGCTTTATCAGCTGTATAAACTTGGACATGCAGCAGCACCGGCAACACGCAGAACTGTTGTCGACGCCATCGGCGTTTTGCCCACGTTCGCACAAAATGCGTGCGGCGTTGGTGACTGTTGCCGGAGCCTCTGATATAAATAGGTACTTGGTGCCGCAGCTAAACGTCCCTTCCCTCCCTTCCCTCCCCCCCCCCCCCCCACGGCCTTTCGTGCGTCAGAAGAAGGCGCGTTTGCTCTACATATATGGTGATTGTAAAGGAGGAAAGAGACGCCTACTTCTGCAGCCCTTAAGGGAGCACGGCACAGAACGCGCGTTTGTTCTCCGCCGTGCGTTCACTCCCCGTGAAAGCGCGCGTCCCTCGCGCCCTTTCACTCGCACCTACAGCGTTCGGCGGCGCGCGGCGACGATTTCATCTCCATTGACGTCATACGGAACCTCACGGCGACGGCGACGGCGACGGCGACGGCGACGCCGACGGCAGAAATCTGCTTTGGAGTGTCCATATAATTGCTATCGCAATAATAAATAATATTGGTAATTAGGTTTAATTGCTTTCTTACTTGCTGTTACGAAGTCTTTAATTGATCCTAATTAGTACCTGCTGCTCTTTGGAACTCTTAATTAGTTGTAATTTTACGTGACCTGTCTTGTCACGGAGTCTCGAAATGATAAGTAATCTCTGTTGCTGTTCGCAAGCCTTAATTACCTTTAATTTCTCGTAATTATTCTTAGTTACTTAGTAATTCACTTTGGCACGCTTTAATAAAGGTGTCGTATGATGTCTGTGTATTGGTCTTGTTAATTACCCTAATTACTTTTATTTAGTATTTGGGACTCTTGAATTAATCTTAATTGCTTTAGCTGCTTGGTGCTAAATTGCCTTTAACATGCTTTATTTAACGGTAGAGGTGTATGCCGCTTTCTGATTTTTGCTACCGCAAGTGTTGTCGACGATGGTGACATTCAGCGACGAATATAGTTAAGCCTTTCGCTTTAAAAGGTGTCGATGCCCATTAACGCGGACGCACGAGCGCTTATGCTCCATCGCGTGCACACGCGCGCACACAGCGTTTCAGAGACCGCATCCGGACAACCCCCCTGTGACAACGCTAAATGCAGTCAACACTATTCTTTTGGAGCAAGGCAACACCTATTTAGATGCACTCGGGAGCGAGGCGAGCTGGCTAGGGAGACCGCGCAAGCGCGGACCCTGGCACTACTTTTTCACCGGCGGACTCCGCCGGCGAAAGGCCACCGGTCCGGCGTTCCGAGTTATTTGGTGGGCATCCGTATACCACATGAATTGCGTACATGGGGATGTATCAAACTGACTACCTAACCAGTAGGAAGTTGAAAGATGCTGAAGGTGATGTTTCCTAGATACTAGAGCACTGTACAAAATTCTAGCGGGAGATATCGCCTTAGAGTTATTACAATAGCTAACAATACGTATATATATATATATATATATATATATATATATATATATTCAGTAGCGTTTTGTTTGTGTACTTAAGGGACATAATGCGATTCGCAGCTTTCCTCTGGCATGTAACTAAACATATTATAGGGTAATCGTCGACACTAAAGACATTTTTATTTCGCTAACAATGGCAAAACGATTAGTATAATATACTACAGAAGCAGTTTCAGCAAAACTGCAGGGCTGTTACTTGTATAATTTTCTGGTTCGCAGCTTTTAAAAACTGTCAGCCCTTCCACTGGGGTGGAGATGGAAGACCAGCGAAGCTGTACTATGGTGGGAATTATGCATTTCCAATTATGACTACTTAGATGTGATGCTGTAATTGGTTATTTGAACTAATAAAGAATGAGAAATACATACGATGCGGTAGTTTTCATTTATGTAGCGACCACATGATTCATGGCCTTATGATCGCTACGGTACACCGCCATTGGGTGTACGGCAAAAGTTGGCACGTTGTTCATAAACACGTCACAACGCCGCGCGCGTTCGGTGCAAACGCGGGCAAAACGCCGCCGCCGTCGACAACAGTTCTGCGCATTGTTTGTGTGACCGCACACAACCGCTGTCAAAACGCTGGCGTGAGCAAGCGCGCCAGCAGCAGCAGGCGAAAGTTCATGCGGTCATGGCTTCAACAGAAACTGAGCGGCGAAAGCACAGCGCAAACAAAGGTAGGAGCCGTGTTGCAGATCGCTTTGAAGATACGGTGCGCACGACCGCCCGGCGCCTAGCAAAGTACAAGTTGCTAGCAGAGCAGAAGCCGCAACCCCTCCCTCCTGCGTTGCCTTCCCACTGTCCTCCTTTCACGTGGGAGATTGAGTCGTCAGTTCCTCGTCACGCGTTGCGTTGTTCCTCCGAACGAACGGCACGCGGCCGGGCCATGGGCAACTGATAAGAGCGCTAGCGCGATGTCTACGTGACGGAACGGCAAAACGCCGTTGTCGACACTGTTAGGGGAGAGGCGGGCGAGAGCCCAGAGAGAGTCGGCGGCACAGGCGGCAGGGCTGCGCGCATGCGCCACCATGGGAGAGTGGGAACGCACACGCATAGTCTAGGGTGCCTCGATGCCCTCCTCGCCCACCGCTCCCCTTCCACTGGGAAGTTCGCGTTTGCTCTCCGCCGTGCGTTCGCTCCCCGTGAAAGCTCGCGTTCCTCGCCCTCGCATGCTTTCACTCGCACATACAGCATGCGGCCAATGAGAGCTTTTTTTTTCTACATCCGGACGCGACCATCGAAGAGTGAGCCCTTAACAGCTTCGCCGTGAAAGTACTTAAACAGACGGAACATGCGCATGGCGGTCTGAAATTTTGACGCAACTCGAGCACGCCCTCTGCAAAATTTTTCAGCACGCTGCGGATAACTGCTGACACCGCAGCTTCAAAGATGTCATGCAGATGACCTGCAATTTCTCAGTCACGTGTAGCCTCCCGCGAGCAGCACTAATATCAACGTCGTTGTCTGTAAGTTTTCGTATCAAGAACGTCTGCTGTTGGGAGCCTTTTGTGACGCTGCCAGTTTCATTTCAAATCTGAAATACTTCATGGAGGTTGCTCTATATCCTAATTATCTTAAAGTAGGTTTTTTAAGTAGCTCAAGAACATTCCGTTGATGAGGACCTGCCGCTGTACAAAACAGATATCTATTTCGCTTGAATTAAAATTTAGCTGTTTCCTGCAAGTTAGAACAGGTTCTTTATGTATAGCTGACTTAAAATCTGTGCACATTATAATTTTCCTCTGCAGGAGAATTCCTGTTAATGTGCCTGCTATTGTGCCCGTTATTGGTCATGCGTCGGATTCAACAACAATTTTTACAATTACACTTCAAATAAAAAAAAACTAACAGCCGTTAGGGACTATCTTGTACATTAGTCATCTGTCTTTAGTGCACTTCCTTTGTTGAGTGCCGCGCGCCTATAGAACCTTTCTCTCAAGCACGCGTGTCACGCTGATGTCTACGTATCGTTATTGGGCTGAATGCACCGGAAGTTCGGCTTTAAAAAAAAGGCAAAAGCAGGCAAGATAGATGGCAATTATTGTTGGCGAGCTAGTTGAGCTCTAAAGGACGCGAATGGTTCATATAATGCGTAATTTAGAGCCGTGCAAAAGTGTTGGATTTCACAGGTATGACAGTTAACATTACACACAAATATTATGCGTCGAGATCTCCAGGCAAGGTGCAATAACTTTTTTGCGACTCCTGTGTGTCGCTAGCCACTTCCATTTTATAATAAAGTATAGCATTACAGAGAGACGGTGAGATTGGTGCACAAGACTGACCGGTCGGTGTGGCAATGCCATAGCCTTTGGATTCCAGCAGACCCCCAATCTGCTTGAGCTTGCATCGTCTCCGTACGACGTACTCGACGCTGGTAGACTCCATGAGGAAGGCGTAGCCACCGCTTTCAACGCGCTCAATGCCCTCGTCGTTAGAAGACACCAAGTCATCCTTCATGGCGTGCCACATCATCTCGTACGTCTCGTGTCTCGACTCCTGAGGCGCAAGGTTGCGGGAGAACACAAGAAAATAAATAAAATATTCCCTGAATACAATCGAGTACCTTTTTTTCTTATTAAATAAGAAACCAGAATATCTTCAGGCTTTCATTCACCTCTAACGCATTTGCACCTTGGTAAAGTCCACATCGCTTTAACGCTATTGTGCAAGCTATTCCAGGACGCGTTAAGATTGAAGGCAGTAAAATTTGATGTTTTCTTTTGTCATGAAATGCACCTACGCTACATATGCTTAAAATTGTTCTAGCTGAACTTCGTACAGAGAAGTCAATTACTTTGTCATATTTGTCGTTTTAATCTGCATCTGTGGGCGTTAAGATTTCCAGTTCTCTCTGTGCCATCAAGTAGGACTGAACCACATAAGCTCCTCGGGCCGCATGCGGGAGGCGACCTAATGCATTACATTACAAGACACGTTGCTGATAGCTCTGAATGCGATGTTGCCAAATACAGACTAGCTTTCCGCAAGCCAAACGTTCTACATTTCCCACTAAAATGTGGCATGTGGGGCTCCCTGAGAATATGATATTGGACCTCACTGTTTTTAAGATGTGCAGTTGTGCCCTAAAGATTCCCCTGCTTCAGGGTGCTAGTAAGATTTTATAGACAGGCGAGTGTGTGCAGATGGCTGTGGATGTATGTATCATTCATGCCTACGCGTCATTACTGTGCATATCATCTTTTTCACGCAACCCGTGCCGTAGCATTCGAGGATTTTAGCCAGACAAACAACTCCAGATATTCATGAAAAGGCCACATCACTCTTTTCTATGGAAAATTTGCGGTACGGCTGGCGAAGTTGAAACAATGACAATAGGGGTTCGCAGGGAGACGCATATGTGTGATACAGTGAGCATGAAATAGTATGACAAATGATAATGGCTTTGGTGATGGTAGTCACGATAACCGTGGCTGCGGCTGCTTTAAGTAGGTTGCGCACAGTTTCAGCGAAAATGCCACCTCAGGCCCAACACATATTTAGTCAACTCAGTAATGTCTGTGCCATACCTTGAATAAAGTGTGCGTCGATCCAGATCGAACGCAACCGTAGCGCACAGCGGACTGCTTAGCCAAGTCTTCGGCGCTCTCGATGGGCGACTGAAGCCTCTCTCGAGTCAGGAATGACGCCAGGTTCGCCGTGTACGAAGATACCAGCACGAACGAGAACATCCACCAAGTCGCCGTGATGATGCGTGTTGACGGCGACCTGCAGTATTTGCTATGTTATTGAACATTATCCCAACGAAGCCAAGTCATGAGAATAGGGCATAGAATGAGTGAAAATTTGTGGAATATGCATAATCGCAGGAATAATACTATTGTGGAACAGCGTAAATATGCCTTTACACAAGTCGTTAATTATAGCTAAATACTCTCTGCTTCCCCTTTCTTCGGTGTAAGTGGTTGATATTTAAAAAAGAACTCTTGGGTGTTGCATATTTCAACAGCAACGTCACTTTGGTGCCACTTCACAACGGCGTGTTGGCGTTGGTGTTCATGCATAGCTTCTGTAAGTATAACCATAACCTAGCCAAAGCTAAGGTCATTGAATAATGCTGAGTATATTGAATGATTTTCGGTGGAATAAATAATTATGGCAGCCCTCTTTTTCCTCGCATTTGTTCTTTGTTAAGCTGACAGATTTAGCAATGCGTTTCCTTTTACTCACATCGCGATTCTCTGTGTACGAAGATGACACGACGGCAGCCGACGAGGCACGCCACCGTCCGTGCATTTATTTTTGAAGGCGGAGTGGCCAGCTGAATGGCGGACTGCGGCGAGCAGCCGGATCGAGAACGAAAGCGCGTGTACTGCTCCTGACTTGAGTTCCACGAGATGCGCGGCGCGATGATGACTGCTGGTGATGCCTGATGAAAATTATGACGCTACACTTTGGTCACCGAACAATATGTTGTTCAATAGCAGGCCACACCGTAGTTTCCATCACCTTCATTTTCTTATACGTCAGTGTACGTTGCGAAACTAAATAAAGAAATATTCGTTTAAGTGTACTATGCAAGAAAGCAGAAACAAAAACATGTAACTCCTCTTCGGTGCACACAGTTTTGAACTAGGCATACACGAAGCTGATCACAAAGATCAACTTTCCAAGCGTTACAGTAGCACATGCGAGTACAATGACTTACGGCGTGGAGTATCGGTGTTTGCGGGCTGAACATATGACAGTCCCTACATGGTTAATGTTTATACTGGAGACTATCTGACACCTGTCTTGGATACATCCACTAGGCATGTATAGAGGAAAGATGTCCGACTGCGCATCAATTCAACCTTTCATCGATGAAGTGTTTCTTCTTCTTGCTCTGAAATGATCAATTAGGAAGACTTCATGATTTTCTTTCTTTTGTTGCGTTGTGCCGTTCATTAAAAAATTATAGAGAAAAGTGCTTCACCCAAAGCTGCCACACAATGAACCTTTCTAGCGAATTCGAATCACGGGCATGTAATGCCACTCTGGCTCTCTGCAACTCTCCCCATCCCTCGAACTGTCACCTACGTATTGTCGACTCTTGCATGACGCTCCAGCTACCGCAAAGCCTCTCACTGCGATGCAACATTTCTGTGTTACTTGTCTGGCTGGGTCTGGCATTTACAGAGAGCTTGATTTTACTGACTGGGATGAAAGGCGCACGTTCGTGCGGCAGCTGCGAGTGTGAAAACGCTATCGAACATGTCCTCTTCATCTGTCTCCACTGTGACGACCAGTGTATTCTACTGGGCACCTTTGATCACCTTTATTCAAGGCCACTCCCGGTGACAAAAATACTTGGACCATGACCACTTGCATCACAAGTCCACAAAGCGATACGTGTCCTATTTCAGTTAGCGACTGTTATTTCGATGTGCACCTCCGGACGGAGCCACACCCTCAGCGTTCTTCCTTTATTCGTTCTTTATTTCTTTCCTTTTCATCCCTTAACCCCTTTCCTCAGCGTAAGGCAGCAAACCGGACTTGCATCTGGTTGACCTCGCTGCCTCTCCTCCAATTTTGTTTTTATATTTCTTGCAAAAAGGCAATAAGTTAGATTAGGAGAAAAATAAACAAAGTCTAAAGCTATAAGAAAAAGCATGCAGAGAAGGTGCAAAAACAAATAAACGTTCCTCGACTCACCTTGGCGACTTATCGCACCCCTGGCGCATGATGGCGCTTATTGTGAACCACAAGCTGTTTAGCAGAGTGAAGTCACTTTTCACTGTGTGTAGGCCGCTACTTCCCTTTCCGTCCCAAAACATCCTCTCTTCTTGGTGTTCTGAGAAATCCATTCTTTCCTGTCCCTTGATGATGTCGAGCGCAGCATGGCCCCTCTCCGTTCTACGGTACCATTTGTCGCCGCTGCGCGTTATGTTCTTCTGGCAGCAGCAGCTAGAAAACCGCGAAACGGCACGACTTCTAGTCCACTCCGCACTCTGAGCATGCGCAACGCAACACAGCACGACACTGACGAGAATGCACGCTGCTGCCACACACAGCCACACATCCGATGAGAGCGGAGACAGGAAGAACAGAAGCGAACGTTTCTGCTCTGTATTCTTGTAAAGTATGCTGACGCCTAAGGTCATGAATGGCATAGTAAAGTCAACGGCCTGCTCGCGCTGTGATGTGATGGTCAAGTCGCCGATCGCCAGGTCAGCCTCCTAGAATGAAACCGCAGGTCGAAAATTCACGTAGGCATTGTATGCTGTAGAACATTGCGCGGAATCTAGAAGCAGCAGGAACAAAATATTCTCTTTCTCTTCCTTCAGAAAAGACAGCACTAGGGATTCATAACGCTGAGACAGTAAAATGCAGCAGCATTTTTTTTTCAGATCCTGGCAGAAAGAATCGTCTGTATAACATTCCATGCAAGCACTATCACGTCAAACAGTTCTTAACGCTGATAAAATTATGTGTTACGGGCTGTCATTAAGATTTCAAAGCAGCAACGAAGAAGTTTTTGATAAATTTTTCCAGTGAACGAAAGGATGGAAATCACCAACTACAGCTAGCCAGGGGATCTCTCATACTAGCAAGCTCCTCTTACGCTTAAATCTTGTGGCTTGTTCTGCACGTGGTATTTGTGTTGCATATCATCCAAAGTTTATTCAATAAAAGCAACCTGTAACTGGAGGAACTTTCTTGACCGCCAAGGGTTTTCTTGCGGCGCTTCTAAAACAGGAAAAGTTTCGCTGCACAAAATTGGTAGGCAGCTTCTCCTAAAGCGGAAAGCAAAATTCCGCCATTTTCTGTGTCACATTAATACTTTCGAGCACGTACTCATTAAGTTATCTCAACGAGGCTTCTGAACGTCGACAGGTTTGTGACATTGGGCGGTATGACGTAATGACGCACATTTCATTTGCAACTTTGGTCATGCTTCGTCACCCAACTTACCTTGTCGATGAGCTCGCGCATCATGCCATTCCAGTGCCCTTGGGAGTCTTGGGCTCCGTAAGCACCATCCCTGACAAGCCTCAGCTGGTAGCGGAAGCCCAGAAACACAGATATTTCTCGGAGCAAGTCCATGCAGAATCCTTCGAAACGGTCGTTTCCTTGAAGCTTGTGCGCGGAATTTCTTGAGCATGACATAAGGTGCATTCTGCCGGAATAATTGAATTGGACACACATGAAATTTCTACTAGTTTGGAGCACATGGTATGCAAAAGAGGAACAGCGAATTGAAACGAACACAAGAAAATTCGAAGGACGCTTAAGCTTTGCCTTCAAGAGCGCAACGCGATAGCATTCAAAGATTCCTGACTGCTTGTCAGGCTTCCCGGCCAACTGATGCTTTATTTTTTCTCCAACTTCGAGTCAGCGTGCGGCTGCCGAAGAGGCGAGCGCCATCTGGATGGTGTTTATTCAAGGGACCAACCGGCGCGCTCCGCTGTATGAATGGAAGAAATGCTGGAAAAAGCGTCTGTGTTTGCGTTTCCGCGTAAGCGAATTATGTTTTCTCGTATAATGTCAAAGCGCCTGGATGAACTTGAGTTTGTTCGCCTTCAGCCGGACGTTGGCCACTATTGTTTTACGGCGGACACACATCTGCGTGTCATGATACGAGCTATGATACGCGAAGAATTACAATCTATGGGCTTGCCGTCACCGTCGGTGTGCCCCAGTGCACCTTCTAGCACGGCCTTGCGTGACATCATCAGGGATGAACTGGCGTCTTGACCTGCTCTGCGCGCGTGCAACCCTCCGTCTTCGAAGAGGTAGCTCCTTCGATCCTCAGTCCTCTGCCCGTTCAGTCTATAGCGCCTAGAGCTACGTTGAGGCCGCCGCTTGCGCTTTGCCGCCGTGTTAGTTCATCTATGTCAGAGTCCGAAAAAGTACGCCAAATTCTGAAAGGCATTAGATCAGTCACTTTAATGCCCTTGCCATCAAGTACCCCGCACCTCCACCGCTTATGACGTCTCTGTTGGCACGACGTTTATTCGGCCCGAGTACTCGGCAGCGAACCAGCGAAGGCACACACCCGATGATGATGAGCACACAGAACTGAAGATGAGGATCGAGCAACATAGGATGATGATGATGATATACAAATGAAGAAGACGTGCGTAATAAACGCCCACAATGTTTAGATTACACTCCGACGCCATCATGTCTGTAGGTCGTGGGTAAGTCGCACTTTACGATTTTTCTGATGCATTTGCTTTTAAAAATTCAATTAGTTCACTAACGAGTCCGCCCTACGCGGAGAGCCTGCGTGGTCGGAGTGGTTCGCGATGATTTTTCGGTGACGCCTACACCTACGCCGACACCCGATTTTTTTTTTTTTTTGCGACACGGGGCCTTTAGCGCTATTACGGTAAACGGGAAAGCATTGCACCGTGATATCGTGAGATTATGAAGATATCTGCTTAGAAGCGGCGATGCTTCCACGGATATCAGTTTGCTTTTTGTTGTCGCGAAAACTATTTTGTGTTCCTACATTCCGTGCTGTTCCTATTGCTAGTAGCAGCGCGAAAATGACTTACGTCATTGCAGTCATCCAATTGCCCAGTCCCACTCAAATATATGAATGCTTTTGCAGGCTTATTAAACATTGTATTCACGTGTTTTATGCTCTAAAATAAAGAATAGCGATAACTGATGCAATATTCGCTACCCAGCGTTTTCAATAAGATCGAACTAATGGATCAGAATTTGTGTGTCTTACAGTAGAAATATTTCTATGAAATTGTGTCTCGAGTGAGAGAGAGAGAGAGAGCAAGCGAGAGAGAAAAGGCGGGGAGGTTAACCAGAAGTCAGTTTCGGGTTGCTACCCCACACTGGGGTGGGGGATAAAGGACTTGGAGAGAGTGCAAAGAGAAAGAGAGAGCGAAAAAACACACACACACAAAAAAACACAGGCATAGGTAACAAAGGAGGCGTTCCAATCACAGGCGTTCACACAAGCCAGTGGACTTCAGGAACCGCAGGAGCGCTTGCACGGCCTTCTGATACGATGTTGAGTCGCGTCGATGTTGCAGAATTCTTTCTTGGGATAACGGCTGGTCGTCCAACTGTTTCAGCATGACGGAGAGCGATTGTCTCTGCACACTGTATTGTGGGCACTGACAAAGAACATGGCGAATCGTTTCCGCATCTCCATATCGAGTGAGGTTTGTGATCTTTCCCTTGGGACTTAGTGATCAGAAGCATTTATATTCGTAGTTGTATAGTTTGTGTTATCTATAGTACCAATTATCCTGCACCGTCTCTTTTGTGGCTTCCTTTGTGACCTGGGAGCACTACATTATCCAGAGGCGTCCATAGGATCCCCTCTCCTTGCAAACGTGCAGGCCCTTCTGTGCTGACCCCATATTGAGTGCGCATTGAGCCCCTCCCCCCTCCTTGCGGTGGTATTTTATTTCTTGCGATGATACCCCTCCCCAACCTCCACCCCTACTGCATCCCTGTATCAGACCCCCCTGTCAGTGGCAATCCTAGTCAAGCAGCGGAGACAGCTTTACCCCATTATTCTCACCACAATGGTGCGTTTCATTACGATCTGAGAGGGTCAAATAAACCGAAACGAAAACCAGACATCAAAAATTTATATGTGCGCCTTTGTTTCTTGTCGCACACAAAGTGCCAAGGAAGTTACGTTATTTATTTGCGCTCGTTTGAGTTCGAGTGTCTTATTTGCCAGTTTAGATCAGTTCAGATTGCTTGCGTAAGTTTTAATAAGGTGATCGCGCAACATGTCATGCAAAACATGACTTCGCAGAAAGTTATACAACTATGACGGCCGGAGTACAAGTAATTCAAGAGATGCTCATCTGTCATTGAATATCGGAAAAAGGCTCACCAATATTGTCGTAATTCTCAACGTCTTGTTCTTCAATACATTAAGTATTTCTTCCTGGAACATCTTTTCCGCGTGAGTGATGTTGAGCCCAGACGACGCACTCCAGGTTCCGACCTGGCAAAACATGCATAAGACAAAGACAAATAAACGTGCACAAGTGAACGATAGGAAAAATGCGTACTTTATCTGCGCATTTAAGGCAAGCAAAATTCTTTTATTCAACAACGATGAAAATGCGCAAATGTATTCTTTGTTAGGGTAACAACATAGGCGAGAATTTTTTTTATCTGCGTAATTGCCACGTTGCAAAGTGTAGAAATGAATTTATAACGCCGAAGAATGAGCGACTAAGGAGCACAACGGAATCCAAAACAAATTTTTTTCTTTACGCCGCAACCATGCAAAACTGACTAAGAAGCTTAAGTTAAAAAGTATTCATGCATCTAGCCATTTTTAAATCGTTTCCGATAGCTCCAGTCTGAAATCACAACCTGGAGAGTTGAATGACAAGCAAACTAAAGCAAATAAGACAAGTAAGGTTTACTAGCTGGACATTCAAGAGACGATGTAGCTAATTCCTCAGGGTTGAAATGACTGGCGATGCGCGATCCCAAAACTCCGTATATAGGCTGTTTCACATGGCGCGATTGGGGCGAAAAAAAAAATCGTTCTGTCCGCGCACGTCGCAGAGCGATTTTCGCTGGCAGCTTTCACATGCGTCTTTGACCGCTCGATTTCCGTCGCAGCGACGCCCAAGGTTTCTCCCTGCTCACAAAGTATCCATGCCTGCATCGTTAAATAAAACAACATGGAAACTAGTCAAATATTACAATTTCATATTATTTCTTTGAATATAGAATAGCACACAATTTTTTAGCCTTTAAACGCGTTGAGACTGCGATCGCTTAGTCCGCAGTTGCGGCTAGTGAAAATGCTGCACAAACCGCATAAGCGTGCGGCGTGGTGGGGTGGTTTTGTTTTGTACACTCTAGTTGTGTTGTTGCGGTACGATGGAAGCCACAACTATTCTCCTGCAGGAGTATTGGCCTCTCCGAAAGAAGAAGCTACTATTAAGTGTGCAAGTGCCTGGCACAATTTGTAGCAATGAAGACGTTGACGACGGCGACGATCGTGAGGGTACGTGCCGTATGTTGAAGGCGGCGTCAGCTCCCGACCTGGATAGCATGCAGCTTCTCCTTTTAAATGAATTTTGCGAGCTGGAGAAAAAACGCCAGGGGCGTTCACGCTGTGCATGAGGGGAAGGACAGAAAATTGTGGTTGATCCCTCTTATATAGGAATCGGTATAGAACACGAAAGTGAAACGTGTCTTCACAGAAGTAGTGTAATGTTTATTGCACATTGATATATAATGTCTATTGGTGTTTTGTGGCTAAAGCGCCCTTAGGCGTTGATGCACCCACGCTGACGCCTGGTGGCACGTCTCCTCCATCACGACTACCAACGTCGATGACCATGAGCAACCGTCGTGCACATGGAAGCTGCACTACGCTGCACACGCTAGCACAACGCGAAAGACGAAGCACGTAACTGACACACTAATACAACGCGCAAGACAAAGCACGTAACTGAAACGTCACCGAGTCAAATCAGCGCGTACAGCGCGTCGTAATTGCAGCCTCCGCGATCAACTTCAGAAACATTTTCAGAGCTAATTGCGGAGGCCACGCTCCGCTGTGCTGAGTACGGTGAACGCCACCTAGGTGGCGTTGGTAGTGCTTCTTGATGCCAGCGTCCCTTCGAATGCTGGCATCGAGGCGTCGTAGTGCTGAGACCACCGAAGCGTTCACTGTCGGTGCGCGTTAGTGTCATAATGCAGTACTTCTCTTTTATTGCGATAGCAATTATATGGACACTCAAAAGCAGATTTCTGCCGTCGCCGTCGCCGTCGCCGTAGCCGTCTCCGTCGCCGTCGCCGTGAGGTTCCGTATGACGTCAATGGAGATGAAATCGGCGCCGCGCGCCGAACGCTGTATGTGCGAGTGAAAGAGTTCGAGGGGCGCGCGCTTTTACGGGGAATGAACGCACGGCGGAGAACAAACGCGCGTTCTGCGCCGTGCTCCCTTAAGGGCTGCAGAAGTAGGCGTCTCTTTCCTCCTTTACAATCACCATATATGTAGAGCAAACGCGCCTTCTACCGACGCGCGAGAAGCCGTGGGGGAGGGGGGGGGAGGGGGGGGGGAGGGGAGGCGACGTTTAGCTGCGGCACCAAGTGCCTATTTATATCAGAGGCTCCGGCAACAGTCACCAACGCCGCACGCATTTTGACCGAACGCGGACAAAACGCCGACGGCGTCGACAACAGTTCTGCGTGTTGCCGGTGCTGCTGCATGTCCAAGTTTATACAGCTGATAAAGCTAATATCATTACTCCATATAGCTCTCTACAAATTTGCTATCGCAATTGATGCTACGCCTTTCAGGTGAAACTGCGACAACTTTTTCTGCTCGTAGGCGGCGGCACCGCCCCGAGCAAGAGCGCGGGTACACGGAGGAGTGTTAGATATATAAGGCGCGTCTGTGTAGCTCTCTGCAAATGCGTTTGTGGCGCAATGGGTTAAACGCTCGGCGATCTATCGTCGCGGACCGAGAGGTCGTGGGTTCGATTTCCAAATTTTGCATGTTTGTGGAACTTTTTCTTCTGGTTTCTTTCTTTGTATTATGTTCTATGACGTATTTCCGTGACGGAAATACGTCAGTGAAGTCTTGGTGAACCCCGGCATAAAACACTTTCGTGTTAAAAAAAATTCTTCATGAAGCTCCTGAGCCACCGGCGCTGGTGGGTACGCTCTGTTAAAACATCATTGAAACTGGTGCGCGACATTGCTCCGCTGAGCTTCCAACACGCGGTAAAACAGGAAAGTGCCTATTTAGACGGCGCTTGCTGTTACCTCACGTTGCTCCGCCCACATCGCGCCGATCGCTGCGACTCAGCGACGGAGTTACCACCATGTTGGAACCCCGTTGCGGAGGGCCTGCGAAGTCGCGGCGGTCGCTGAGCGACGGAATTCGCTGTGTCGCTGTGTGAAAATCGCGCCAGGTGAAACGGCCTTACCGGGTGTTCAAAATGAAGCTGTACGGAATTTTCAAAAATCGCTTGTGGCAGGTAGCATAATTCTTATCATTGAGCTGGGTTATTCAAAGAGGCGGACATTAGTAGAGCGAAGAATCAAAACAAATTAACAAAAATTTACTAATGAACATCTTAGTTAATCAGTTTACGACACATATTACAATTTACAATTTACATATTGAATTTATGAATTTGTAAATTGCAATATGTGTCGTAAAGTAATTGAGTGAGATGTTAATTAGTGAATTTTTTTAATTAGTTGAATATGTGTTTCGATTTTCCGTGCTACAAATGTCCACCTCTTCGAATAACCCAGCTCAACAATAAGAACTATGCTATCTGCCACAGGCGATTTTTAAAAATTCTGTAAAGCTTAAAACTGAAAACCCTGTTGATGAAGAAAATTAAACACTCAACGGCAGGAAATTATCAATGCGGAAATTATAGTCAAAACCTTTCACAATCCCTTAACATTAAAGGCTCAATATGCACTGAGAACATGGCAGCAATGTGCGAATATATATGTGTAATGCGTATACCATAGTGAGCACTTTTCCTGTGGCCAGCATGATTCGTTTCTACTCATGCTAAAATGGTTAAGATCACAGCAAGACGTATCACTTGTCGCTAACGCAGAAAAGCGTTATCCTGATATTATAAAAAAAATTGGCTGTGGTTAAGCTCTGGTTAAACCTAGTCGAGTAGCGATAGCTACAGACCCCCGGCTGCGCTTAGGCTTGTAGTTGGACATGTTGTTATAGTTACATTGTAGTTATAGTAACATTGTAGTTACATGTTGTCTAGTGGGAAACCACTAAGTATTAAACTTAGTGGTTTCCCACTAGACTAAGAAAGGAGAGACGTTGTGGTCAACCAACGGCAGGACCGGTGGCAGCGGTGGCCGCGCGGCGACCGCGACGAGCCTAGCTGCTTGAGAATAGAGGACCGTGGTGTGACGTCACAGTGCGGCCACGGCTCCAAGTGCGGCGACGGTGAAGAGGCGAAAACCTGGCGTAATGTAGCTATTGCTACAAAAGATAACGTCACACCAAAGCAAGAAAAACGTCAATGAACCTGGAAGATTGTTTTGAAGTTTTTGAAGGTTGTTTTGGAAGATTGCGTTGAACTACCGTGTCATACAAATTACGTCAGAAAAATAGCACTCTTCGCAAAGAACTAATGACAACTCTGTCGGTAAGAAAATCGCGCAAGATTTTAACAGCTTCTCTTTGCTTACAAGAACAGCACTTGGGTTCGAGTAATTTTTTTGCAGATAGGTGCGCCCATTTAGGAAGCCAAGATAGGCACGGCGTGCCCGCCCAGGTTGTGTCAAATTGTGGACAATTGATAAGGATGTTCCGGCGCGCCACAAAGTACACCCGTGAGCAAAAGCATACGGACCATAGGGTCGGCGAAAAAAGTGAATTTATTCATTATTAACAAGCATAAACTGGAATTGATGAGTACACTAAAAAGATCGCAATGCCAAGTTTGGACTGCAGTCCTCAATTTCAAGTTGCGTTCATAGGCAGAGGAAAAATTCAGCTTTTTCGCGCAACCCCTGGTCCGTATACTTTTGCTCACGGGTGTACATATCCTGAAGAGGGCCTTTTTTGTATCTGATATCGAAAGCAGGGTATGTACAGTCAACCACAAAAGTTTGCGGACCACGCGAGCGCGTGCCAGACTGCCTATCCGCGCCACCTAGCGGTACGCCACCTAGCGGCGACAGGGGCGCTCTCCCGGATATGAGCCCTCTTGGTACTCGCCTGCCTGTTAATTTTTTATTCCCGTGCATGACATTGTTAGTTCGTTGTGTTGACGCAGAGCGCTGTCTGCGATAAGACCGCCACATATCTGGCTTGATAGCAGTATCGGAGCAATCACTGCAACCTTTGTCGACTGGTGTGCCAGTGGGTAGATAAGTTTCACGAAGCGCTGCGACAATTTTTTTACGCGACGTTTACTGGTGCACTTTGGTTGGCAGCATCTTGGTCCAATGAGTGTTGCTGCTTCTGCGTCTTGAGAGAAAGGGTAGGGAGGTGTTTCACTGTCATCAAAAATAAAGAAAAAGCGGATGCATAGAAAATTTTCTTTCACACATAGGCGCATCTTCGCATCAGTCGCTGAAAACGTAGTAGACTTGCTTCAGGCCACATGGTGATTGCCTATTTGGAAAGATGCCGCTGCGTGTTCCACTTGACGAAAGAAGGCACATTGTGCGTTTATTTATAGAGGGAATACCTCAGCGCGAAATCTGCCGCCGAACCAACAGGAGCCGGACTGCCGTGAATAGGATTATTCAAGCTTTCCGCGACGATGACAGATTCACAGATATGGAGCGCAGTGGGCGTCCAAGGGCCACGACTGAGGAAGAGGACCGCCTGATTACGGCCGCCATCGTGGCTGATCCTTTTCAAAGTGCAGAGGATATCCGAGAAGCGCTCTCGCTCACGGTATCGTCTGAGACTGTAAGAAGAAGGCTGAGTGAGCTTGGCCTGCAGTCTTTCGTAGCAGCACAGAAGCCCTGCCTCTCAGACAGCCAGCTACAAGAACGACTCATGTTCGCTACAGCAATGAAAGATTGGGCAACAGAGAAATGGGGCGATGTCATCTTTAGCGACGAGTCAACTTTTTCCACGCGCTGGGACCAACGGAAGCGGGTTTGGCGTCCACTAAACTGCAGGTGTGTTTACAGTGTATTGGCAGTTAATTCACGAAGCTAATTCTGCATCACAACATGTTTCACGTAAAATGAGCTTTTGGACATTACAAGATTTTTCTGTAGTGGTATTATGTTGAAAACATTAACGATTGTTTCATAGTACTACTTACTCTGAAGCTAATTAAAAGCTGCCAGTGGGTCTTTCAGTACTATCTAATGATGTTTGCACGTTTTCTATTGCAACTCTATAACAGCATTATAAAGTTCATACGCAAGAGGAATCACAACATTTTTAGACGCGCCGCTGGAACCCAATTGTATGCTATTTCTTGCAGATATCTGCCTAATTACACACAGAGTGTTCTATCCAGTGGACGGTGTTCCGTGAGCGTGTGGGGAGCAATCAGCAAAGATGGCCTTGGTCCCCTTGTGCGTCTGGAAGGGCCCTTCACTGCGTCACGGTACTGCGACGTCATCACTAGACACCTCGTTCCGTATGCGCTGGACGGTCCCTTCAGCGACGGCTGCTATTTTTTTCAACATGACCGCAGCCCGATCCATAAAGCACGTATCGTCCAGTCATTGCTAGAAGAACATGCTGTTTGCCAGCTTGAGTGTCCTCCATGTGGCGCCGACTTGAATCCCATAGAAAATGTCTGGGGCATGTTGAAGAAACGGCTGTCCACACGAGCCAACCGCGGCCGCACGGCCGATACGCTGTGGCAAGCGATCGCACAAGAATGGGAAAGCCTGCGTGGTCGACCGGAGATTACTGAATCTTTGTACGAGTCGATGCCCACACGCATCAATAAGGTGCTAGAAAACGGCGGACATTTCACTTCCTACTAGATCATTGAGAGACCTATGTTTCATGACACTTCTGTAAATGTCTTGTGACATTTACAGAAGTGACATTTCACTTCCTACTACTACTACTACTACTAGATCACTTCCTACTAGATCATTGAGAGACCTATGTTTCATGACACTTCTGTAAATGTCTTGTGACATTTCATCCCCTTCAGACACGAATTATGATGCACTGTCTGCAAATGCGTCAAATGCGCATGGCATCATTTCAAGACGCTCACTATTACATTCCAAGAAAGAAGACGAAGCAATGTGCTGTTTTGTGCGAGTTTCAGTAAAAAAAAATTTATTAGCGTATAACTCATTATCTAATTATTCTGAAATCCGTCAGCTTCAATGCTTGCATAAAAAGAATCAACTATTAGGCCCGAAACGCATGCACACTTGCTTTTTCGGTTGTATTCGTGTCGACCGGAGAAAAAAAATACTCTTGACGTTGGTCTTGGAACGCGGCACGTCGAACGATTGTCTAACATGGTAGTGTCTCCAGCAAAGTGATCATCTGCAGCAATACGCAGGACAATGAAGTTAACTGACCGCTAGTTGTCCCATCAGGAAGCGGACACGAATGTGCACACTGAGTTTTAGGTCATTTGAAGAAACACGTGGCGTGGGACGCGCCTCCGAAGTTCGAGTCCCCAAACGAGGACGCCGTGTCGCAAAGGGTTATAAAAAGAGTCATCGCACCCGATTATTTCTTATTTTTCTAAATGTAACCACTATAGCAGCGCGGTGGTCCGGGCTTTGCGCAGCAAAACCTGGGCGCAGGCGATCAAATCCCGGCCGCTACTGTCACTTAGCGATGGGGGAGGAGCGGGAAAATTCTGCCTACTGACTAAGCATCTGTGTCCCATGGCTGCTTCACCGCTCACTCACGCACTCACGAAAAAAAAAAACAGCGTGGCTACGCGAAAATAGAACTGATAACAGCCGAAGAATACGCTGTCTGATTACTTGTACTGATATTCTGCTCTCAAAATATAAGCAAGTAGCCCTGGCTAACAAAGAGCGCGTCACGTTGAAAGAGATAGGTAGAAAATATTTGCGCACAGTGCGAAAATAGACAGGCCATAGATTTAAGGAGGGATGCGTCTTCAACGTAGCGCTGCTGTCAATCGCTGGTGACGTAGCGGAAGTGTCGCGAAGAGGCTCTTGGCCACGCGCTCGCGTGGTCCGCATACTTTTGTGGTTGACTGTACGTGGCTTCGAGATTTAGGCTAGGCAATGGAAGCGCTTGTTCTATCTCCAGGTTTGGATAGAAGCCTAACAGGTGTAAATGTACAGGTGTGTCCACTGTTAGAAGGAACACGCGAACGCGTGGCTCATGTAGGGTGCCTCAATGTTCTCGTCCCCTGGCTACCCCCCGATGTCCTCCTCCCCAGTGGAAGGTGAGGAGTGGAGGAGTGGAATCGTGCCGTTTAATACCACGTCAATAACCTGCCCCTACCCCCCCCCCCCCCACCATCCATCGGAGAAACACTTAATTTCGTCCACGGTCACTCGTGAGATTTAAAAATCACTTCAGTACACACACCGAGGTTAAGGTACCTAGTAGCGAAGCTCTATAGAAGCCCGTACGGTCAAAACATGCCATGGTTCATCGGCGGTTCACGGGGCTTAGCGCCATTTGTGTGACGAGGATACGCTTCCGGCGGAAGAAAAAATAATGTGATGCAATATCCGTTAAAATCGGAAATGACGTCATTTTTGTTCTCAAAGGCGCGAAATTTGTTTCGGTGGCCGGCCTTTAGAGTTTTATTTTCAGAAGCCCCGCAATTGGCACTCGATGGGCGTTTCGAGCATTCAGCGTGGAAAGCGATGCCGTAAAAGGTCAGTCGTACAGATCTCGGAATCTGCACACGAAGCTGCCTGCACGAACATCGTTTCTTTGCAGGCCGACGAAAGCTTTCGGTGTAGAGTACTAGTTGTATCATCAGACGCCAAGCCAGCGTAGCCGCACGAAAACAGTCAAAGTAAACAATTGTATGGCACGCTTAACCAACTACTAAGAAACGGTGAAACCTCCCTCACCAGCAGAATTCAGGCAACCGTTGCAATCAAAACATCACAACGTATGAGCGGGCGTTTTGTAACAGGTGAACTTGCGAGCGCGCCTTTCTGCACAATTCAAGGGCTGCATAGTATTGCAAGCGATAACGGTGCCATTGACTCCTTTTCTTAGTGGGCTCTTATAGAAGAGGTATTTATTGTTAAGGATAGAGGAAAATAGAGATGTATTTTCTTTCTTCGCCAAGCACATATAAAATTGATTAGGATTTTTTTCGATGAATTAATCACATTGTGCTTCGCCTAAATAATAATAAAAATGCTTTTTTATTTTCAGTGTTTGTTCCCTCCTAGCTTAGTCGCACTTCAGTCGATGCTCCAATAACCAACCTTGCTGATGTTGGTGACAATTGGTTCTGAACCGCTTTGCGTCCGAAGCTTCGCGACCTATGTGGATCGACCTTGCACTCACTTCTACCGCGGTGGCGTAGAATGGAAATAAGCAGTAGCAGAGCTATTTTCTTTAGGAGACGGTATTCTTGGACACGCCAAACAATGTCGCCGTGCTGCGTCTCGCGCGCGCATTCCAACTCGGAACGGCAACTGCAAAATGTTCTGTCTTTGCATGCTTATATATGCTAATGTCACTCCCTCACTGGTAGTTCGGAAGAAAGGAGCGATAACTTCGAATGATTTAGGGTATATAAACATAAATGTTCACGTTTTTGATTCACGAGTGGTACCTTTACACGGTGTATCGTATCTTCCGGCAACTCGACAGACTGAGTGTGATGTAGACAAACATCACTAATTCTACGGTGCACAGCTGTGCCGAAAACAAACTGTGGCGTGACTTGTACTCGTTTCGTTGAGTCATACCCCACGGTCCATCTACGAAATCAATGTGTTTCGGTCTGTCGTGCGATAACATCCGAGCGCGATGTTTCCGGCTGGAAACCAGGGCTTGATGTCACCTAGAATGTTCTGCAAGTTTGATCAATTTCATGCTCTTAGGAATAGGATGGCTCGCAAGTCAAGTGCAACTTTTCTGCTTTAAATCACGTGAATTGCATCCGAGGCTCAAGACGTGTGGTCGCCCAGCCAAATGGGCGTATACCGGCTGCAGGCAAAGCAAAGTGGTGGCCGTGGTAGTTTAGCAGCAAAGGACACGTGACATGCACCGCCCCTGCACTGTTTCACAAATGCGCTTGGTTTTCGCCATTTCCCCCAGATGAGCCCCGCGCTCGCGTCTTCCCTTGTACATTAACTACGATTTTTCTTCCCATCGAGCCACACATTCTTGCATTATTGGATAATTTGCACCTTAGTTCCTGGAGTGCTATTTTGGCGTTGAATGCAGCAAAGAATATCGTCTGGTACGGTACTTTTGCTGTTATGTTTCAGGGGCAGGGAAAGCGAAAGCTTTGAATAATTGCGTGGATTAAAAGCGGCGGGAAGCTGAAGGGAAGACTAGTGCTATGCATCACATATTTCTCTACTCTTTCTCGCGTTTGTGCAGAACGTAAGCGAATGCACAATGGAAACGTAGCTGTTCAAACGATTGATGTCGTGTGGCATGTAGTAGGAGCCATGTTTGAGGGCTGCGGTCTGTTCGCGATATTTCTGTTTCATTGAAAGCAATTTCGTGGTAGTCATTTTCACAATTGTCGGCGACGGCACCGTAAGTTTTGCCATGGTTCTCTAATGTCATATTCTATCGTTAACATTTTTTTGTTTCCCCAGTGTACATTGACGGACCGTTAGTCTTAAACATTTTAAATTCGTGCGGGAGAGTCTTTCATTGGCAGGAAGAGGTTATTTAAAAAGTCTGTATGTTCGTGACCTTTCTTCTTTAAGAGTCGGCATATTTAGGGACGCAGTGAACCGAAACTTCTGTAGTTTGACGTTTCATTAGTGTTTAAGATGGTTTTGCCAATGAAGCCACTTTAGAATGTCTTTTTTTTTCACACGAAAGTGTTTTATGCCGGGGTCCGGGATGAACTTCCCATTACAAGATGTAGCGGATGTGACGTTCGGCTCCAACGAGTAAAATCTGTTTTAAGGTGAAAGCCTTTGATCATGTGCAGATCATGTGTATAATAGATGCTTAATGCTGAACCAAGTAATTAATGATTTATTAGTGATTGGATTAAGGTGCATTAGAGCTTATTAGGGGGATTAGGCTGAATTAAGCTCGATTAAGGTGAATTAAGTTGTATTAAGGAGGATTGAAGTGGATTATGGTGCATTAAGGTGTATGAACGAAGATTAGGGTGCATAAGGGTGGATTAAGGTAAATTAAGGTGGATTAGTGTGGGTTAGGGAGAATAACGTCGATTAAGATGGATTAAGGTGTATTAAGGACCATTAGGGTAAATTAAGGTCGTTTAAGGTGTATAAAGGAGAATTACGTGGATTAGGGTGGATTAGGGTGGATTAAGGAGGAATAAGGCTGATTCATGTGAATTACAGTTGGCTTTACAAGGATTTCGCCTTCGCGTCTCTAAGGCGATAGCTAAGGACACCTGGGACTTTTGTTGACAGCGATGGCGCTGTCATCTAGGAGCGGTGAAGCTAAGTGCTGCATCGTAGCACTAACGAGCACCGACAGGGAGCGCTACGGTAATCACAGCGCAACGGAGGATCCAACGTGGCATAGCTTGGTGTTGGCACTTTCCGCACATGCTTTGTCTTGCGCGTCGTATTAGCCTGTGGCCCCTCGTCGCCTACGGAATGCAGCTGAAACATGCATCAGCATTGCTTACACACCGCCTACTGCTTCGCTTGCGATGCCAGCAACTAAGAAAACTGCTGCGCTGAGCGGCGCAGAAAATCAGCGGCGTCGACGTGCGAATGTCGCTTTGGCACGACGAGAGACACGCCAGCGTGAAGCAAAACGCCTTCGCTCGCTCGTGGCACACGCTGTGAAATCTTCCACTCGCTTTCCTAAAGCCGAGCGCATAGCCACTCAACTGGCTGCCCAAGAAACTATACGGACCAAATGCTGGTACCGTCGCCGAAGCGACTCGGCAGCTGGATGCCGCTCGCCAAGAAAACCTGCAACACGGTCGTCGGCCCGCAAATCCGATGCCTTTCGCTACAGCAGATCGTGATTTTACCAAGCAATCATGCGACAGCTTCCTTGAAGACACGTTTTACTTGGTGTTCTACCAATTTATATGAAAGAGGGATCAAGCATATTTTTCCCAGCTCATGCAGGATCACTTTTAAAGTCGTTTTGCATACTTTTAGAAATAACCCCGACCTCTCGTGAGCATTAACCATTTTCATGGGCTGATGCCGAAGATTTGCAATCTAACACAGTAGCCAACACCTTGGTAACACCGGTACCTGTCGTATATTGATAGCGGTGGTACCATGCAATACCGTCCGGTAGCACTGTAGTAGAGGGTGCATTCTTGCATTCTTCCTTCGTGATAGCTAGCATTTTCAAACGTTGTGTCCCTGGTATAATGCACAGACATTGTCATTTGAGATGTTGCACCAGTGGTCGCAGCGCCAGATGTGGTCACAGCGCTCCAAGCAGTTTCCAACTGGTCCTTAACGAAATTGAGCTCGACGTACCGGTTGCAACGTATGGTCACCCCCAACAGATAGTGCAACATTTAGTGGCACAAATAACCACGCCCAAAGCATGCTAAAAACGCAATCGTTTGACAGAGACCGGGCTTAATTGGTTCATCAAAAACGTTTTTTTTTCTTTTTCAATTCAAACGTGCAGTAACCCTCCACCCAGTTAATAATTTATTTTCAACTGACGCGTTGTGTCATCGTAGGATGGTTTCAATTGAAGTCTAGGTATAGCAGCCTTTGTGTGATGGTTTTTCGAATACAGAGCGTAAGTGTATTTATGTTTGGATGCATTTGAAAGAGTCTAGGATATTTGAGAAGTGATTTGTCATTTTAGAGAGTCTTCCCACATTGCATAGATATAAGCAATACATACATGCAACTAAGCCCACCTCAAGTCAAAGCATCCACTAAGCAAAGAACTTACCCACACTGTTGCGTCCAGGAGAATTGATGCACTCTTTGCAATTGAGCAACGCAATTGAGCAACAAAGCTCCGATTGCGTGATAGAGTGCGCTTGCAACCGTAAGCAGTAAAGGAAACGTGGTTGCTTTTAACAAGGAAACTGTTTAAGCTGGCCGTAATTTGTGGTGCGTAGCCGTGGTAACCATAGCACCCCAGAGAAGGAGGAGACCGCGTGCATGCGCACACGGTCTCCTCCTCGCCAGCTCCCTGCTTTCCTGACCCCTGCCTCTCTTCTCTCCGCTGCGCGCTGAGCCTTGAGAAAAAGAAAGCGAAAGCTTGCACTAGGCCGCGCAAAGCTAAAGACACAGCGAAGCCGGCTGATTGATATCAAGCGGCTAGCCTCCAACGCGTTCAGCGTCGGCAAGCAGCAGCGTTCTTGGCACTGTGCCAACCTTGGTTAACCTGCCTGCGTTTGCGGCATGCCAGGAACTCAGTAGCTCGTATAGGCGCCGACGCGTCCAGCGCTAGTCACGCGAAATGTCGCCAACGCGTTCGGCGTCGCAAGCGACAGGGTTATTGCCACTGTACCAAACTTGGTTAGCCTGCCTGCGTTTGTGGCATGCCAGGAGCGCTGTCGCTCGTAGGCGCCCACGCGTCCAGCGCGAGTCACACGAAATGTCGCGAAAGGGAAGATACCTCCGAAAATGATCGCTCGAGAATACCTTCCTACATGCGTAGTTAAGTTAAACCAATTTAAGACCTAGCAGCAACCAAGTTCATACCTAGCAGTAGCAGCCAGTAAGCTTCGCTATGCCTAAGCTTGGCGCGACTGAGTGCAAACTTGCCTGATTTTTTCTTATTGATAACAAGGAAGCTATACCTTCATATCAATGCATGCGCGCGCGGACGCACGCATGCTAAATTCTCGTAACGCACACAAACCCCACAAGCACACACCCGCACACGTACACAAGCAAACAATGCAGATTGTCGTTGCCTAGTGTCCCAGTGGCGCAGATAACTGCCAGAAAAATTGCGGTAAATGTTCATGACATGAAGAAACATTCGTCTTGTATTCATTGTTGCGATATTATCCCTCTGGAAAAGCAGGCAACATTCATGTACTCGTATACTAGCAGCACATTGCGGCTATACACGAATAACGATGACACGTATTTTCGCATTTATCTTACACTCATATCTTTTCTTGTAGTAAAAGCCAATTGACGGGTATACTTCTATACTATTGTGACAAAGACAATACCTGCACGTTGTTGGCATGCACTGTCTAAAATCAGCCATGTCAGTGTTCGAAGTCGAGCATCACACTTACCGACGTCAGCCCCACACGCTTTAGTTGCACTACGTACAGGGACAGGTTTCTTCGATGACCCGTAGCATCCAGCCAAATTGGTCCAGTCAGGCCCGAAAAGCGCGCCTGTCATAAAAGTGAGCATGATAGCGAAATCACCAACCTGTATTGGCCTCATTTTAAGTGGAATGATGCATACGCATAACATTAGCCCACGCGGAAGAAATCGAAAAACCAAATTTCATTATAGTCCTAATGTGCTGAACAATGACGCTTACAGCAAGGTTCCCATGCGGAAGTGCCGACTAAATCTCTTCTTTTCTCTATCTACTATAGGGGGCTACGAATTTCCAGTGAGCTACCATATTTGCATGCTGTATTTATTTTTAAAGCTATCTCATCTCATCAGCGTCGTCCTATTAAAGTTCATGAGCATTAACATATGCAGATGACTTTGCCTAATCACCTGCGCGCGAGCTTAAAATCTTCCGGTCCGAGAACATGTCCTCTGAAAGACAGGCAGCATAAAATTAACCGATATTATACTCCGGCAGCGTTTCTATGCCATCGGAGTTTCTTGTCAACGCACGCACTACCATGTGTAGCTTCCACAAATGCAAGTGTAGCTTGAGATAACATCGTTAGTTGGTTCCACGTACACGCCATCGTTAATTGGTTGCGCAGAGGAAAAAGTACGGGGTGCTTATTAGGGCGCCTGTGCAGGATAACCTTCTCTCGCTGTCTCTGTTGATCCTGCTTAATATGCTGGTCGGTGAATCTGATCCGCTGTCGCATCAAAAACAAACTTTGACCAAGTATTTTACTCGTCATCCGTTTGGTTATCGGATGTTCTGGTGCACGCTTAGTGCAATGATTAAATCGGAGCTTGTTTGCACTTCCGGGAAATTAGCCTGTTGTGTTTACGCTCACAGCAATTCAATTGTGCCTTATCGGGGAAGGGGACGCATTAGCCTGCGGATTTTACAGTGCTATGGATTCAGCTCGGCTATTCAGTGTTCTGTTTATAGCATGCGCCCTCCTGGCGGCTATAGCCCGGCTGAGCTACAGAACCATTTGAAGGCAGTGAAAGCATGTTATACTTTTGCTTTGTAGGCATTGTTCCGTTTTCGCCGGGTTGATCATTTTGTGGAATTGCCTAAAGTGTGCGCCAACTATATTTTGATTGAAGAAGGTGCTGTAGCCAAGGAAGCGAGCAAAGCGATGTGCGATCACTGATTTAACTACTGAAAATTTTTTGCTGTGTAATATGCAGGTTCCAAGTGCATAACAATTTCTTATTAATTGCTAACTCTAATTTTCCTTTTTACAGTTTGAACCAATTTCTTGCATGAATGAAGACAAAATAAGATAGGATTATTATTCGATAGGATTATTATTATTCTCTGACAAGCTCTGTAAGTAAGTGTAATATGAGGTGAACGGTGTCCCTTTAATGCAACATATACTACTTCTATGTTTTTATCGGGTTCATGTGCCATATAATAAAAATAAACGACTTCACCATGTCACCGTGTTCGAAGCCCTACTCTGGCTTCATTGAAATTTATCATTCACAATAAAGTGCTTAGTGCGGCGTAGCTAAAAGGAGAGTAAATCATAGTTTTTGATAGCCAGGCAGTAAGTTTATTATGCAAAATTTTCCACGGAAGTACAAATTTGGACGCTCCCCGTACGAGGCATTTTGGCAAAGCTACAGCCTTTGGATAGGTGACGACAGTCATTTAGAAAACATGTCGGTCATAAAAAATGTAACACATCATTGCACGCACAATAGCTACACTATTGATTGAATCATAAATACCAAAATGTTACAAAGTCATAGCGATTCCCTTCATTTGTTTATTCTTATTCTTGTTGGGTTTGACGTTTTCTTTAATAACAGATATCCGTCTTCAATGTTTACCTGTATTCCCATGTCTCTCTGACTTTGCGTTCGAATACGCGAGTTTTGTGCTTGGAATGCTGCACTTAAGAGAAACCTCAATTGCAAGTACGCAAAAACTTATATTTGTGCTTTAGTGTGAATATTCATGCTATTTTAAGCGAACTTTGTGTGCGGTAATGTTTTTGTGCTTTTTATCCAACTGTCCTTTTTTCTTATGAAAATTATGAGCAAGTAGGAGAAGGAGCACGAAAAATATTTATTCAAAAAAATTACTCCTTCTCCCGCTAAAGGGAACCATGTGTGGATGCGAAGCAGCGGGGAGATGGTTAGCTTGATCGGGAGATGGTTTCGCGGCAGCGGCCCGAGCGCTTGGAAGTTTCTCGAACGTTATCGATGCTTCTATCCGTTGTCTGTTGTCACCGAGGCTTATGTAATCTGACTGTATGAGCGACGGGAATTGTCTAGTACTTTCTGGAAGACACGCGGGCACCAGGGACAACTCTGGAACCTTCGATGACTTATACGTAAAAGCCGACGCGTTTCGCCGCTTATCAGATTTCGACGATCGCCGACGTTCGCCCGATAAAAAGTCCGTTTCGTCATTCACGGTGTTGTCACTGTTTTCTTCACCGCCACTACTACGTGACCACATAAAGGACGTTCTTTAACGTCCCTGCTTACAGTGATGTGCTCTTCTCCGATGATCTAGTGCTCGCCGGCTTTCTCTGCATAGACTGGCGCAGAAAAATGCTGCATCACAATGACGGCATGGCGTGGCAATGAGAAGAATACTCTGAACTGACGACAATTGTATAAAGATGACAGCGTGACGACGATGGATATGAAAACAATGAGATGACGACGAATGCATGCGGACGGTGGCGGGACGTTGACTGTATGACGTCGACTATATGAATACGGCGGCGTGAAATGGCGTGATGACAACTGAATGAGTACGAGTGTAGAAGGACGGTGCAATGACAATACTGAACCGATGACTATGGCACAAAGGCTATCGCGTGACGACGACGGCACGAGGACAAAGGGATGATGACGAGTGTATGACAACTACTGTATGATGTCGAAAACTTGATGACGACGGCAAGACGAGAGCCGAATGAGGAGTGCACGACACCGGTGCAGTGACAATTCTCTAGTTATGATGATGGTACACCGATCGTAGCATGACGAAGACGGCACAAGGACTTGAGATTACAATGATGGCGTGGTGACGGTTGTATAACGACGATGACGTACGTGACAAAAATCGCGTGACGCTGAAAGCATGACGAGAATCGAGTGATGAAGCTGTAATGACGATGATGGAATGATACGACGACATCACGGCGACGGTATGACAAGAAATGCATGACGGCGACTATATGAAAACGACGAAACGAAATGACGACGATGGTCATCGCAATGGCGACCTGTTCTCAACTGAATGATGACAGCATGGTTACGATGCATTGAAAAAAAAAGGAATGAGTTCGATGGAAGGACGTTGGCCACCATTGGTGGATTTTGCCAGCCGTGATTGACGGAGCAGCAACATCTGGTGGTGCTCCAGGGAACCAGTTAACGAAGCTTTGAGTCACCGCCATCGAATGGTTATGTCTGATTTCTGGAAGCGGTTGCGTCATCACTTGCGCTTCAACCAATGTAAGCACCTTCAGATGTGCCACCAAGCTCTGTGCCTGCGAACGGCGCCATCTGCGCGAAACTGAGCATCGAGGTAAGAAAATCTGAAGCTTTAAAATAGTTGTTATTTTTAGTCATGTAATAATGAAGAATACGTTCCGTAGCTCCTTATTGACAAGGATCCCGTTCACTATGCAGATTCGAAAGAGGTGCTGCGAAGCAGATTTATCTTTTTTTCTTTGGTGATACGTGTACCATGTGTGATGTCGCTATGAACATTTTCTACATGTCCAAGGAAGGAAACTTCTCACCTATTTCCACATTTCCACCGCGATAGCGCATGTACGATGCTTTCGCATTTAATTACAATTCGTCGCTTGAATGGAGGCCACTCTTCAGGCGCCGTGTTTTCCTTGCACTTTGTATCTTGGTCAAGCAGCAGGGCAGCACGCGGCTTACCAAGTATGGAACATATTGCAAAGGTAAGATGAAAGAAAGGATGTCGACGTATACTTCTGTTGGAGTTGCGCGCTAATATTCCTGGTAAAAAACTGTAGTCTGCTCAACCTAATAGCATCCCAGTATAAAAATAGTAATTGAACAATTATGTGCAAGGACATCAGAATACATTGCAATGAATACGCACAAACTGCCATGTCCTGGTTTGCGAGGCCCATCTGATCATGGATATATGATACTAACACCCACCTAATTCACTGGAAGAACCAGCCTTGATTACTTCTACTAATACCAGGATCCTCCAAGAAAATTAATAATAAGGCGCCTACGAGGGTCAGGACAAATGTACCTAGTTTACAGAAATGCTTGTCCTAAAGCATCCGCCTTTTCCTTGATGCTGGTATTTGCGTGCCTAAGAGTTCAATATCGAAGCCTGGCAGCGGCGAATGGCCGTGTCGGCTGCTGCGAGGCAACGCACGCGTAAGTGGCCGCGACTTGGACCCGAGAAAAGGTTCCTACAGAGCTTGCGACGTGTCGCGTCATATGACGTCGTGGAAAGGACAACGGCGCACTGAGACAAGCAAGTGGTTTATTTCTGCAGACATCTCCGGCCGAATAGGTGACAGGCGACGAGTGTACGTGCTGTACACGTAGAGCGATATCAAGTTTTAGTGTGTAAAAAAATATGCTTCAGAAAATTTGGTACGCTTCCGAGCGCCGAAGAAAGCCCTGAAGCTGGAATAATTGTTTCACCGTTAGAGTAAATGCGCACTGTATACTTCAAATATTGAGGAAACTTTCTGACAGGGATGTGAATGTGCCTAATTTAGTTTTGAAAAGACGACGACTCAGTGTGTCTTTAATGATTGGATGTGCAAAGAGAGCGGATAGGAAAGTGCATAGACGCCGGGCGGTGCGACTATTAGTATCCCAATCATCGCTGCATGCGGAGACAATGTCTGGCCTACAGGTGTTGTTTTCGTGCACTCATAGATTATGGCTTGTAATGAGGATACATGGGCTGTAAAAAGGTAGAATCGAGTGCTTAGAGACGCCAAATGTCTTTTTTAGCACTCTTAAGTGGGTTAAAATGTATAGCATTTAGATAGCAGCATGGGCTCGTTATGGCACCAATTAAGCTTATATTAGCCCTTCTTAATGTAAAGCTATAATCAAAAATAGTGAAAAACATGCCAATTCCACATCCCGAATTCTTGGGTCTGCAGGTTCTTAGCTGGGTGGCCATATCAGGCAAGTCGGCACTGCTGTTATCTTTTTCAATGAGCACGGCTGCATTCGCTGATAGTCACCGTTGTTGACAGTAATGCGGGTGCCGGTTGTAGCTTACCTTCTTGACAGCATCGACTGAGCCTGTCGGAGTGCGGCCAGTTGCTCGGCGCGGAGTTGGCACGGCAGCTGACTCTGGGGGGCGTATCCAGCGTACGGGCCTTCGCTAGGCTCTGGATGGCTCGCACGAGTATGTTCAGTGCGTCTTGAGTGAGAGCCGCGTCTGTCTGGACGAAAACGCGGGGTTTATGAAGTAGTGCACCGGTGACGAAGCACCTAGCATGCGCTCATTTACTATTTGAAATTAGTTTAACGCACGCATGTCTCGAGTGTCTGGTTGTGCAGCAGTTTGCTTCTAACCTGGAATTATAACGGCGGCTCAGTGCAGGTGACATGTCATCAAAATGGAGGCTAAATAGAACAGCTCAATTATACCAAGCTTTAGATACCCACCTAATAAATAAAATTAGCCACATTAACACTGAATCTTTCAGAGCGGTGACTTAAGTATACAGTACTTTCTCGCTTTTAAATGTTTAGCTTTTAATAACAAATTCGTCTAATCACTTTAATCAATGAGTAGAGCAGTCAGCACAAAATTTTTATCGCTTATACTCCCATACCACATCGATTTTCCTGTTTTTTTCATGAGGCCAATATTGCCTTGCTTCCAACATTTTTTTTTGTTCTCACTAACACGAATGACGGAGAAAAATACGAATGAGCACAATTAATTTTAAATCTCCTCCGCTTTGTTTGCAACATTAATTTTTACCTGTTGAATGGGCAAACGAGTGAGCAAGCCCTAGTTAAGACAAAAAATGCGCCTTAAGGAACTCACCCTTAATTGCTTCCAGAAGACCCGATGCGCGAGAAATAATGGGTATACGCCAGATTGAGTGTACTTCTCACGTACGGCACCGATGTCCTGCTGCCAGAGATCTGTTTTCAGAAGCAGGAAACCAGTCAAGTTGGTTCCCGAGTTCTGCAGATCCGAAAGGTCCACCGTGTGCAAGTCCTGCGCAGTTCGATAACTTAGCGTAGCAAATCCGAAGGCAGCCAAAACTTCCGGACAGCGAAAAACCGTTTTTGTTTTCTCTCGTCGGAACGTCAATGGCGGAAGCTTTCTTAACGTCTCTGTTTATTCGATAAAGTCTAGCTTATGCGGAACATTCGATAGAGAGCTCGCTCAGCACTTCGTGACAGTATTTCGTCTAAGTTTTCCATTATATATAGGCATGGTTAAATCTGTCAGGATGCCTCCAGCTCTTCCTTGGAAATCTTTGCCACTCCTGCTTAGTACGGAAATTTAGGGGTTCGTCTTGAATAAAACAACAATTATGTACTTGAAATAAATGGAAGGCATATTGTCCAACAAAATTTCACCCGTGAGGAAAATGTAGCCTCGAGGCTCACGTTGTCCTGTATTGGTCAAATAGCATCTAGATGTTTACACTCTGAAACATATGCAGTAGTAATGCACAAAAATGTGACGGATCCTCATTCTACGACTTTGTCGCATATGCTACATCTACTGAAAATAGACTAAATTGCATGGGACACATTAGAGCTGACAGAAGTGTAGATGAGAAATTTAATAAGTTTGAATGGGTCGCAATATACAATACTAACCACTTCAGTACATATAATCAATTGGTAAATCAGTTTAATACGTTCTTTTTACTGGTCACGTAGAAAATTAAATCAAAGCCTAGACATTCCAGAAAAAATGATTCAATTGTGAAATATTTATTGAAAACGGTCATCTATGGAGGTTTTGTGAACGTACCACGATGATTTCAGGTCTACAACAAGAATATCGAGCTGCACGCATTACACTTGCGGCACAGATAGGAAAAAACTAAAGTAAAATGCTATGCTGAAAAATCTTCTGTCATAGCAGTGCAAGAATGACCTGTGGATTGCTAGGCGAGTTGACAGGAAAGCCTTGCGGAAATTTTGATGACAGTTTGCTGAAAATATTAGCGCCTGCATTGGTCCTTCGGGTGGCGAACTACTTCAACGATAACTTTCAGCTATCGCTAGCCAATCGAAAACAGCATTTTCCGGTACTCCGGATGTATATTACATAAGCCCAACACTTCTAAATTCGGTCATTGTACCACCGAATAATGGAGGTGAGCTGTGGCATTAGAATAATGCAATTCCATTAACAAACCGGCAGGTTATGACCGAATAAGACCACGAGACACTGTATACAGTTTGGTTTCAGCTGAAGGCGCTTATGCTCATATGAAATCAATGTTTCGAAACTGGCGTAATCTCACATGGCTTGGAAGATCTAAGCATAACTAAGCCGACGCAGTACATAAAATTAATTTAAGACGAATTAAAATAAGGAAAGTCTTAACGCACATAGTGACGAAATTTTTTTGCAATACATGATACGTATTTGCGATAGATTTGCTGTGATAGGATCCACCCAATATGGTTTTAGCCATCATCTTAGTACGAATGATTTACTTGAAGAATTATTGATTATTTATGGATAAATATTGAACAAAAACATACTGTGCTTGGGGTTTTCCTTGATTGGACAAGAGCTTATGAAACCGCAGAACACAACGTCACGTTGCACAAATGAGAAAGTGTTAGAGTCCGATGTTTCTTACTGAAACTATTTTTCCAATAACGTTCCTTACTATTCGCACGTAGTCTCCAAGGTAACATATATGGTGAACTTATGCCATTTGGATATGGAGTGAATGAAATGTCGCTTCTGGTGCCCCTTCTTTCTAGCAGTTGTGATATTGACCACACTTACGACCGAATGATACATTATTTCAATATGCTGATGACACTGCACTAATTGTAATCATATTTTCTGGCAGTAGAAATACTTTATAAATAAATGCGAATTCTAGACTTGATTGGTTAAATGCCATTCAAAGACATTTAAACAATTTGTCGGCATACTCACTCACGAGAACCGCCCTCCTCTGACTCGTACTCACTTCAAACTCATTATACAGGCTTGACATAGACCGCCCGTGAGTGAAAAAAAAAAGATATTAATGGACGTCAGTATCAACGACTGCGAGTATCAGTAGTAGCTAGGGCCGGTCCACGTCAGTACGAACGAAAGTCACTGACCATTTTCTTAGGTCGCGTGAGTATATATGAACGTGACTGACTGCCGGTGAGTGGGAGTGGATGCAAGTATGAAGGTGAGTGGGTACAGGTAAGTGTTAATGGAAGAGATTATGAGCTCGAGTGAGGAACAGGGATTATAAGTGGGCGGCCATAAAAATGCGAGTTAAGTGTGAGAACAAATGAGCTTGATTGAGTGGAGAGCCTGCGAACATATTGGGTGGTTAGTATAAGTGAGTATACGTCTATTGTGCCGAACTACGGATTAAACAAAAGAAGAAAAGAAAAACTTTCCTGGTTAGTTTAGAAATCCTCATACTATTCATTACTTGGGCTAGTCCGTACAATTATGCAGTAGTGAGTGTTCAGGATGTTCACGTGTATTTCTACCGTTCTCCTTTTCGGTTAAGTAGATTTGAATTTATCATGACGACCATATAACGTTACGGTTTCCTCAGATTGACAATATCATGAAACGTTTAGGCATACTAGCAGCGTAGTTATGTGCGCCTAAATTCAATACAGCTATTAAATTGCATAGGTTAGTTTTTAAAGGCTCTGGGACAGTCTGTGCTCCAATATGAAATTTCAGTTTGCGGCTCCTGCGCCCAAACGATATAGTAGATAAGCTGTTAAACAGGATATATGCAACCCTACTAAACAGTACTGCTCGTGATTGCTCATGCAATAACGCCTTCATTCCAGATGTTTATTTTTGTTAGCGCCTATTTTCACAGCTTATACTTCCTCGTAATTTCACTTCAATTGCCACAAAACGTCAGATACCAGGCCAAAAGCGTTGAAAAAAAAACGCAATTTTATTAGTTTCCGCTTAATTCTACTAACTACGATAAAAAATGTCGGGAATATTGTGATTACCTTTTTACAAGTTGCCCAAAGAGATCATGTTAATTCATTCGCAAAATGATGACTAAGTATTAAATAAAATACTTGTTTATTTCTGGAGTTTTACGCGCGAAAATCACACTATGATTACGAGGCAGGCTGTATAGTGTGGGACTCCAGAATAGTAGTTCTTTACTGTGCACCCAATACCCGATACACCGGCGTTCTTGCATTGCGCCCCCATCGAAATGCGCCCCCATCGAAATGCGCCCCCATCGAAATGCGCCCCCATTGCGCCCCCATCGAAACGGCCCGGGTTTCATCCCGTGCACTCGCGAGGGAAGTAAATAATGGTTGCTTTTTAGTTACTAATGCAGTAAAACATTTGTTATGCGCGGTGTTTTCTTGAACCCTCTGCTACTTTTGCTGCGTTCGTACTCCGATCTCTGTAGCAGTGAGCCAGCACTTCCTGCTTATCGTGCCCCGCCCACAGGCGTCTTTCGCTTATGCGGGCACGAAATGCTGCTGCTGCAATAAAGGAGCACGTATGTATGTATGTATGTATGTATGTATGTATGTATGTATGTATGTATGTATGTATGTATGTATGTATGTATGTATGTATGTATGTATGTATGTATGTATGTATGTATGTATGTATGTATGTATGTATGTATGTATGTATGTATGTATGTATGTATGTATGTATGTATGTATGTATGTATGTATGTATGTATGTATGTATGTATGTATGTATGTATGTATGTATGTATGTATGTATGTATGTATGTATGTATGTATGTATGTATGTATGTATGTATGTATGTATGTATGTATGTATGTATGTATGTATGTATGTATGTATGTATGTATGTATGTATGTATGTATGTATGTATGTATGTATGTATGTATGTATGTATGTATGTATGTATGTATGCATGCATGCATGTATGTATGTATGTATGTATGTACGTATGCACGTATATATATGTATGTAATGTGTACAGCAGGTGGCGCGAGCTCGAGATTGCCTGGGCTGCTCTGGTTGAGACGCTGCCAACGCTGCCTGCGGCTCTTGTGTTCCACCCTGCTGTAAGAGACAACCACATGCACGCGACATCGCGAAAAGAAGTAGCGATAAAGTTCTTTTGCAAAAATAAATACAATCGGTTACATAACCTGACGCCAGTAGAGAAAATTGCAAACCTGCGGCGAGGCCAATATTTTAATCAGTGTGGGCTAGATATAGTTTTTATATGTTATCATCGCCAGCAGAAAATCGCTCCACATCTCCAGCGTCAAATGGTGTCGCGGGATCTGCTAAGTGCAAGCGAATTTTTTACGGCTCTCGGTGGAGTCTCAGGCCTAAGAGTGCGTAAACATACAGCCGATCACAATAATGAAGACAAAGCGTCGTCAACACTTCTTTTTTGTTTTCAGCATTAGATGAGGCAAAGCGAAAGCTAATTTCAGCGTTTGTTTGTCAGCTGTCACGACGCACAGGCAGTAGCAATAAGAGCGAAATCAGGTGGAAACGCACAGCCTGGATAGCGTGGGGGCACCCATGTTGTTACGCAAACCCGCGTAACTGGCTGAAGCCGCCGAACGAACTTTCCGGCGACGAGTGAAATTTTCTGGCTGGCCATAAACCGGGGCGGTGACAGATACCCCTCCGTGACGGCCTAGCCTGTCGCTCGTCGTTGTCACGTGTTCCCGTCGCTGGAGCATCGCGTGCGTGTCATCGCGCCTTTAGGCGTGCATTGCCGCATGACGAATGAATGAATCCAAGGAGTCATTTGATCGCCACTATTTGACGTGCCTCAGTCCAAAGGGAAGCATCTACGAAAGACATTTGTGGCACATAAGAAAGGGTGGGGCGGGCGAAGAGTCTATTCAGAAACCTGCATCGCTGCAGTCAGTGCGGATAAAACGTTGACAGTTAGAACACTGTGTCTTTCAATAAGAACGTCAACGGGTACCACGAAGTTCTCAAGTTACATTGAAGTAGAAAGTAAGAAATTTTGTTAGGATCTATACTGCCGCACTGGAAAAAGAAATCTTTTGGACGACTCCTAAAGAACAGCTTTCTTTTTTCAAAAGAGACCTTGGCGCTTGAAACGTAAATCTACAGGAAATAGGTAAGAAATGTGCATAAAATCTGCCGCTGCTGAAAGCCGAAAGGCATATAAACGCAAACACAATTCGAAGTACTTATCAAAAGGTCTATACTGTCTCAACCAAGGCACAGACGTACGTGCTTACCAGTGTAGTGACAATGAAGTTGTGATACTCGTTGACGATTCCAATTCTTTGGGCCTGAAAATAGGTTGGCGCATGGTTTACACTTAGGAGCTCTCGTTTCAATAATCACAATAACAAAAACAAGTTCGCAATTCTGGCTGGAATATTGTTTTTCAATTCTGTGCGCAATAGTTTCGAAGTAGATCATCATAACCCACACTCAAACTTGGCTCATAAACAAATGCGATTTATTGCGCCAAAATATAACGAGAATTTGCATCTTTAACCTTAATACGCAAACAAAAAGAAAAATACCCCATCAGGTACAAAATTGCAGTAGCCATATTTTACTTTACATTTTTGCGAAAGTAGGATCAGGAAGTCATTGACAAAGGATGATAATTACGGACATATGCATGTGACATTGTAGCAAGCACCGCAAGTACCGCCACTTTATGGAGTGGCGGTACTTTACACTGAGTGAGTGCAAGCTACCGCGCCAGCTATTGTGATCTGTGTAAACATGAGAATGAAACATTATAGAGACAAAACAAGGCCCTACGAAAAAGCGTTTCGTTTGGATCAGATAGGGTTCTTCACCACAGTGAATTTAGAAAAAATTACTCTGTTTTACTCAGCCCGTTAACCGAATCATCACCTTAAAGCGTCCTAATCCTAATCTTTTGAACCCGAATTCACAACACCTTATTGCCGCTAAAATTGTTCGTAAGACGAGATTTTAGCCAATCCTGATGCTGCACATATTATTAGCGAAGGCGGTTGGTAAAGGGCAGAGAGTACTAGTACTTACGAAAGTAAAGTTTTGTGAATTCGGCCCCTGGTTTGTATCGTCATGCGTTGCAGGAATGCAGCCATTTCATTTATAAACGGCTGGTGGGTGTAATGTGGCGCACAATAGTAGAAATAACAAACACTAAACACTAAGTTTCTATATAAAATCACGAAAAGCTTCCCGTACATATTTCAAGAGATCGCCAAGCCTGTGCGTAGCCACGTCGAGAACGATGTTGCTCTCCCCGGCCTTAGCGATCTCCCGCAGAACAATTCGGGGGTCCGTTTTGTCCGGAAGTAGCCGCAGCGACACCGGAAGTGGAAGACCGTCAGGCTGAGGCAAGTGTAGGAGACCACGCAGCCGGATCAGCGCTGAGAATATGATGAACAAAAAAAAAACAAAAAAAAAAACATCTGGAATGCCCGATTGAGTTGGCATGTCTTAGATAAATGCTCGGTAAATAAGTTCAAAATCACGCCCTTCCAACTAACCACCAGCAGCTTACCGGAATCCTTGTAAAGTTTACATTCACTGCGTTCTACCAATAGAGCGTACAAAGTATTTTTCAGACTATACAATTTTTAATCAAATCTTTTGGCGCAGAGAACGTGGCGTTTATGCACATTGGTTCCTAGATAAGGAATACTTACTTTGGCGCTAATAACGGAACGGTTAAAAGACTAATAAACAAAAATCAATAATTAACTTTTCTGACAGTGCTTTGGTAGCCGTTGTTTAAATTGCTAATTTGGAGGCATTCACATTTTATTGCAGCCTAATGTTTTGCACAATGTAAAGTCGCACCTGATTGGAAATATTCATCACCAAATATCTACAATAAACCCGGAGATATCGGTACCAAACGTGCTGGGAGCACAGAAAAAGTAGCCCCGGTATCATGTCACAAGGAAACACCCCACGAGGAAATGCGAGGGCAGTTTGAAAGTGAACGTCTAGACCAATCACGGCGTATTAGTACTGATAGCACACGCTTTGCCCGGTAAGCATTTGAGGCAAGTGCTGTGTCTGGATTTGCCGCAAGATGCCATTATTGAAATATCGTCGCACACTTATTTACGGGGCGTTTCCATCAGATGGAGAAGCGGGACGCACTCGGTGTCCATATTGACTCAATGCAGCTTTGAAATTCGATGTTGAATATCTTGAACAAGAAACGATCTTTAGGATTAAAAAATAAAATGGGGGCGAACTAAAACGTCACTGCCTCTAGAATTTCTATTTAAGCAAGTCCTCAAGGCACCAAGAAAAAAGTACATAAGTGATCTTTCTGTGTATTATTCACCCGAAGCACACGTTTTAGCCGTAAAGTCCGTCGGCCTCGCCTGGGAGCTCCTTTCAAGAACGTCACGTTCGCAGAGTTTATAGATTGCCAAAATAATAAATATGTATGGTATTAAAAAATACCGCGTATATATTAAACACCAACTCGTAGGATAACAGGCCACAAAGTTGAGGACGGCGCAACGAGCTATGATATAGAAATTGGTCCGCGTAACATTAGGAGCCGGGACTATGACGGTGCTGATGCAGGAGAGGGCTTGTGAAGAGGGCATGCTTCAGTTGAGATTAAAGCAAGAGATGAGTTCAGCAAGTCGTTTATGGCCTCGATAAGGTAACCATGGACCAGTAGAGTAATGAACTGGGCTTCCGAGGTAGAAAGCGGCTACCGAAGACGACGGCAGATAACGCGGTTTGATTGGATTATGAAATTTCCAGACATAGCACGATGCCGGCCGACGCAATTTGTGGGTATTTGGACGTCACTGGCATAGGCTTTGGTTCTACACTGAACATAAAACAGGCTGCTGCTGATGACGATGATGATTATGCACTAGGCGGTTGAGAGTGTCTTAGTGGCTTTAGGACTTTATTAGAGTTGCTTATGAAGGCCTGTAAGTGGCATTTGAGGGTGCGAACAACCAAGATTCAATTGCAGGGGCACCTTACCGGGAACATTTTCCAATCTTGTTTTATTACATTGCGTGCGTTAGCTCTCCGCAGTTGCTCAAACACTTTCAGAACCACGCCCACTTCGCCTGTCTATGACAAGGCGTCACAAAAATCACGAAAACTTCCTCTCTGAAGCTGACGTGTACACACTGATTAAGCATGATAAGGCCAAACAAAATAAATACATTTCTTTCCGAATGTACTCCTCTGTCACCATTAGCCGTCCACGGTTGGCAAAGATGTTTTCGGGACCCGCTTGGTGTGCCTTCCGTTACGCGAAGTAAAAAAACTGAGAAAAAGTATCACGACAAATTTACGTGTACGCACTAAAGATGCATTTATGCGGAACAAAACTGATTTTTTTTAATAGCCGGCGACTGGCCCCGGTCTGGAAGGAATAGAAGATGGTTGTTCATTGATCGCGCCGGCACTATGTACTATAAGCTGCCAGTGAGAATGGATTTATTTGCGTATAATAAATATTTTGCATTGGTGCATAACGTTGCCGAACTCTTTCGGCGCCTATACGGTACCGCTCGACCAAAGTTTCTTCACCGAGCATCTGTTTTCTCGGCGTTTTAGCGCTGTGTTGTACGCCGCCGCTATCGTCGGCGAGCCACCTCAAGCAAAGCAAGGAAATGCAGACCAATCGGAGACGCTGGCACCACTCTCATCTCCCTGTCATCTACTTTCACTACAGTATAGCTTGGCCCCACCGAAACACTCTCCTCTTCTGCGTTTCTCGCCTCTCGCTAGCTAACGTAAAGTAACTATATAAAGAAAACGTATCGCAGTAGGAAATGCTATTCGCTTCAAAAGAAAACGACATTCGCCTCTATAAACAATGAGAGCGTTTTATTTGGGTTTAAAAGAATATTCTGGGTAACCTCCCATGCAATTGCTTTAGCAGTTACGTAAATTCGACGTCACTAGATTCGATTGAACTCAGAATAAAATTACTTCAGGTTATAGCGCCCCAGAGCTATGAATAAAGTCACTGAATTCTGCCGAACAGAACATCTGCGACAATATTCATAACAGCTCTACCGAAAAGTTGCTTTTGTGTTCTTTTCGTCGCGTGTCCTTCGCTGACGAAGTTGGGTGCTTTCTCTGCGCTCTCTTAGCGCAACCCAGAAAGCCATAGATTTTGTTTTTAAGGTGACAATAACTATTATTTGCTAAAGAAATTGATATTAAGTTGCCCTACAGGTTGTGTCACCGACGTCAAAATGACGTCAAATTCATGGGCCCAAAAGAACAATGTGACGCAGAAGGGAAACAGTTATTTGGGTAAAACACAATGCGGCTTCATAGATAAGTGAGCTGTAGTTGCTAACAGTTTAATGAGGAAATTGCCGAGTTAGGAAATTAGGATCGTTATTACCTTTACAAAACTATGCGGTCATTTTAATGTGGCATAGGACTTCGAAGCATAGCGGCTTCGAAGTCCTTTCATCTAAAATCACCGGCAGCTAAACTAGATAATAAACGCCTGCTTCGCCGCACTCACCTTCGGGTTTTTCGTACACAATCGTCAAGTCCTTCCACCGCTGAGCTTCCACCAAATCCCTGAGAGCTTGGTCCAGTTCGTGGGGGGAAGGTGCCAGGCTAAGGGACGCCGAACCCGCATGGACGCCCGAATGAGCCCCAACTTCCTGGGATAAGTGGACGTGCGGGACTCGGTGTCGTGTGCAAGCGCTGCCAACCAGTGATGCCGCGTCTCGGTGCTGAGGTCCCAGCACCACTAGGACGCCCCGCTCAAGGAGTCTGCACACTGTCCCGAGAAAAATATTGTGAAGCAGAAGAGGGTTCATATTTGCAGTAAGGCCAACGTTCAAAAGCATTGCAACAAACCACCAAGCAGTGCAGAGGGATGTTGTCTATAGCAGCCCTTTGATCTTTATGCTAGCCTGGAGCATATCTTGCTGCACATTCATTATAAAACATTTTATTGCAAATTTTAAACTTTACGTGTGCGCTTCGCGTTACGTTTCCATTTTCTTCTTCAGTAAATCTCATTGTCCTCAACCGAAATATCTAATTGGGTTTGAAAATATACTAATCCTCCTGGCGCATTTTCGTCGTCGCCGTCGTGACCGCCGTGCTGTGCCGAATAAAGTCCAAGTGTGAGAAAAATGAGTGGACCGCGTGGTGGCTGAGGGTGTGAGGGCAAGGTGCGAGGGCGGCCCGAGAAGCAGTGCAGCTTCACGCGTGGAATTGTTATATTTATCGCTGCTCCCTCATTCATGGTTAGCTCGCAGAAGACAGCACGATCCATTCGATCTCGGAGGCCATTCTCTTATGCGGGCCGTGTATCTGGGCACTCAGTGATGGAGGTGACGTAATAGAGCCCTTCGCTGCCGTACGACCTAGGTAGGGGAAGAGAGCACACTTCCACTCCTTAAGGCGTGCTGTGACAGCCCGCGCAGCCAAGCGCATTCGCACCCGGCGCACTTTTGTGTTAGACGTCTTCTCCTGAGGGTGGCAGGGCGAAGGGCTAGCGCGCAAGGATGAGCCGAGATGGCTGGTGGCTTAATTCACGCGCGCTGTCTTCTCGCGTTCCTGGTGTATACAAAGTAGCCTAATGAGAGTTTTGGGGATGCAGCGCAATTGAAATGGTGAAGAGAGCAGCAGCATAATACGGTCGCTTTGTAACAAGCACGCACGCTACTCGCTGCCGGTACTCGTAATCACGCTAGCATTATGTCAGCGAGTGCTCGCGGTCGTCGAGTACTTTCTCTTGACTTTTCTTTCTGCAAGTGTGACACCATTCCTGTTTGTTTAGCAAGGGAACGTCTACGACGTGAAACTTACTTCATGTAATTCTGCAATGCTATACTGTCGCTGTCTATGAATGGGCTTTCGAACAAAACTGCGACTTTCTCAATATTTAGAAAAGTTTACTAGTTACAATGCTGTGTAACCGCTGCATTCTGTAGCACCTTCTTACCAGGAGAGTAGCATACATAAATAAATTATGTCAGCGAATGCAGTGAAAATTAAAGCTTTTATGAGTACCTTCTTATGAAGAAGCACCTTCTTACTTGAAGAAGCGTACATGCTTACAGTACTTACCCAGTCTAAGTACTGTGTATAACTTACCACTTGTACAAAATTGGAATAAAACACGCCACACAGCACCTGTTCTCTGTGTTTCTCAATTTTAGGGAGCAGAGAAAGAAAATCAAACAAAAACATACATGGAGAAAAGCTGAATCTTCGATTTTCTGAAGAAATGCCATCACGTACTTGCAAAACAGAGGAATTAAAACATCCTATAGTAATAATAATATTTCACTGCTGCCACATTTTCAGTCTTATGAAAAATCTCTTAACTACGACGTTATTGCAAAAATGTTTCCAGCAGAAAACTCTGGCATGGACTGCTGGGACGAAGACACGTGAGATACTTCTCAGCTAACAATTAAAAGTATAAGAGAGATCGCTGTCGTATATCAGTGCAACGTCAGTTTTGTAAACTAAAAAAGGCACAGGAAAAGGCTTCATTATCAAAAAGAAATCTGTCAGCTTCAGGAATGGACTATTGGTGGGACAAGCGAGAAATTTAGCACTGCTTTTTTTTCGCTTTGCTGCTAATATTGAATGTTCAATTGACAGTAAAGACGCATCTCGTGTGTGTTCTTTTCTCCCGTCCGAGTCAATCTTTTGTTCTAGAAACTGTTTTTAATGTTGCATTTACCATGGTCCAGGATGAGATCAAAGTTATTGCTTCCGTCATGCCGGAAGTGAGTGCTAAAAGGAGAAAGTCAGAAAGGAATACATAATTAAAAATACGTTCTAAGTGATTTTGTTAGCCAACAACAAAAAGCACTCATTTTGACAAACATTTTAATGACAATAGAGCGAGCGTAGTAGAGATTGTTTATGGCGTGGCAGTAAACACTCGCGGAGATGCGCGGTAAGGCGCTGGGATGTGATAAGAGAGAATGGTAGCAAGAAGCGGAGTCTGCACACGGTGAATGTTTTCGCCAGAGGTATGTGGCTGCACTAAAGGTACTCACGCTCAAGACGATCATTGTTAATATAAGGCCTCGCCTTCCACATTTGTATGGTACTTTGCCTCCGCAAACATGGCTCATCCTTAGTAATGAAACTGCTTTATCGCATACTATATATGACATACCATCGGCGATGTGTGCCGTCAAAAGCGTTACGCAAAACTGGCCGTAAAATTTCATTCATTTGAAACCAACTACATCTAGTACCTGTGGTGTCCAACATTTTTTTTTTTTTTGCTGTTGAAAATTTTGTCACAAAGTACACATAATCATATATGTATATCAGGTACCACTCAAGCTGTTTTTCATAGATAGTATCGCTTTTTATACGTTTAAGCTTACGTGAACGCGTCAAGAAAGACCGATGAAAGGGCCGCAATGCAACATGTCGTCGCTTTGATTTCATTGAGTGCAGCCGCTTGTAATCATTGTTCGTTTTGACATTCGCCCTTGCGTAGAATGAAATGCGAAACTGCAATCTCACGGACGAGCGAACAGACGCTAATCTTTTGTTATGTCGTTTATTCCTCTGTATAGATAGGCGCAAAGATTTCCATTGTTACACGGGCTCATATTCTCGTTCTCTACATCCGCTTTGGCATGTTGGAAGGGCATATTTACTGGTACACAAATGTTTGTTTTTAATTTTCCTCTAAGCGTCGCATCATTCCTCGGCCAACTCTATTTTCTTACCCAAAAGTTAAGCGGATCAGCGCTACTGCCCTAAGGATCAAGTCCAGAATATTTGACTAAGTCCTCGCGAAATCTGCACGTGTGGCTCTTTGGACTGCCGAATGAACTGCGGACCTTTATATGGGGGATTTTAGTGAATGCTACATTAAGCCGAACGCGATAATAATGCGCACAGCAGCGTCTATCTAAAGGCCACGTTGCTTGCGAAATTACAATTCGGATAAACAAACAATGCATTATATCTGTGCTGCTCATGGAAACGAGAGCATCGTAATTGTTCCTCGTGGTTGCGAGTAAATGACACGGACACGGTTGCGTGTTTTTCGTATATACAGCAGTGAACGCAAAGACATGATAGTTTCGATCCCGTGAGCAAAACTGCTCGGAAATTGGCGCGAGAATATGTCAGATCGTTAGACTGGGCTTATGACCTCTTGAACATACATTGGCGCGTTATGTCCCATTCGCATCTCATATCCCACCCATCGTGCACACATCTTGCTTATTCAACGGGTGTATGAGAAAAAAAATTCTGTACATAAACCCATACGCCAAAATATTCGCACCCTGGAACGATAACCTTAAATGATAACTGGAGAAGACAGCTGAGTGAAAGGCATGGCACGTAGTTGTAGGCTTTGAATATCACCATGGACTGGAGAAGAAGGGAAAATAAAAACATAAACGCACAAACATCCTTTCGCACACAAGCTCAGCAACCTAGTCAACAGTGAGCACAATGAAATGGACAAGCTGGAAAATGGTGCTTTACGGCTTCGTGGAAACACAAAATGCTATCCATCTCTATGCAGTTAATTGCAGCAATGCACAACCTGTTTGACATTATCGAGAAAAAATAAACAGCACCTATGAGCTTATACACGTAGGGAATGAATTTGTACAGCAAACAGCAATAATTATTTTTTATTCATTACTCTGTACATATACTTTTATAACTCACCGGCTACAATTCACAATTTCCAATATGTTCAGTGTAGTAAATTATTAGAGTTATTTAGTGAATTGTGTTACTTATTCATTTATGCAATTTCATTTCTAATGCGGGTAACGTTAGCCACGTGGAGCAATCTTGCGCAAGGACTGAAATTCCGCTATCTGCCATTGGCGATTTTTCAATATTCTGTATGATCTAAAGAACGCCTTTTTATATTACAGGGGAATATTTGGCTGGTAGGCAGAGCTTACAGCGCATCATACAACTTCGAATTCAAAGCTACTTCCGTTCTTTTTCTTCGCCAGAACAGGAACGAAATGTCTTAATTTAACCCTTAAGTAAATATTCACAAATAGTTTTTTTTTTTCGTGACGGATATTCATTTCTGTCCCTCATGCGCAGCTCTGAGTTTCGTACTAAAATTACTGCACAAAACTCTAGCGGTGCGATCGTTCAATTCCTAAGAAAGCGATGGTTAGTAAATTGATTTATCTAATCTTCCTGCTTGTCGCTTAAGACGTTCTTTGGAGTTAATTTTTCTGCTTAATCTTGCAACGTTTCCGAGCAATCACATGCTTCTAAATACGGCAGGATCATAGATATACGCGCATGTGCGAAATTATTGCGAATTCCTGCATTTATAGCCGCGACATTTTGTTGAAAATAAATAATTTGCCGAATTTAGAAGGTCTTTGCAGATAAACAATCCTTAAGCAAAGTTATGCACGGCCTGCCATTATCCTATTGGCTAATCTTCCAAGCTTCCAAATCCTGTAGACGCTAACCTAATAGTTACCTGAAGTAATGTTTTGTAAGAAACTCTATTGGTGGAGGGGGGCGGATCGCAACTCAACCGAATCCTACTTTGCTCAGACTGAGCTAAACTCACTTATATGCTCATGTATGTCCTACTTTAGCATTCAATGTCAATGGGACTGCAATGTTCTTCCGTTATTATTTTTTAGCTTGCTTTTCCAGAGGTCAATAAAAAAACGGTAGCAACACTTGCAAATTCCAGTGAGAGAACTGTATCAGATTTCCGGTGCTGTCCCCAGGTCTCTGTTACCCGGAGACCTTCTAGCGGATACTTATAGCAGAGACACTCTACGTGTTCCACGGAGGAAACAGACTTGTCGGCATCTGGCACAGAACACGCTCTCGAAGAGACAGGGGTGTCAGGTGCTACAGCGCCTTCCCACCCTCAGCGCTCTCCCTCCCTGTCAGGTCAGAGCATCCGAGTGGAACTGTTTCGAGTAGTGCTCGCGCAACTGCCCTCTTGTATCACTTACGCTCTGCTAAGCACTCGGCCGAAAGACACCCTAAGCATCGCGCGTCCATGGAAACTAATAGGAAGGGCCATGGTTGACAGATAAACAAAAACAACTAAACGAAACATTCCTTTAGCGACCACTTGACTTCTCCAAACAACTATCTCTTGCAATAAACCGTGTCGCAAGAGCTGACGTGTCTCAGATTACGTCTAGTAGCGGCGTTTTCTTTCGTTCGAAGTCAGGGGCCCTCTTAGGTTTCTTAGGAACAAACCAGGAACCTCTCTCGACGCTCAGATGTCCTTAAAAGGGAGAGCTTGCTGTTTAAACAAAAGGGTAAATATTGTTCCAACGTCCCGCATTTTCTGCGTAGCGGTTGATAGTCTGAGAATGCGAAGTTATTAAACCTGCCCGGCAAGAGATTATATTTGATTAGAATAAAGTTCGAACACTATCTCTTGCAATAAACCGTGTCGCAAGAGCTGGCGTGTCTCAGATTACGTCTAGTAGCGGCGTTTTCTTCCGTTCGAAGTCAGGGGCCTCTTCGGTTTCTGAGGAGCAAACCAGAAACCTCTCTCGACGCTCAGATGTCCTTAAAAGGGAGAGCTTGCTGTTTTAACAAAAGGGTAAATATTGTTCCAACGTCCCGCATTTTCTGCGTAGCGGTCGATAGTCTGAGAATGCGAAGTTATTAAACCTGCCCGGCAAGAGATTATATTTGATTAGAGTAAAGTTCTAACATTTTGATTGATTTTGTTGCTGACTGTTAAAGTCACGTCAATGACTGCGGCCCAACTGACTCTCGTTGTGTTCGTGCGCCATATTACAGCACAAGGTAAAAATGAAGCGGTATTTGGGCAGAGCGTAAAGCTGTCGGCAACAATTTAGTAAGAAGCAGAAAGAGCACCCTGTGAAACCACTGGCGTGTTGCGTTAATTGGCGCGAACAGTACGCTGAAATTCTTTTTTTATTTGTTGCAATACTAATCACATATCGTATTCCAACGGCCATATCATTCATAAAGTTTTCTCTTAGAAGGGAACCTCTGCCAAATGGCGCCAGGAAATTGGATATTTGTGACAAAAAAATGTGATCTTTGATTCGCAAAAGCAATGGCCATTTACACAATGCTGCAGATGCGCACGGATCCCAAATTTCATTATTTTCTTTTTTTTTCCTCGACCTTGCAAGTTTCCTGCAGCTATAGCTTCATTTCTTTGGGCCAAACTTTGAACTATAGACAAGTAATGCAGCATTGACAGCCCCAGCGTATATATGTTCCACAATCTAACCCCCCGTACATTATTTGCACAATAAACACTTCATAGGTCAAGATGCATCGAGGGAAAAATTCGGCATGGCAAGCAAGCCAATTATGGTAGTTCGTCAGAAATTTATGAAACTTATGCGCACGCGCATTGAAATTGTTGCTTCATACGTAAATATTTTAATCTGCAGTTGCATCTTTCCCGAAAAATTACTTTGTTTATTTGCTGTTGTATGGAAGTGAAGGGTGGACTCTATTTATGCATAGACATCTTGAAACCCAAATTTAGAAATTGAAAGATATGCCTCGGAGCATATTTGAGGTAATTTATTATGATGCTTTAGTTAATTACCGAATCATTAATTGTGATGTGTCTTTACAGAAGCCCGTGCGTTTCACATAATCAAGCTGAAGGGGCACGATTGCTTTCTTTCCCTGTTTAGATATTTAGATATACTTCTGATTGTATAAAAAGGCGTAGCATGTTGAAACCGTCAACGAATTACACGAGCAAATATTATAGTGTATTTTGTAATCACTTCATAGCTAAGCGTAAGTTTCGCGACTCTATAGACAGTTTGTTATTTTCAACTTGCGATTTATTTTTCCACAGCGGATATGTTCATTTTCCACGAAATACGTGCGAACAAGTGTTCCAAAGTAAAAACTGTCGATGAGAACTGAAGAAAAGAACGTGAACATAAGTGGCCGCGAAACCCCGCCGACACTGGCATGCTGTAGAGCGATATCTGAAGAACTTTGAGTAACTAAATAACCTTATAATTTACCTCACTTGATAAATGATCTATATATAATACAGCTCGAGTAAGTACAAGACATCCGGCAAATTATGCCTAAAGAAAATATAAAGTTTAGAACGGCAGAAAACGTGGTGACTTGGTACTGCTGATTTTTCAAAAGGCTCGTCGAACAATTGACAGGGCGAAGAACGAAGACACGACACCCTCCCATGCGTCCTGCTCACCGGCTTCGCGTTGTCCCTCGTTCTACGCGTATTTTTAAACAATGGCAAATATAAAGTAGCGAGCGTAGTGTAATGGTGGCAGTCACCTTTCTTTGCCGATCGGAAGGTGTCTTCCGGATCCAACCTTTCAATGGCCAGACTGAGGTGCGGTGCCCTGCTTGAAGTAGGTGCCGCCTCATGGGTGCCTGGGCCGCCGCCCATTGCCGTCAGCGCCTCTCCGTCGTCGCTCGCGTTTAGGTTGGCTCGGTCGAGCGCTTGCCACAGCATCTTCTCTTCCTCGGATGAGCCCGCATGATCATACACGACACCTGTTCACGAAAAAAACAGCGTCATTGTTTGTCACGGGAAGGAAAAAAGCATTTAAAATTTGCTTATAGTTACCACACGCAGATATCTTTGTTTACAAGAACGTGACGACAATGTACATTGCAAAAAAAATGTGACACCGTAGAAGATAGAATAATAAGTGGTGATTCAGGTTCACAAATATTTGACAAAATATTATTATGTGCTAGTATATCTACGTGCTGAAAGACACACTAAACAGAACATTACACTGCGTTAGCACAGGCGAAGTATTTTTCCGGCACATGATAGCTTTTATTTAACCTGAAGAAGTTGCCCAATTCAAAAAAAATGTCACAGTTTCGCCCTAAGGGCGAAGCAATGAATGCGATAGCAACACAGCAATGTCATACGAAGTAAGGTGAGCGGCTTTGGTAGCAACAACACGCAGAACTGTTGTCGACGCCATCGGCGTTTTGCCCGCGTTAGCTCAAAATGCGTGCGGCGTTGGTGACTGTTGCTGGAGCCTCTGATATAAATAGGCACTTGGTGCCGCAGCTAAACGTCGCCTCCCTTCCCTCCCCCTCCCCCACGGCCTCTCGCGCGTCCGAAGAAGGCGCGTTTGCTCTACATATATGGTGATTGTAAAGGAGAAAAGAGACGCCTACTTCTGCAGCCCTTAAGCGAGCACGGCGCAGAACGCGCGTTTGTTCTCCGCCGTGCGTTCACTCCCCGTGAAAGACGCGCCCCTCGCGCCCTTTCACTCGCACATACAGCGTTCGGCGCGCGGCGACGATTTCATCTCCAAATGACGTCATACGGAACCTCACGGCGACGGCGACGGCGACGGCGACGCCGACGGCGACGGCGACGCCGACGGCAGAAATCTGCTTTTGAGTGTCCATATAATTGCTATCGCAATAAAATATTTATTTCACTGCGAAGCAAATAAACGACCGATCTTGTTTCCTTTTTTTTAATTTCCTTTCCTTCGAATTTCCAATAAGTACCGGTACGTCAATATGATGACATCACTTCCAAAGTGCGTTCGCATGTTCGGGCAGTCCTCGCAAAATTTCTCAAAACCTGTTCAGGTGAGTCATTGCGTCACATTTAATGAGCAACTTATTCTTTGCTAAATGAAGAACTCCTAACTAGTCCATTGTAGACTCTGTGCAACTCTAATGACGAAACGAGAGGTGCCAAGAGATTTTTTTAACACGAAAGTGTTTTATTCCGGGGTCCACCAAGACTTCACTGACGTATTTCCGTCACGGAAATACGTCATAGAACATAATACAAAGAAAGAAACCAGAAGAAAAAGTTCCACAAACATGCAAAATTTGGGAATCGAACCCACGACCTCTCGGTCCGCGACGATAGATCGCCGAGCGTTTAACCCATTGCGCCACAAACGCATTCGCAGAGAGCTACACAGACGCGCCTTATATATCTAACACTCCTCCGTGTACCCGCGCTCTTGCTCGGGGCGGTGCCGCCGCCTATGAGCAGAAAAGAGAAGTACTGCATTATGACACTAAAGCCCGGGATACATGGAGCGAACTTTCTCGACGAACTTCACGCGTCAAGTAACGACGCGGCGACACGACGCAGGATGTTTGCTGTGTTGCAATACATGCGGCGAACGCCGCCGCGCGTTGGCCGCCGTGTTGGCGGCGGTCCCGGCCGCCCGCTTCGAACTGAATTTGGCGTTGTCCTTGTAGAATTCACTTAGTTGGAAGCAAATGACTGCGTAAACGGCTTTCGCTTAGTCTCAGGCCGCTTCGACGACAGAGTATTATGGATAACCTTGAGTAGTTTTCGAGATCGCTTCTCGTTTCGAACGCGTCTAAGCCTAGCGAAAGAAATATCCGATGCCAACGCCATCTATCGGGGAAGTCGGGAGATAGGCATGACGACAGCATGTGGCCTCTGAGATCAGAAGATTTCTGTTGAAGGTTGTTGTAGAGAGCTTGCACTGCTTGTCTGTTTCCTCGCAGATCAGCGGATATGGGATGTACAAATACAACGCGATTCCTGAGAGATCATACTAGGAACTACTCAATCGGTGCAGAGACATGCAGACACGGCAACACCAACGCGATTGCAGACGACGCGAAAAGGCGCGCGCGCGCGAAACACCAGCATGCATTGCGACCGGAACTAGTGCCTCCTGATTGGCTGTCGTCCACCGCTGCGCGCTAGACGCTTCCGGCGGCGGCGTTCGCCCGACGAAAATGTTTGGACAGGCAGATCGGCTGCGGACGGCAAATTTCTTGACGCCGGCCGTCGGACGTTCGCCGCCCGACGAAGTTCTTCGCTCGGACGCCGGTTATTCGCTCCATGTATTCCGGCCTTAACGCGCACCGACAGTGAACGCTTCGGTGGTCTCAGTACTACGACGCCTCGATGCCAGCATTCGAAGGGACGCTGGCATCAAGAAGCACTACCAACGCCACCTAGGTGGCGTTCACCGTACTCAGCACAGCGGAGCGTGGCCTCCGCAATTAGCTCTGAAAATGTTTCTGAAGTTGATCGCGGAGGCTGCAATTACGACGCGCTGTACGCGCTGATTTGACTCGGTGACGATTCAGTTACGTGCTTTGTCTTGCGCGTTGTATTAGTGTGTCAGTTACGTGCTTCGTCTTTCGCGTTGTGCTAGCGTGTGCAGCGTAGTGCAGTTTCCATATGCACGACGGTTGCTCATGGTCATCGACGTTGGTAGTCGTGATGGAGGAGACGTGCCACCAGGCGTCAGCGTGGGTGCATCAACGCCTAAGGGCGCTTTAGCCACAAAACACCAATAGACATTATATATCAATGTGCAATAAACATTACACTACTTCTGTGAAGACACGTTTCACTTTCGTGTTCTATACCGATTCCTATATAAGAGGGATCAACCACATTTTTTTTTCAGTTATTTCTGACTTACCATGCCTCCACCAAATGCTAAATGGACATATTTCGGGATTTCTGAACTTTAATATATTTATCCAACAACCTAACATCCCTGTTTATTGCTTGTTTAGAAGTAACGTTTATTTACACGACCATTTCCTTATTCCGTATATACACGGCAAGAATGACAAGAAGTACTCTAAGTTCAAAGCGTCTCCACACCTGATGAAAGCAATGTAACGGAAAAGAGGAAATAGAGCGGGTACGTCCAAGTGACAACAGCAATGTAATAAAGCAACATAGATATATGCAGTGGCATGAAAATTCTGGCTCCAAGGTTCGGCGTGGTTTGGTGAGAAGTTACAAACTAGGTGAGTCACACAAGACGAAAAAAAAACAAAGTCCTTTACAATGCGACAGGACAGTCTTATAAAAGCAAATGTTAGTGAAACAGGAAAGCTGGGTACCTGGTTGTATCCACTGGGGATTATGGTGTACCGGCGTAGCCAGTTTTCGACGGGAAAAAGCGCTAACACACAGTATAAATGTCAATATAAAGTGTTGCAACGCACTCCTAATCTCGCCCCCCCCGGACCGACAAGCGATGTTCGCGGACCAAGATTTCACGGCGCAAGGAAATGCTTATCCTTTGAAATCTTTATAACAGCAGTGGTTACTTCCAAACGCGCGTGAAAATATTGTAAGCAGAATAGTCCGTTCTCAGTAATCTTGAAAAAAGTGCCGCAGTTTCGCCCGAAAGGCAAAGCATCCGTTCCATTAAAAAGGTTTAGAGATCTTTACGAAGCAAGGACAGTAGTTTTATCGGCCGTGTAAACTTGTAAACATTAGCTTACTGCCTAAATAACAAGCAGGGTGCCACGCGCGCCCAGGCAAACTGGAACACATCTAACTCGATATCCGCGGGCACTCGCTGTCAAAACGCTGGCGTGAGCAAGAGCGGCGGCAACAGCGAGCGAATTGCCATTCTTGCTGCCTCTCGCTTCAGCTTGAACTATGTCAGCTGAGCGGCGCGAACAAAGCGCCCACGAAACCGTCAGCCCTCGGTTGCCTTGGTGCGCCTAGACTCTGTACTCACCGCAGATTGCTTTCAAGATAGGGCCCGCATGGCCGCGCTAAATATAGTGCCATACGCAGTCGTCGCAAGTGTAGAACGCCCCCTAGCTATACCTGTACTGGGTCGAACAATATGAGATGTGTATGAACTGACCAGCAAGCGAGAGGAAAGAATTGCTAACGTTGCGCGCTGTCTAGGACGGATGGCGCGGGAGAGCGAGGGCCATCCGTGTGGGTCCCGCCGGCTCTGCATGTGTGCATTAGGAAAGCCCGGCCAAGTATTACAAATGATAAAACGCAGTTCCGAAGCTTACTTTCCTGCATTTGTTTCCTTCTTTTTCAGAGTACTGGGTATGCACTGCATTACGCTGACAAATACGTTGAAGCGAGTGTAGGCACGTTTAAACAGGCGCAAGAACATAAAAAACAAGAAAATCACACGCCATTCCACTGCTGTGAAGGTGGATTACCAGTGATGCAGTTTAGCACACGGCATATAGGTGACACAGAATTTAAATGAAAGGTATGAACAATTTTTATTTATCTTGAGCGGCGACGGTGGTCATTCCGAAGACAGACACGCACACACACTTTTATTTTAATCGGCGGTCTTGATCGGCGGCGATAGATTTGCCCGCAGGAAACTAGACACGCACGAAGGGAGCGCCACCCGGCGGAAAGTACACACACGTGGCAGGACGGCCACGCTGGGAGAGCGGAAGGAGACTAGGCATGCAAGCGCTTGGAACAAGGACAAAGAGATGGCGGGGAGAGCGTACACGTGGCCTATGCAGGTCGCAGAGCGGCAAATCTTGGAGAAATCCTTATTATCTATACCTGAGAGTCTACTGATCTTGAAAATGGTGCCTATAGATAGCTAATCTACTGAAAATGTATATCCCAGTGTTGAGACGTATAAGCTTTTGTGTATAATGAAGCGATTTTGCATCGAATTCGGGAGCTGAGTTTTTGCACACGCAGTTCTGCTGACGGACAGGAACAATGCATAGAACCCTGGCCATAGACAGCTTCACTGTAACACATGTAGGCATCCAGGCGGCTGCTCCACTCGAGGGATTGTACTACGCTAAGTTAGCCCCTCATGTGAAAGCGACAACCGCGAAATGAAGCTCGAAGCACAAATTCGAAATAGCTAAAACGCCTATGCTAGACCGTTAGTGAAATGACAGTGCGGGGAACCGCGTAAAAAGAGATACTTGCACATATCAGTGTAACACGTAGATGCAATCATGCATGGTTACTCACGCAGTTACTAAGAATGTAAGCCTGTCGTTACGAAGTTGCTCACACTTTGCAATGAAATTAGCCAGGTAATTCTTATATTGCTCATACTTGCCAAAGAGTGTGTATTCACGATAGCAGAAGTAGTATCAATAGTGTTCGACTTGAATTTAGGTGCTTCCATGTGACGACCTGAACTATTACATCCCATTATTGTTTAGGGGTGACTAATGAGAGCACCGGTGTTTATAGAATAGACGTAACATGATTGTTTGCAGATGCACCCAGCGTGCGGACACTACAGAAAGAGCTGTGGATTATGTACAAAAAGAGCACTTATTTGGTGCGATAAAACATAGGACAACAGCTTTAAATATTGTAACAGTATACTAGATTGTGCTGCACTGTTAATTCATTACACACGCCTTGGTGTTCGAAGTGTTTTTAGCAGACCATCTGTGTTCCTCGGGAGCACACGCACTGTTGAGTGGATCATCGACTGTTATTTGGATGACCTGCCCCCCATATTAAAACGCAGGCAAAGACTTAATCCCCATTAGGTGCTAAATCATCATCATCAGCCTATATTTATGTCCGCTGCGGCACGAAGGCCTCTCCCTGCGATCTCGAATTACCCCTGGTTTGCGCTAGCCAATTTCAACTTGCGCCTGCAAATTTCCTAACTTCATCAACCCACCTAGTTTTCTGCCGTCCTCGACTCCGCTTTCCTTCTCTTAGTATCCAATCTTGGTATACGAGTACATGGCCTTCCCTAGCTCCATTTTTTTTCTCCTAATGTCAATAAGAATATCGGCTATACCCGCTTGCTCTCTGATCCACACCGCTATTTTCCTGTCTCTTAACATTAGGCCTAGCATTTTTCGTTGCATTGCTCTTTATGCGGTCTTTAACTTGTTCTCGAGATTCTTTGTTAACCTCCAAGTTTCTGCACCATGTGTTAGCACCGGTAGTATGCAATGGTTGTACACCTTTCTTTTCAACGACAGTGGTAAGCTCCCAGTCAGGATTTGGCAATGCCTGTCGTTTGCACTTCAACCCACTTTTATTCTTCTGTAAGTTTCCTTCCCATGGTCAGGGTCCCCTATGAGTAATTGACCTAGATAAACATACTCCTTTACAGACTCTACAGGCTGACTGGCGATCCTGAATTTTTGTTCCCTTGCCCGGCTATTTAGCATGATCTTTGTCTTCTGCATATTATTCTTCAACCCCACTCTTACACTTTCGCGGTTAAGGTCCTCAATCATTTGTTGTAATTCGACCATTGTTGCTGAATAGGACAATGTCATCTGCTAATGGAAGGTAGCTGAGATATTCGCCGCTGATTCTCACTCCTAATACTTCCTGCTCTAATAGCTTGAATACTTTTTCTAAGGCGTTAAATAAATCGACACCATGCTGGGCAAGCAAGCGAAAATGACCACGCGCTCTCATTTTCCCATTAGCTCAGTATAAATGATGCCCTCCCCCCCCCCCCCCCCGCGCCCGTGGTGATAATGATGAAGATGATGATTTATCGGCATTCCCTTTGAAACGGGGCAGTGACAAATAGTCACCTAGCTTGCTTGAGTTATTCAGGTATGCTATACATGCTTTTCATTCGAGCATTTTTGTATACATCTCCTTAATCTTTTTTCTCTTTATCAAAACTTGTCTATCGACCCTGTAGCGCTAGCTACGCCTGTAACGGATGCGGTCATATCAATCTATTCCTTTTTTTCTTTTTTTTGCGTGAGCCCCTAACTACTAGCGTCATCTACGGCCTGAGCAGCAGAAACTATAACAATTTGCAGAGACGCTCTCTCCACGGCGCCGCCGCGCAGTTCAAACACCTCTCATATTCTTCCACCATGACGGGGCGTATCGTCCACGCCTTCGTTTCTTGTGCACTCGAGATCTACCCACCATCCTCATCGGCGCACCCTCGCACGCTTGCGCTCGCACCTACAGCACACGGCGCGCGGTTGCAAGGCCATCGCGCTTGGACCTTACACGGAACGTCACGGCGACGCCGACGGTGGGAATGCGCCTGCAGTGTCCCTATAATTGCTATTGCAATAAAAAATAGGAGTCCCGACGTCAGAAACACTGGAAAATGAGAGCGAAATAGATCGCCCGCCTAGGAAATCGGGAAACCAGAGCGATGGGCGGCTTTCATAGAAGTGAGTGCAAGTTTCGTTAAACATCCAGATTTTGACCTGTATAGCCACTAATGTGGCTATACAGTCTATCGACCTGTCTATCTGATTGCTTTGTTAAATAAGCTGCTGCAATAGTACGTTGCTGCATCTGTGTCTGCTTCAAATCTTAGTGCTAGCTAGTGATAGCGACAATGTGGGTGCCCTCTTTAAGTGCTCTAAGCGTAACGATTCCGCGTATTATTCTAGGCACGAAACCAACTCAAAGCGGCGCAATAGGTTGTAGCTTTTTTTTTCAGAAGCACTGGTTTTACAGGTTGAGTAGTTTCAAGCAGGATGGTATAGAGCAGGTTGAAAATTGTTGATTGTCGTTTATCTTCGTTTTGCTCACTTTAAAATTTAAGACAGGAATAAAGAGCCGGAACGTTTGTAATAACTATGGTTCTTATCTGACAAAGCTCACATTAAAAAGTTCGCCAACTTCCGAAATACTACATGCAGGTATGTACTCAATCTCAAGTATTCCTACACTAAAGCGTTTTTCAGCCTTCGGAAGCTGGGTACACTGCCTGCCGTTGTTTATATAAATGCGATCTCGGCAAAAGGCTACCCATTTCTTTCTTCCTTGCTCCGAACACTGAACATGTATGAAGATGAATTTATTGTATACAAGCTCGGGCCAAGCGGAAATATCTTTAGAAAGTTCGTATGTTTACATTTTAGAATGCGTGATTTAAAGAGACTTCAGGCACGACTTGAATCCTCGTTTATTTGTTCACTTGTCCCTCCTTCATAATTCCATGCTATAAAGACACGAAGTCGATAAAGGCCATCAGCTTCTGCCGTCAATCCGGTCCCAGTTTTCACTCTCCGGACTCACAGCCAAGCAGCAGCAGCTGCTGCCGACGGCTTGCGAGCAGAAACAGTTCTCAATCTTCGCTCAGTCGGCGAACGGTTTCGTTGATGTGTAGGTATTCGCGCGTCCGCGCACGCGCTATTACTCTCATTTTGAACGGCGCTAGGAAAACACCATTTGAAACCATTCGCTCGTGTTTTGGAGTACACGTGGCCTGGTATGATGTGATTTCACACAGCGTTACAATATTTCATTTGTCCTCTTTTTAATGTGGTACTTCGTTCGAACAATTTAACCAAGTCTAGCGTCAAAAAGAAATCAAATGTGTTACTTTCTGCCTACCCGTGCGCTCAACAATAATACGGATACGTCGAAAGTGGGCAGAGTTGGTGAGTGTCCGGAGAGTTTTTTGAAAAGAGCATCAAAATTTCTCTGCAAATATTGGTGTCTTCGCAGTCCTTTAGCGAAGCACAGTGAGCGCTGGAAAAATTGAGACATCAAACGTATAGTACAGTAGGTCAATGTGGCCTGGAGATATCGCCGAAAGTGCTCCGCTCTTTGGGTGCGTCAGCAGCATAAAAAGATTGTTTTTCTTGTGCGAGAAGGTTCTCAGAGAAAAATTGTCCTTGTTGCAATGAGGTAAGGAACGTTTAATTGTTTCATACACTCAGTATGAACGTAACAGTATAATTTCTCAACTATTTCTTTATTTATTTACGTTCAGTTGCAGTGAAAGTGTGCGCACAACCAAGGACAGCGAGCTGAGTCAAAGGTGCTGCTGCACTGCTCATACATTTTACGCGTGCACAGCAATTCTCCCGCAGAAGTTTGCACTTCGTTTGTGTAACAGGAACAAGTTAATTTTCAAAAATATAGAGAAAAAGTGTGGCAGCCTTGTTTTTACACCAAACGATTATGGGAGACAGGACGTGAAGTACATTTGGTAGCTCAACAGAGAGCTGAAGCTTGTTTTCGGCAAATGTTGTACGAATTTTATTATACAAATCTTCCGTAAGTGCATGTTTTCATTATTATATTTTGGAGGCGTCACATGCTACACAATAGGCGATTCCAGAAATGCGCGCGAACCGTCAGCGGCGGCCGCTGCAAGCGCTCTTTCCGCTGGTGGTTAGACGCGAGGCATTGTGGGAGAAAGGAGCGCCGGACCGCGAGCTGCTGGCACGATGCTGGCAATGTGAACAGACTAGTCTCCGGCAACCTACGGTGACCGGCTTTGCAACTTCCCATAATGCCTTGCGGCCACCGCTAACGGTGCGCCAGTATTTCTGGAAAAGTCCATTGGGTTGTTTAAACGTAGCATGCATGCGTTCTTTTGTATCATGCGTTCTGAGGATATAGGGCATGGGCTTCAGCACGGTAATGGCACTCGCTGATTACGCAGCATTCGCGAACGCTCAGTACAAGTTACTGCTTGCAATGTTGCTGATTTAGCGTTTTAATTTCGCAGATGGCCAAAGCTGAAGCAACAAATTGCTATTACAATATTACAATAATTGCTATTACAATGTTAAGAACTTAAATTTGTCGTCTTCTAGCTTGATATAGGCTGAGGAGTCACACAACACACCACATAGTGTGGGCTTTCACCGGAAGCTCTGAATGTTGGCCCAGCTAGTATGGGAAAGATACACAGAGTGCCCTAGATAACATCAGCCATGGTTTAAAAGGACTTTCTATCGTTTTTCAATGACCTTCTATTTTATAGCGCAAGAGAAAACCTACCATTTGAGGGGTCTAAAAGTGCAGCGGTTTCTCTGGAAAGCGAGTAGAAAATTTTAAATGTAAAATTTTTTATCTGCGTAGTCTCTTTTTAAAACTGTGTACGGACACTATATACACTGGTTACTGGACGCGATGTCAATTCATTTTACTAATTTTACAATTAGTCAAGAATGATTTACAAATTTCGTATGTATGAAATACGGAGCAAACTTCAAATGAGGATGTTGTAGAGTGTTCGAGGAAGCAACTACCTCAAGAGCCTCTAACTTCCCACATGTGGTGTTAGGATTCTCCTGCGTCCGGTAAAGACCGCGAAATGAAAAAAAAGAGCACGTGACATGCCCGCTTGATGCCGCAATCGCAGCGCTCTCAAACATACAGCGTATGAACTCACAGCGCATCTGGCCTCGTCTAAAGCCCTTCGATCCATGCGCGAACGTCGCCTTTGCTAAGTAACGCCAATCTTTGATGTGTCCCTGTTGGATCCACGGTTACCGCTTCCCGAAATTTCGCTTTCACTGCATGCGCATCCCCAATTGCACGCAGCAAGCAGTAAGGTTGCTAGCAGCAGTACTTGACAAAGGATGAAGTTCGCTCTTGTTGGTAAAACACTGTAGCATTTATAATGCACTTGAAAAGGCAGGGACTTTGTGTCATGTCCTCCATATTGTCCCCATTTTTAAGCGCTTTTCACTGTAGCAGCAGACAGCACACGGCGGACACGTCGATTCCGCTTGGAACCAGAAGCTGAGATAGTTGCATAGTTGCAGAGAAATTGTGTGATCAAAATATTAGCTCTTAAGATTTATTTTACTTGATCCATTGGTTTCAACTGATTATCCCCGCGCCCAGTGGATAACACCAGAACGATGCAAGCAGTAGGTGGCACGGTTAAGCCAAAGCGAAATTATTTTGCGCAAAATTTGGGCTGCAGGCAGTTGGCAATCATACGTGTGGCCACGTGGATCATGAGGTACGAATATTCGTGATAACAGCACAAAATCAATAAATCAACTACTAGTAAATATATTGGTTACAAAAGCGATATATAATAAAGCAGCAGCATTAGTTCTGTCTACTGCTTGTTGTCGTGCGTGTGCTTTCGTCCCTAGTTTTGTCATAGTTGATCATGTACCAACTCGAGCACGCCATCGTTGAGACCACCTTGAGACTAACGGCGCACGCACATGTCAGTCGTAGAATAAATGCTTTCATATCACATTGTGCACATTTTATTGATTTCTTCTTGTGCACGCGAAAGACTGATCTGTTATCATGTAGGACATGTTAAGAACTAAGTGGCCCAGTGGTTTGTGCTCAAACCACAAACTAAGTGGTTTGTGCTCTCTATGCGGTGTGTTTCGCATAATCTTTTCCTTTCCGTGATCTCCGTATAGTCCCTGCCTGTGCAGTGCACGTCTGTTCTTAATGTGTCGTTGGGTACCATCGTTGGGTAGTGTAAGTGTTTGTGCCTGGAGGATTAGTGCAACGTCCTCTGTAGTGTGTGATTGTGATCGAGATGGTAAGATGTGCCTGATGTATTTGTATTATGTTGAATTGCATTGTATTGTGTCGTATTCTACTGTATTGTAGTGTTGTGTTGTGTTTGTGTGACCCGGTGGCACACTTGGGGTGAATACCCCAACGGACTCCATACTTACTGAAAATGCACCGACGTACTCTCTTATCCGCACTTTTTATTTCGCTCAAAAATCCCTCTATCCCTTCCTCAGGCACAGGAGAGCTGAACTGCTCCATCGCAACAGCTCTGCCTGCACTATGGCCACTGCTGGTAGCTGACATTAAACACATTCCTAGATGTCCACAAATTGACTCAACATCTAGACCTGCGACTCAGAGGGACTCCAACAGCGATGACTCGGACTAAGAGTCACCGTGAAATAAAGTTTATCTCTTTTTCGTGCGGTTCAACAAAAGTTTGCTGTCACGCTTAACCAACTATGTTAGAGTCAAGGTTTTCATGGAAGGATAACCTAAACATATTGACAAATTCTGATAACTACATCGCTCAAACTTTGTCAATATCACAGGACTTGGTCGGAAGCGACAGATTCAAGTACATTTCTTTCCAAGCTTAATAACCGAGCGGAGTGGTTGAAGATTAACGCCGAATGGCAATATCGTGGATCCTTTCTGGATGACTGTGAATATTTTCTTTTTGGTCTACACTTCTTTGACACACCTAGACTCTCCAGTGTGGAAATAATAAAAAATAAATAAATAATAAAATGCCCCCTCGACAACTACTCTTGAAGGCTGCACAACCACGACAAAATTCAGGCACGTACTTCGCCGGAAGCAACAAACTCAAGTACTAGTTTCTTTCAAGCTGAGTAACCGAGCGGAGTGGTTTAAATTTACCTCTGAATGCCAATATCGTGGATCCTTTCCGAATTAGTGTGAATGTTTTCGTTTTGGTCTACCCTCCTTTGACATGCACGTAGGCTCTCTATTGTGGAATGAAGAAAAAATAAATAAATATGAAGATGCCCCTTTGACAACTACCCTTGCAGGCTGCAGAACCACGCCAAAATTCAGGCTATTGTTGCGAACCTACGGTCTCAACTACATATAAAGTAAGAGTGCATAAAACCCCTATAGCGACCATATGCACTTCCCAGAGGAAACATATATGCAAACATATATATCGTAGTGAACATTGCCAAGAAAATAAAGTGAGCACATCTACTTTGCCGTGTCAAAGAAACTTAAAAAAAACGTCCCAGGCCTGCGTAGCACCCACAGCACAAGTCATAGCGCTAAGCTGGAGAAGCGCCTCCATAAGAGCTTAATTTTCTGAACCAAGCAATACAGGTTCTTCGCGGCGAAGTCTCTTCGCGTCTTCTTCACAAGAACAATTTCAACTGTCTGCCCGGCATCGAAGGCGAGGATGTGGCTTGCGCCGCAACACATCGGGCTCTGCACAGCAGTCTGCTGAGCCCGACGTTGCCTGGTTGCAGCCGCGCGCGTAGCTATCTGATTCACTTCTTCAGCAGAGGTATCTTGCGAGGAGGCGCCATTACGTGTACCGAGGAGTAAGCACACGCATCCAGACTACATGGCGAACATGTCACATCCCTTGACCCGTGGCACGATGCGATGCTGTTGATGATGATGATGATGGTTTATTAGCATTAGCTTCGAAACGGGATGGTGACAAATAGTCACCTAGCCGACTTGAGTTAACCAGATCCATCTACATGCAGCATGCAACTCCTACATGTCGGGTCACCTGCTGAAATATAGCGCAACTGCAATGTAATGTTCGCATGTATCGACGCTACGTGGCGCGCATGTCACATCGCATAAAAATGGCACGATACGATGCTAAATGATGACGATGGTGATTTAATGCCATTCCGTTTGAAACGGGACGGTGACAGTCACCTAGCTTGCTATGTTTCATCAGGTATGCTATACATGTCTTTCATTCTTGCATTTTGTATACATCCCATTAATATTGTTTTCTTCCTCAAACTTTCCCAATCAACCTTGTACAACTACCTATGCAACTGCTACATGGCGTGTCACCTGGTGTATTATTATGCAACTGGGATATTATTTGTCCACGTAACGACACTATGCGGCGCGTTTCTCACATCGCATGACAAGAGGCACGCTACAATGCTAATGATGATGGAATTATTGGCATCCGCTTTGAAACAAAGTGGTGAGAAAGAGTCACCTAGCCAGCCAATGATGATTATGATTATTATTTATTGACATCCCCTTTGAAACGCGGCGGGGGCAATGCCACCCAGCCAGATTGATTTAATCAGTTACACAATATATATAGTTGCTGGACTTTTGTATACATATCATTAAACTTTTCCTTCCTCAAACCTTCTACCTTGTACCGCTACCTGTGCATCCATAGATTTAGTATAACCGACTCTAGAGAATAAGCTCGCGATAGCGCCCATGCATTGAAATGGGGAACCGCAAGGGCGCTGCCATGTTGCTACCCTATATGCTGGCGCGCAGGCGCAAACGACGAGATGCGATTCAGAGGAGCGCGCTATCAACGCGATCCCGAGCCCCCTTCAGTGTGGGAGCGCCATCTAGTTATGGCGCCTGCAAACGCAGCCTTTAAAACACTGTAAATTTCACATCAAAATTTTCTAAAGAGCCATCCGATCTTTCTGAAAAATATACGGAATGATCTTCAGACGTTGTCCGTGCTTACATGCTTCGTGTATGTGCTTGCTTTTGCGTAAGAGTTTGAATATTTTTAATGCTACAAAATTGGGTTGTAGCAACGCGGCAGTGTCTTGTTCCCGCTTTTTTCCCCCAGCTTTTCCTCCGGAGATAGTATACTAACTCTATGTGTGCATCTGCTACATGGCGTGCCACCTGGTGTAATAATATGCGAATGCAATGCACAGAGTTGACGTATCGACGACACGCGGAGCGCATGTCTCCTCGCGTGTGTCCTCGCGCGCCGGGGCGTGTTTGTAGGGCATTTTCCCGCCGCTTTTAGCAAGCGCTGGCGTGGCGCAGTGGTAAAGTAGCTGACACCCACGCAGCGGGCCTGGGCTCGATCCCGGCAGGAAGTGGGTTTTTTTTTTTCTCTAATCCTGGCGATGGCTGCTACAGACATCACCAGCGGCGGCGGAGGACAGCATCGCCAACCGAAACGGCGGTTAGAGTGAGTCCATAAGAGCTTACGCTGTAAAAAAAAATAAAGCAATTACGTGTTCCTTTTCTTGAGCAACAGTGCTATTAACTGGAGCTGATAAATATAAAGCTGTTATAAGCGAATAGTCGTTGGTCACAATGCCTGCAACACACAAAAGTAATAATTGTTATACTATTAGCTGCCCTCCTCGGTCCGGCGTACCAGTTGTACTTAAAAAAAAGAAGAAAAAAACGTTGTGAACATATATGTGCCCGCCTTCATTTTCTCAGTGATGCGTCACTGTGATGTCGACAGCAGAAGAAAGGACAAGTATGGATCCTTTTCTACTGGAATGACCACTACATCTTGTTGCAAATTATATATATATATATATATATTGCCAAGTGAGACGATGAGAAGCCGGTGCCGCCTAGAAGGCGCAAACCGCTCCCGTTGCATAATGTCTATTAGAAAAACATGAATGACATCTTCATTGGAAAGACCGTAGGTTTGGCCAGTGTTACGGGGCTTGGGGAAATAAAAAAATACAATTGCAAACTGCAGTGTAATAAGAGACACGGAAAAAACTGCGGATTTTATTGTCTCAATCCCGGTAGTCTTCTTCATTTCATGGCTATTTTTTTTCTTTCGGTGTGAAATCTAAGAAAACAGATGACTCCACAGCACCTGCTCTTTTTCTACAAAAATTTTCTGGTAATCTCAAACAGAAGAAGGACATTCTACTTGGTTGCGGCACGCATGTTCACTTAGCGCGTTAAATTGATAGGCGTCTGCTACCGCGTTTAAATAGGGGGCCACTACACCGGTGCCTTCGCGCAAGATGCCCACTGGGGCTGCAGATACCCCTGACTTCTCTTGGCGTCTACGAAGTGGTGTAGTGAATACACAGGGGGCCGAGCCTTACTTTGCTTCCGAGAACTCCACGATTAACGAGCGCCGTTTCTTTGTCCGCGCCGCGGTCGGTGTCTCGCCTATTAGCTGGCGCTAATGACTTGGCCAACATGCTTGTGAAATACGTTTTTTTGCCACTAGCAACATTGTACAGCGCTATATGCGGCTCGATTTTAACAAAGAAGGGACAACCGCGAAATCACGTTGAACTACGTGCTTTTTCACGACTTTCGTCTGCCTAATTTGAGACAGGCACAATGGCTTTCTAGAGGAAGTATGGCTGCAGGAACTGCAGACTGCCAAAAGTTACGAGATTGGCAAACTGAAACGTAATTAATTATGACCCTGAGCTGGGTCGGCTCCTTGGGTGTTCGTCAAGCTTATGAAAAAAAATTCTTGTTCTACGAGCGCATAATATAGTTTAAGCGCCATTGTTAGATCAAAGGCATTCTAAAAGTTGGTTCAGAGCAGAAGCTAGTTCTCGTCGTAGGCTTTAGCTTCTGCGCGTCCTCTTTAACAATTTCTATTTTGATGTGTGCATTCCAAAATACATTTAACCTGTGCCTCTAATGCGAAACTATAGCTTTTGACAAGGTAAGTTGAAATATGTACGATATAATCGATTTCGGATATTTCTTTTCTGTTAATGATCTGTTCCGCAGCCTATTAGTCTCTCCCGCCTCAAAGGCAGTCGCTTTCCATTTGATTCCAATTGCGATTTGGTGCCACTGTCTTATTTTGTGAACACAGCAATATTAGTGTAAATGCGGCCCCTTCTCACAAAGGTATTCGAGACATCGCGTGATCGCGTTTTCTCTATGCAGCTCCCAGATGTCTTTGTCTTTGGCAGCCTTTTCTACATAGTTCAAAACGTGTCAATGTATGGCGTAAAGTATACACAACTTATTTTTTGCCTGAGATCATTCACGTCTGTTAAATATATCACAGATGTGTAGCATTAGTAAGTAGTATTCGATTCTGATGAACATAGGTATTGCTCGTATAACGAATATAATTCGTGTCATTGACATGGCAGCATATAAAAAAGAACCACAAGAACAAGTAAAGCAAATATTTCGACAAGAAACTTTTTCATCGGTGTTTTACCGTAGCTAAATGGCTTGCAGAATTCCTACAGTGACACAGAGGATACCAGCAGTGCACGTAAAAAGGGCGCGGAAGTGCAAGGGTTTTTAAACTAGGCTACTTGAATGCACGGACCTCTATAAGGCCTTCGTCGCCTTCCGGTGTTATGACCGCTTAGGCAGGAATTCCAACAACGGCATCTCAGAACGCGGTCGCTCAGCGTGGCGAGCTAGTGCCGTCGCGAGGGGGCCCTCTCTGGACGCTGTAGCGAGGACAGTGGCAAAAAACTTGTTCTGTGGTTCTCTCGCTTCCATAATCCTCACAGGCAGCACTCGTGGTCATTTTGATGTCATAAGCAAACTCTTCGTAAATGAAACAGGAAGCGATATTCGGCAGAGAACACTTCTGTCGAATATCCAAAATCAAAAGAGGTGGCTGACAGATGGAGTACCACACGAGGAATAAGGATTATAAACAGCGATAAAGTGCCTCAGAAAGGCTGGCGAACGTTTCGATAGGAGGACCTATCTTCGTCAAAGGCGAAGATAGGTCCTCCTATCGAAACGTTCGCCATCCTTTCTCAGGCACTTTATCCCTGTTTATAATCCTTCTGTCGAATATAGATAGTCCAGGTGGGTACGTTGTCAGAAAGATCGGTCCAGGCGTGCATAGATTACAAATTTGCAAAGTGCATGCATCACCAGTGGCGCAGGGTGCGGAACAGCAACGACAGACACAGCTTTTAGTTTACAACGAGTGCGACACGAAGACGTAGTACCAGCGAACCATCAATAAGGCCAAGGACAGCGTGGGTGTCACGCTAAGACGCCTGCAGTAGGTTGTGGTTATGTGGTCATGTTAGACACACTGGCCAACGCTGACTTCAAGTCAACGCTAGTGTTATTGGCTTCAGTGACTCCTAATATAATAGTGTCATAAAAAGGGGTAGGTAGTTATGGTGTGGTGAAGGCATAGCTAAAACAAAGTTTTCATGTCTTTCAATTTATCGTATATGTCGAAAAGGACACTAACAATACAATAGCATGTCCTATGGGGTGTGGGTCACACAGGAAAAAGGACCGAGAGTACCATACCCGTTTGGGAGAGGTACTTTCGGCCGATCAGATTCAACAGTACAAAAGCTTTCCCGCGATTTTACGTCTCTACAGCACCGAACGTTGCGGTGTCGATGGGCGGAAGGAATCCCGGCACTATACCAAGCGCGATATTAACACACTTACAGGAGTGCCGTCGTCGACAGACGACAACGCTCATCATGCTCGTCTTGCAAAATCTCGCGAAAGTGACTGTATTCTATTGAATGTGCTCGACGGAGAATGACGCATCTGACCAGATTCTGCCTTATATTTTTAATTGCATAGGTAGAGAATGTTCTAGGTCATTTTCTAAACCTGTTTATTGTCGGTCGGATAAAATGGTATTTGGGGATATTACGTAACGCTGAGCGTCTATTGAAGCTTTCGCGATAATTATTGTAAGCTTTGAGGCTAATTTGTGGAGAGCTTCGAGTGCAAAATGTCCGCAAAGGTGTTTCAAGTCAAGTACTGTAGTTTTCTCCTCGCGATTGAAAACCAGGGCCGCGTAAATATGGCATGATTAAGTTCTTCTTTCTGGGGTTTTACGTGCCAAAACCAGTTCTGATTATGCGCCCAGCAGTATAGCGGAGGGCCCAGGATTAATTTTGACCGCCTGGGGTTCTTTAACGTACACTACAACGGGCATTATAAAGTAGCGTGCATACTATTAACACCTTAAAATAAGTTGTACAGCAATATAAGAGTGACAAACGACGTCTAGAGCAGCTTCGGTTTCTACGGGGAAAGTTCCAAATTCAGTCATTGTTCACAGATGAAAGTGCATATAACAAAAATGCTATTTCTTACGACACGCCCTTCACTTTCCCATACATAAATCTTGCTTTCACTTTTCCCCCGCTTCATAAAACAACGCACCCAGCAAAGTCGTCTGCGAAAGCAAGCGAAGTCATGAGCGCAGCACATGTCCCTGCATTATGTCGCGCGACTATGGTGGACAACCCAATAATATAGCGTTTGCGAAGAAGTTAAACAACCCCTGGATCAGGAAACGATATTATTCGCATTTATAATTTATAATATATAATTATGTTAGCTGGCAGTGAGAAGGAAGTTCCAGGTTCAGGAATCACCAATGAGGCGACATCGCTAAAATGTGCCGATGTCATTCCCGTTACAGCCTTCCAAAAAGGCGGGCCTGGTAATCAGTACATGTGTTTGTGTGTGGCGGATGCGGCACATATATGGCTCGTGCTATGGCGCGGAAATGTCTTCGTACACCTGTATATTCATCTTTGTGCACGTGAATATCCCTTTAGAACGGGATATAGCTTGTTGTTGAGAATACCTAGAAGACTAAAACTTAAATAAAGCAATGAACTGCTGGCGTTCCGCGTCCGACGCAACTGACCTCGTTTCGTGTAAGCCGTGTGCGCCATCCTTCCAACAAAATTGCAGCCTGGCAAGGAACCTCGCACAACATTTTCTCTTTAAAACCACGAGTGTGATGTACCCGCAAAAACAATGTTGTAATGTGTGCCTGGACACAGGTGCATAAATCAGAAACGTTGCTCGCAAAGATTTTGGGGGAGAATACGCACGTCTCGCCGTTTATTAGAGAGCCCCGTGCCAGTATAAATGATGTTGCTTGCGAACAATACCAAGACATCCACGGCTGGTGTGAGGCAGCTACATGCGTGCGAATCTTAGTCTTGAGTAATGAGTATTACTGAACCCAACGCGCCCGTAGGTTGGTCAGAGTAGCGAAATTTACGATCCTTGTAAATGCAAAGTGGCGCAACGCGTCGCCTGATGCGACACGTTACGCCACCATAGATAATAATGGGGCAGCATGCGTCGCTTTATGCGGAGGAATCTGGAGAAGTCGGAATCGTTATAGAAAAAGTGAAGGGAGAAATGGGGGGAGGGGGGGGGGGCAACCGCTGCTTTAAAATGCTGCTGCAATCATTACACTTATATCTTATTGCTGACTACTGGCCGGATTGCTTGTACAGGCGTGCGCGGTTCTAGGTTTTAATACGCCGCCTTCAGTACGCCAAGGCGGGCATTGCAATTTGTCGGTATGCGTCGAAAAAGAAGAAATATGACACATCAGAATTCTAGGGGTTGCTGAAGGACACATTTATTAAAACCAAAAGTCTTTCTGTATATTGTAATAGCGCGTTTCGAAATGTGGTTGTCGCTCCTGTGAATAAATGCATTTTTGGATATGCGAAATTTGTGCGAGATTGGAGAAAATGTATCTTTTGAGCTTTACAGCGCTGCGAAAGTTGTTTGCAGATAATTCGTTTCTTCAGCCAGTGCCTTCAATACTTTTGTGACGGACCTGAAATGCAATGCTCCACCGAACACATTAGAATACGGAAAAGGGCTCTGTATGGAAACAATGCATGAAATATGAGTTCGTATGCACATTGTTTTTACTGATTTTACGATAACGAAGAGACTCCGCATAATTATGCTTCATTTTTATATATAGAAGCAAAGCTGAATACATGTGAAATTATGAGATTGTGAAATGTATTTTCGCTACCGATGCAGGAACGTTGAGGTTGATGTCTATATCCTGTTTAATACGTTGTCATCTTAGTGAAAATGTTTTTACCTACTCCACAAGAGAGAAATTGGACGTCCGAGTCTTTTGCTGCGGGTCACTAGTGCTGCGGGACTCAATGAAGCGGAGACGACAAGTGCTTACACATTTTCCCGGATTTAAAGCAATAAGAGTAATGACAACTATGGTAGCATGCTGCGGTAATGATTCATTAACGTCCCTTAACGTCCTGGCAACCTTCCTTTGCCTCCCCTCCTTCTTTAACACGAATAAAATCAATATACTCGTATATGGCCGCCAAAAAGGAGCCGGCTACATGAGAAACAGAAATAAGTGACAAATCATTTACATCAAAATCGTAAAGGAGACGCATTCAACAATGACATTACGATGACGCCCTTTCTTCCAACTGTGTTACTACTCTTGAGAGAAAAAAAAAAACACCGAGTAGAAAAGACACCTCGTTCTGAGAAGTGCAAGGAGGAAAAATTAAAGAAGCCCTTCTTAACTACCTAGAGGATACATTGTGGTTAAGAAATGAGCAATGGCAACGATCCACATGTCTTTATAATATATGGCGAAAGACGTTGCGCCTGATGCTTACATTTTTTAGTGGCCGTCGGCAACAGAATTTCAACCATGTCAACAATCACAGTATTTTAGAAGGTATATGATAAAACGTTTCTACCTGAGCATGGCTGCCCAATATCGAACGATTTCTGTATATTCTTAGCCACAGTCAATCTGTAACGTCCCTCTATGTGCACAAATCTTTTGATACTTTATGATTATGCACATCCAAAGTCAAGATAGCAGGCGACAGATGGAATCACGCTGCAGAATAGAAGTTGTATATGAGAGGCACTTGATCCCTTTTTTTACAACTTCTACGATTATAGAGTCACTGGGGATCAATCAATCATTTGCGTGGCTTTTGTAAATGCTTATTCGTGTCACTGAGCAGAGAAACAAAGTGCGTTGTTTCATTTCAAGCTGAGGCACTTGAGAAGACGTGTTTCGCTTTCTATTATACATGCTTGAAACGTTGGCGTTCCGTTGATTTTTTTTGATGGTAAAGAGTCAACTGGGCATCTTTTATTTTTTTATTATCTACATAATAATCACTGCTATATGTTTGTTGTGCAAAACAATATTAGCTTGGTTAACATGCTCTGAGGGCTCGAGGTAATTCTCGTTTTTGTTTCGTTTTTTAATCCAGTATTACATGGAATATGAAACAAACGAGTAGTCACAAACTGACGAGTAGAAATAAATGGACGAGCAAGAGATTCTTCAAGCGCTCGTTTGAAATTTATAGGATACTTTTTTTTACTAGGTCATAGATAAAAGCATGGCGCGCAGTGCGTGTTATCTAAAGCTGCGCTGTAGCATCACAGTACTAGACCGTTACTGTCGCCGCAGCACAATACCTTGTTTTCTACATACACTCTGGATGCAGCGTTGTTGTTTTAACACGAATGCTGTCATTAAGCGAAGACAAATGCAAAGCTGGATCTTAACTGCGGTGGTATGTAGTGCAACCTGTGATTTGGCATGATCAAGTAATTAAGTAAAGAACTAAACAAGATACCCGTGCTTCAGGAATCTTAACAAGTGCTAGGCATTATGGCAACGAAATTACCAACGTTTTTCCGCCACCTTTCGCCGACCGCCGAATGGAATACGACACAACGTAACGATAACTGGAGTAAAATAATACATACAACTATTGTACCAGATAACTGCCTTCACTCTACGTAGCTATAGATGGCAGAGTTTCTTTGGATAACCATCAATTCACGTATGGTTGCATTATTTTCGAAGGAGCAAGCACTTAAGCAACAATAACAAAACGAAACGCCGATTACAAGTTGCTCTCGTGCTGACATAATCCGTTAGAGTTACAGGCGTGTTACGACGCAACGAAGGCCAGATATGCATGGCTTTATGCGGATTCTGCCTTATGAGAGCACACATATATGATCGCAGGCAATAATAGATCCTCCCTAGAGGTGGCTAACTCCCAACCCAGCTTCGGCGTCGATTCTACGCCGTCCTGCGTCTTCCTCTTTCTGAGACCTTAACGATTAACGATCGTCCCTTCCTTCCGCGCGTGGGGTATTCGGCCTGCTCTATTAGCTCCCACTAATGACTTAGAGAAGGTGGTCGTGAGAGACTTAGAGAAAAGTCTCTGCACTCTGATGCAGTATCTTTTACCGGTTATTTGATAAGTGCGCCATCGTTTCTCCTTAATATCCGTGTTAATTTCCGGGGTCCTTCTTTATAACTTCTATAGGTTGGAACAGCAGAATGGCATGGCAGTTATCACTAATCCAGAGGAAGATATTCTATGTGAAGGCTATGATCATTGCGCAAAAAATATTTTGCCAGCTTTATAATACAAGTTAACGCGGTTGGAAGTAAATTCGACGTCAGAAAGCGTCAAAGCGATTTTATATCACAGGTTGGGGTCTATTATTTACGAACACAGGTTGCGTAAATTGTGATAACGTATAGGCAGCAAACAGTGTTGTACTGTCTTTCAATGACAGCTAGGTCTGTCAGTAATACTATTGTGAATGTCAGTAATGCATTTTTATCTGAACCACCTTTGTGCGTATATCTTTCGCGGCCGGCTCGGCGTAACTGACGTTACAAACGATTGCAACTATGAAAAGTGTTTTCTAGCTCCTTTGTATTTAGTGCAGTAAAACGTTTCCTAATGAAATAGACAGTCTGGAACTCATAGACTGTGCACTCACATGCAGCATCGCAGACTTTGGTGAAATTACGCAACAAAGTACGTTCGTTCAATCATTCGTGAATTCTTAACCAAATACCAAAAAGCGCAAGAAATAATTCAGACAGTAGCCTCAATTTCAGGCTTGATAAAATCCCTGCAGGCCCTTTATGTGCCTGCAAAGTTTTTCAGCTACTAAAGAATCTCGCCCATACATGAAGGTAACAAGCACTTAACGACATATTCACTATTAGGCGTCCTGTTAAATTGTTTTTATTCATTTCTGGAAAAAAATCAAGCTCACAGAAACAAATGAACAAAAGTCTAAGAAATAGCCACGTGGTACCCAAGGAAACTCGACAAAACGCAAATGAAATTACGTTCGCACCTATGCGATATGGATGTGCTGTATATTTTACTAAGGCCAAAATCGAAATTACAGATGCTTCTAATATAAGTTTCTTTTCTTCCTACACTCAGGCAATATTTCACATTGTATTCTCTCCGCCCGGGAAGTCACTGTGAACTTGCGCCGGAAAGTTGAAGCTGACAACAACGTCAAAAGCGCAAGTACGAGTGGATAGCACCGTGACAGGAGGCGTGATATATGACGGCTGGCGCAGCAAATAGCGTTGCCAGAGAATCATGACGACGTGGAATGCTCACGTGGAAAAGAAAGAGTCTGGTCTTCGTGAACTCGAGGGCGCGCTCTATTTTCTGGGTCTCTCTGTCGCCAGCGTATCTGCGAGAGCATGCTGTTTATAGTAAGGTACCGGAAGAAAAGAGTTGTCCTGCTGACTTCGTGACATTCACGAGGGCACAGGAGATGTTGACTTCCAAGTTTTGTTTTTTCGGCGCTGTTACCTACATGGACCAAAACAGAAATGCCCCTGAGAGCTCAGTAATACCACGTGGTGTGGATGACGCCCTTGAGCGTTACGAGTGCTTTAGCAACGCTTAAACATTATCCACTTCCCTAATTCTATTATATTAACTAATCGGATATTATGTCCCCAACTACACACAAGCAATATTATACCGGCTGTAGCGAACTCCTTCAAAATAATTTTTCTTCACGGGAGGTCTTTGAGTTTGTGTCTTTGTGTTGCGCCACAATAGGTAATATGAACCCCACCGCTGGGAGTGATACCGATGTCCTTGTATTTAGCGTGAAAGCGTTGTGGCTGTCATAAGCCATCGCGTCAGATAGGCCAGTCGTCATCGTCGAACTTATTCAATCAACACTTAAGTCCTCTTTCGCCACTTTTCACTTGCAACGCGTCCACCTTAGGCCAAAATAAAATCTGTTACTGGCTTTTCATTGTCGTGGAAAAAATATTTCCTCGGCCTTCCAATTCTGGTTTTCGATGAAATGTTCAACATAATCATGACGAGTGTTTATCTTTGTGTTCCAGCCGGACTAATTCTTTTGCAACATGCCGTTACAGATGTTTTGTCTCTGACTTGTAAATGATGGTTTATTCAATGGCAACAACCACAAGTCAGATTCTCTGTCGCGACATCCAATGCAATATTAAAATTATTCACGAAAAATCTAGTACTCAATGTTGCTGCTTTCCAAAAAAAATAATATACACTGACCCCCGTGTAACATATTAATTCTCCTGCACAGTACCACGCTTGGCTGCGCCTTTACTTTAAATGAGATTTCAGAGTAAGAACTTTTCACGCGCGGCTTGAAGATAATCCTTCGGTAGACACCCGAGGGGAACCTTATTTAGCTGAAGGCGAGGTTTATGAAACTAAGAGAGCAAGAAAGAATAAAAACCTTCATTTAGAAATTAGAGAGTGGAGGAACTGCATAGTCAATACTAATCCTTACAGCACGTGGAAGCACCTTTGTTTAACAATCTTTATAGCTCCAGGTGATGATTTAGGCAACAGTCTCAGCGTGCCGTTATTAGCCCACCTCTAAATTAATAAAGGTGTGTGATCGGAATATTCTGGTGCTGCGTAGGGGTGTACGCGGAGAGTCTGACCTAAGCCATGCCAGCGTTTCGGGGCTCTTCAGTACTCACGTAAAGGTTTGGGAGAGCAGAGGCTCGATGCAAGGCGCAATGTCCGTATACATATCAAACAGACATTTATCTCTGCTTGTAACAATCTCTTCCCTGCTTCTTTTTTCACTAACACTCTATTCTCCTCTGCTTATCTCCACCACCGACTAGTAAAAGCTCTCAGCTTTGAAACTTAGGGCTTCTGAATGGTTCTGTAATTCGATTAAATTGTTCCAAGTCATCTCCAACTTTTTTTTCTGTAGCAGACACGCTTCTATTTGTCTAGAAAATTCGCTCTAGTAAGTTTTTTTTCGTTTTTTTTCAGGAAGCCAGCAGGGCCCTCAAAATGCAAGCACTGCAAAAAAATGCAAGAAAAAAAAAAACAGAAAGGAAAACTTGAAAGACTTCAAGTTTTCCTTTCTGTATTTTTTTTTTGTTTTTTTTAATGTCGTCTTTCGAAAACTCCGCTGATTAAAGCGAATTCCGTGGTCTCAGCGCGGCCTTGGGGCTGTGCAATCTGCTGCCCCGTGTTTTCGGTCGTCACAAGCGGGTGGCGCTGGCTGCGCCGGCTGGGTTGCACGCGCGTGTGTTCCGAAGTTCTGCTGGCTTGAGCCACCTAGCCCCAAGGGAGACGGCCGCGGGTTCACTTTGTGGCTTCGTGAGACCCTTCGTCGCTGGCCGCTCGTGCGGCGGGTAATTAGGCAGCGGATCAATGCTGGCCGCCTTGCAAGCTGCAGGCGCGAAGGAGCTAAACTTATCATTGTGGGTCCTTGCATCGTTGTTGTGTTGTACCGGATCGAGTGCTTTAGCAAGTGTACATTAACGCTGATCCCAATATATGCATGGCCGGCGCATAGCGCCGAACCTATAGGTTACTGAACATCACCAGATTTCGGCTAAAATACACATTTTACCAGACGTGCCGGGGCCCACAGCAGAGCTTAGTGTATGGATTAGCGGGAGTAGCCGTTATGCAAGTTCTACGGAGACAGAAGGTACTTTCAATTCCCCTGGTGCCGAAATTGTCACTTGCATATTACTCGTATCACCCTCCGCTAACCCCAAAGAGGCAAGCGCCTGTCGGTGAAGTTGCAGTAGTAACTACGTGTCCCACATCAAATTAGCAATTGTTTCATTTCAAAAGAAAGTTTGGATAAACGTGAGCATTATTTTGCGTGTACGGCACTTTTTATACAGTTTGCCCAAACTTAAGTGCATTGATCTGCTAGCTCAATAAAACGTGGCATTACTGCGCAATCGGTGTCAGGAACATGAATAGTCCCACTGTGAGTTTTTCAAGTAAGCAGCGAATCAATCACTGATCACTAAATGTGGTTACCTTGGCGTATATATATGTGGAGGATTGGGATTTCTTTTTTCCACTTACGTGAGCGCACAACTTACGGTGCATTGTCGGAAATGCGAAGTATAAAAACAAACCAACGAATTTTACATCTACTACTTCAAATAAACTTCCACAGATCAAACTCACATGTACGGAATTCAAAAACGTATCGTTTGAACTAGCTTTTCTGTTTACTTGTTTGTTTGTTTATTTATTTCTTTTTGCTTTGCACATTTATGGCGACTATTAGGTAGTTTGATTTATGCCATTTAGTTTTCGAATGTTCAATCTTGAAATGCACGTAAAAGTACGTTCCTAAACAACAGTTTAAGAAAGTACTTCTCATCTATGAACTCAGTCACCTTTTATTATTTGATTATGTTTCAACACTGTTGCCATCCCAGATTCATATTGCAAGAACTTCACTAATAAATAAAAATTTACTAAGACGTATGTGCAAATATGCGCTCGTGATAAAAATTTTTATTCTTATGGTAAGGCTTAGGGAGAGCACTCGCCTTTACCGCCTTTGACTTTTGAAATCTACATCTATATTATTCTATACCTAAATTTACCTATACTGTACGTAATGCAATGAGACACTGTTGCTTCCCGTCACGCAGATGACGTATGTAGCCTTGGTTTATGGGAGGGCCAGTGCTATGGCCGCTTCCTCTGCCGCTTCGGCATATGTCGTGTTCACGGTGACGCTCGTGAGGTAGTTACCTCGGTGGCTAGTATAACTGCCGCCACAAAACTCTTCCTGTCTCGATAACGGGCTGCGTCGGTGAAGACTGCCTGCTTGTCGTTGGAGTAACTTTGGTTCATGTGTTGTGCCCTGGCCTTACGTCTCCCCGTGTGGTGTTTGGGGTGCATGTTGCGAAGCAATGGGGGCACGTATAGTTGCTCGCGCATGGTTCTTGGCATTTCCATTTTGATGCCGTGCTGCGTGTGGTATGTAATGCCGAGCTTTTCGAGCACGTGCCTGCCCGGGCGGGTCTTGGATAGGCGCTCGAGTTGGGACACTTGTTGCGCCTCCACGAGTTCCTCGAGCGTGTTGTGCAAGCCTAGTTCTAGAAGCTTGGTGGTGCTCACTCCAGGCGCAAGTCCCAACGCACATTTGTACGCCTTGCGTATGAGGGCGTTGAGCTTGTTTCTTTCTGCAACCGTCCAGTTGTGAAACGCTGCCGTGTACGTTATTTGAGAAATAAGGAAGGCTTTATAAGTCGTATGACGTTGCCTTCGCGCATGCCCGCGTGTTTATTGGTGATGCGTCGGATGAGCTGCATCATGTTGGTGGGCTTTGCTGTTATCTTGCGAAGTGCTTTGCCATTGCCGCCCTTGTGTTCAATCATCATTCCTAGTACCCGAATCTTGTCTACCTTCGGGATGGGTAGGCCATTTGCTGCCATTATTTGGATCTCTTCCTTTTCAGGGGGGGGGGGGGGGTGTAGCCTTTAGGTGGGCACCCCTTTCTGACCAGGCTGTATAGCAGCAGTTCGGACAATTTTTATTTTTATGGTATGACTTAGGCAGAGCACTCACCTTTACCGCATTTGGCTTTTGAAATCTGTATATATATATATATATATATATATATATATATATATATTCTATACCTAAATTTACCTATACTGTATGTAATGCAATGAGACACTGCTGCTTCTGGTCACGGGGAAAACTTGCGATTGCTTGTGGCATGTTTGTCTGGTCGATCCTGAGCTCTCCGGCAGTCCCCCCCAGAAAAAAAAAAAAAAAACTCGCCGATGATGGCTTTAATGAGGTACTACAAAAACTAGCCTGTTTACCAAAGGGACAATTTTTCTTTTTTGTATAACGGAGACCTTCTATATTTGAGCAGAGCTTCATCATTGTCATATGCGACCTCGGAAGTTCCCGGAGCGCTTTTATTCTACCCGTCAAATTTGATCTATATAAAATAAAGCCAATATTAAAAAAAAACCTCTTACGCTGTAATTTTTCGTCAGAGTAAATTTCAGCCAGCCGTGATTCTGAACATACCGTTTATTATATTGACATACCAGTTGCAAAGGTGCCCTTCCCATGGAATGGAGCCTCTACGAACGAAAAACTTCGTGAATTCGGCCCCTGCTGTACGCCATCATCGCCTTCTTGAATTGATACTACTATTACACCAGTGCGAGAAAACTGCTATATTTATATAATTGGCTGATATGAATACGACATGTCCCCTTTTATGCGGACGCCACTGTGCGCGCAAGCAATATTGTAAAAAAAATGCTACAAGAGCATGGAAGCTATCAAAAAAACTAAAGCTGATGGAAGCCAACATTACGGGCAAGACCTCTTTTGCGCGACAGTTATTGCGTGGTGGATCATTTTTTTTCGCTCCTTGCTCTCCCGTGTGGCTTATCAAGTGAACGACACGATGTAACACGGGCAGGTCAAATTACGAGTTACAAAATTTCGAAACGAAATACAGCGGTCATTTCGCCACCAGCTCTATGCAGCTTGCTTCAGCAAAGAGCTGCTTACATTTCTCGTCATTGTTATTTCTTTTTGCCACATCGCTGAATTCGGCTGACTAGCTATGCGTGCTCTGTAATTCTGGTAAACTTAGAAACCCACGAAATGCAAAGCACGTCCCTTTTTCGCTAATTCCTTTTTGTCATCTTTCCTTCACGTTTGGTTATTTTATCCTGCAAAAGTAGTCGTCCGCGCATGACGCACGTTGGGCAAGGAAGTGCTTGCTAACCTTACTGCAAGCTCGTTACTTCTTCCCTCATTACATTCCTGTCTCTGGGGCGCTAGAACAGCATGGTGTGTTTCTATTGCTTATTTGTATTGTAGTTCATTTATTTTCATTGCATAGGGACCCTAAGGGTTACCGCAGACTAAAAAGAAGACTTAAAGAGAAGAACCCTTTCGCTGTAGAGCTCGCAGATGCACTGGGAAGTTTCAAACTGCAAGGAGGCACTCCCTTTGTAGAAGCAATATTCTTATCCTAATGGCTGTGACAGTGTGTGAAAGGTGCACGGGCATAAGCCATAAGTCAAAATTCGGTACGCTGTCTTCTCTTCTTTGTTGTGTGGGCATTTTAAGGTTAGCGACTGTTACGCTGTCAGATCGTTGTTATAAAACACCAGCTAGTCTAAAATTTACCGCTGTCTATTTTAGTTCTTTTCGTGAGCTTTGTTTGCACCCGCTCTTCTACACCAAACCAGTGCAATCGAGAAAGAGATGAAGGTTCGCAACATCTTTCCAAGTATGCGTTGTAAATATATGGCCATAGATGTCTTATACCGTGAAAAGCCTGCATACACAAGTGTGTTTCCCCTTACCATCTACACAGCGATTAAAGTCAGGTAGAACTGTAGATTGTGCCACCCTAAGAAACCCATCTGCGACCGGTATACTGACCAGAAGTAGCACTACATCGTCTGAGCGCTTTATTGCAAAGTACTTGTTCCAATCCGGTATAGAAGGGAAAATGTGAACAGAACTAATGTGGCATGCTGTATTATCCTGTACGAACGCTTTGTATACACCGCAGATGACCATTTACACCTTATGACGCCACACTGGACAAGCTGTCATCGAAAATTGAACTTCACGTATAAAATTTTAAATTTGATGTCCGTATACTTTATATTATAAAATCTGACCAATCCTAAATATCATGCATGATTACGTTACTGTGCAGGTGTTTTTTTCTTGACCTTTTGCGTTGTATAAATACTCAAGCCAATTCCATATCATATCTGGCATAAAGTAAAGCATAATCGAATGTTTATGCAGCGAACCTAACTTGGCGTGCTGCTCAGTAGCACTACAGCCGTCTGGCAATTTTAAAATCTTGTAGACGAGCCTCAGCTATTGGTGCTGTTTTATTCGCAATGCTGCGACGAGATAGCTGCCAAATTATTTATGAAAATAATTAGAATATTATCTAATATTAAGCATTATTGAGTCGCTCCGACAAACCTAGAAAGCTCTCGGTACAAAAGAGACATTAGGATATGTGTATCTTGTATGGCAGCAACTTCAAACAACGAAAAACTGGTTGTAGCGAACATGACAAATATGCAATAAAAGGGTGGCAATATTCGTACATTTAATTAGAAAGATGGTCACATAGGCAGAAAAATCAACCGACAGTTCTGATGCAAAAGTTGTAGTAAAACTTCTTTGCTAACAACATGACCTGCCCCGGAGTATTAAACAAAACATTTCATTATTAAAAAAACGCAGAATTTTTTCCACATCGCAACGTTTATATGTCCTGGAGGCGGTTTTGATTTGCTGGCTCTAACTCCAGCGGGAATGCAATCAAGACTAGGGCCGCATAGTACCCGAAGGGACCATAATTACAGGTTTGAAAAATTCAGACCATTTCGCTACATACTACTATCCGCAAATATTTCGATGTTAGAATTGTGTTTGTTCAGTTCGATTCGCCAGCTTAAGCTATAACTTGCTGCAGAAGTGTGTTTATCCTGGGGGTGTCTGCATGGTAAATCGAAGTCAGTCACCGGACAAATGCATTTTTCAGCTGATGTTGATTTACTGCAATCTGACTGGTTGCGTGTTATTTTAAAATGTTTTTCATGCACCACATTGGGGATTCAGATGTCTTGCGCAAGAAATTCTGTCCGGCTCAATTTACCCCCGTTGTTTCTGTACCTGTTTTACATTTTGGTGGCGATGAGTTGCGACACCATGTGGCGGTTCGTACTCCCTTCGGGTGCGAGATGAGTGTCTGACTTATATATATATATATATATATATATATATATATATATATATATATATATCAAGGGTAATCACGCCGCCATGTTTAAACAGCCTATAAAAAATGTGGTTGATCCCTCTTATATAGGAATCGGTATAGAACACGAAAGTGAAACGTGTCTTCACAGAAGTAGTGTAATGTTTATTGCACATTGATATATAATGTCTATTGGTGTTTTGTGGCTAAAGCGCCCTTAGGCGTTGATGCACCCATGCTGACGCCTGGTGGCACGTCTCCTCCATCACGACTACCAACGTCGATGACCATGAGCAACCGTCGTGCATATGGAAGCTGCACTACGCTGCACACGCTAGCACAACGCGAAAGACGAAGCACGTAACTGACACACTAATACAACGCGCAAGACAAAGCACGTAACTGAATCGTCACCGAGTCAAATCAGCGCGTACAGCGCGTCGTAATTGCAGCCTCCGCGATCAACTTCAGAAACATTTTCAGAGCTAATTGCGGAGGCCACGCTCCGCTGTGCTGAGTACGGTGAACGCCACCTAGGTGGCGTTGGTAGTGCTTCTTGATGCCAGCGTCCCTTCGAATGCTGGCATCGAGGCGTCGTATTGCTGAGACCACCGAAGCGTTCACTGTCGGTGCGCGTTAGTGTCATAATGCAGTACTTCTAATATATATATATATATATATATACATATATATCTCAAGGGTAATCACGCCGCCATGTTTAAACAGCCTATAAAAAACAGGAACCGTTTTTGTCGAGGCGCCGAGCCAAACTCGGGCGTGGCAGAACTAACATTGATCATTGCCTTTCGATTGCCTCCGTTCCTCAACAGAAGCAATTTAGTTTTTGACATCGGCGGATTATAAGGGGGGCGCAGCGTTCTGCGTTTTGCAACAATAACGTTGTGCATAAATGAAGGAACGCAGGATTTCTTCATGCATGAAATCACCAATACTGCCGTGGAGAGTGTCGAATAGCTGCAGTTAACCATATGCACAGCCGCATTCCATACGTTTAGCAAAAACGCTTACTTTACTTTCTTTTTTCTTCTGCCTAGCGTGTCACTTGCGATGCGTCTTTAATGACGAAGCAGGCAAGCATATATTTCTTGTTTTTTACAGTCTGTCAGATTTCAAAATGTCGTTCAATTCTTTCTACACGTCGTTATTTCTTTCGTGAATGAAAACGCAAACGCTTTGCTAGTGCGAAAGAATTTTAAAGCAGTGCATCATGAATCGACATTTTAGGGGTATGGGCGCGAGGCAGCTGCCCAAAGTAGACTTCAGCTTTTCTCCTCAATTGTATGCGTTTCCCTTTTAAAAATGATTGACTTCTTATTGGCTCGAATTCCATGGATGTCTTCGAATGCTGCCCACGTGATAAAGAGCGATGCGTTTCATTTCAAATCGTTCTTACAGAGGAAGTGCTATTACAATTTGAGGTGTCAAATGATCTTGATTTTCACTGCAACACATGCTCAGCAATATCGCAACGTAAAATAAAGGCCACATTGGTGTAAGATCAAGCTCTTAACCTACTGCTTGTTAAGAGCTTGATGTTTCCAAACGAGTTACGTACCTTGCGAAATTTCTAGACCCTGCTCACTATAGTTTACCTGTGACCGACCGTCACTGAATGCAATTTCTCTACATCACAGACTTTTTTTTCTTTAGGAGCAGCAACTTTACGCGTCATTGACCAAGTAATGATGCACCTACACCGAGACTGGGATTCGTATTAGAACGTTCAGTTTATGGGAGCCTTTAGATGATTAAAATGGAACACTTTATTCCACTGGAGAGCCAAATCGAACATCTACTGTGATTTTATGGAACTACTTTAATGAATTCTCGTATCGCATTTGTCTTGTAACAAATGTTGGAACACAGAAATCGAGGTAACAATCTGTCATGGTTAGAGAAATCTCCAGAATTCAATTTTTTTTCGGAAACGCGTGCAAGTGACCAGTAAACGAGGTTACATCGCCTAGAGGGGGTCCCGCAAAACTAAAGGAAACCCTAATTTCCGTTGTTTAAAATTATACTATTTTAAGTGACTAAGGGTGGTGATCGACCAAGGCATGTCGACGGAGGTAAAGTTTCGAAAAAGGGACTTGTTTTTGTTGTCGCACTGAGGAAGACAAGTCCCTTTGAAAAAATTGCCTTGACTCTTTGTAAAGCGACTTAAGTCCTCAGTCGTTTGGATACACTGGTGTGCCCCGTATCGAGTTACGTGCAGATTTCTACAAACTTGCCATAGGTAGATGTGAAGGCGGTAGAGGTGAACCTTTGGAACAATATAGACACCTTATGTATAGATACTGCTGGTAACCCTTACCAGTCTTAGATAGAGTCCTGGAGGTTCTACTTATTGAAAGAAGTGATAATTATCCCTAATATAGCCAACAGGCACCCCTGCTGTCGTCGGAGAAGCTTCAAAAATTCTAACACTGCTTATTAATTTATTGCACATTTTAATTGACGCTCGAGGTTTCGTCGGAGATTCAATTTTTAAGGCTTTTGCCGTTAGTTTATGCAGTACTTCGCACTAATGCGTTCATGCAGGACAGAAACGCAGCTAGCACAGACATCGCAAATATTTTCTCATCATAGTTAGCCGAAAAATTCTGGCTTAACCGCACATAAAAATTACGATAACACATCCAAAGTAGTACAGATTTGGCTGAAGTGATGATTGCACGATAAGCTCCAACAAACTTCCGGCTTCTACAGGAGCTACTTAAGATACAAAATGTGAGGGAGGCTGAACGCGAACCAAAATTTAAGCACTGGTGGCACCAAAAGTGAGATATACGCGCCCTTAACTTATTCAGATTCTCGTGTTGGCGGCATAAGCTTGGCGCAAGCGTGAAAACCAGCAAAACATAAACCAGTTTCACAATACCCGAAGTCTAGAAAGCTTTCCTAAAGGTTCTTATTTTTTATTTGACACAAACCTAGAGCAGATTAAGAATCTGGCCCGAAAAGTGTTTTTCTGTGTCGACGTCGGTATGCGCAACAAAAAGTGTTGAAATCAAATTAGCGTCTGGAAGCCTATCTCCTCTCTCGCCGCACGCCCACTGGCACCAATGTATTAGGTAATCCAATATCGCAAAGCGAAATCTTGTGTTATGCTAAATCGATATCACAGTAGGTTGATTTCGTTGATTCTCCAGAGTATAACACATAGTAGCTGTCAATAATTTCCGAACATTTCGACACTTCGGAGAATAAAATAAATTTGGTTACTTAAGTCCCAGAATGTAGGCTTTTTTATATATAAACCGTTGAAGTTAACGGAATTACGAAAACTCCTAAATTACTACGAGTATTACGATATTTTAAAGGTGTGTCGATGAAGTGAGACAAAGAAGTCGCTAACTTTCTGCTAAAATGTTGGTGCAATGATGCTAAAAGTGTTGCTAAACCTTCTGAGTTATTTTGGTAACGTAAGCGCTTTCATATATAATATACGACAACATTGCGTGAATCATTTACCCAAGCGTCTCGCGTTCGTCTAGGACCCGTATGAGCCAGGAATAAGCCGTGAATTTATCATCAGTGCTCAGTGCGCTATTACTTTATTACGTAAGTGGCTATACTTACATAAGGGTCGGTAGCAACGCAAATTACTCGTTTACCCTCAGATTGTGAGGTTATAAACGCAGCACAAATCAAAGGAACACAAGGAATGCGATTTTACTTACACAGAAAAGCTCTTAGTCCAAGGATAGCAGAATTCTACCAGTCATGTGACATGTTCATAGGGCGATGACAAATACGCGACATTTGTGCAGGTCAAATAATACGCTTCCGGCACTTGGCTTACCAGAAGGCTTTGATTTGTGCAAACCCATGTGATACGGAAGCAGTGTGTTCAATCTCCCGCGAACAAGCCCAGATGCTCCTATGTTTACGCCTTGCTGCAGTCAATCTATCTTAACCCACCTACTGCGTTCTAAATCCCACAATAAAATTTGTAAATGTATTCGATTTGAACAGATTTAGCAGAAGTGCGATACCCGGAGCGTTAAGTTCGACTCAATTTAGTTTCGTAAAGAATAAAAGAAAAAGAAAGAAAGCTGTAATTCGTGAGCACACTGTGGAACCTGTAAACGCAATTATTGCTTGGTTATATTCACAAAGACTGCGTGTCATACCTACAGCCCATTTCAGCCGCTCACATCTAGCTTTTGAATATTAAAGTGTGTTAGCGAAGGCTATTTTAGACGCAACTTTCATAACTTTGAAGTCGCTAAAATGTCGCTAATTCATATCTCACGTGGATCAAAATGGTGCCGGTCGCTAAATTGAAAAAAAAAAAAACATGGTTGAGCCCTCTTTCATAAGAATCGGTAGAAGTCGAAAATGAAACGTGTCTTTACAGAAGCTGTTGAAGCTAAACATTTCGACAGAATTACCTGTCTGGTTGGGAAAAGTGATTAAGACTTAGAGATTGACTCCAACCAAATAAGGAAATTTACTAGCCCGACGTTTCGGAACCAATTCGGCTCCTTCTTCAGGGGGTATTCTTCGGAGGTGGCGGTGTGCCGCTTTTAAATGGTCCGTCGTAACAAAGGAGAGGAAGGGGGAGAGAGCGTAAGGTGCGGAAACACTTGGCAGGGCACCTGCTCTAGACCGACAAAATAGGTGATGAGGGGTCGGGGGGGGGGGGGGGGGGGGGGGCTTCGGCGTCGCTGGTCGGCTGGGTTGACTGATGCTGGGCACCCTTTGGTCGCGGGAATGCGTGGACGAGGGACAGGGGGGGGGGGGGGGGGGACGAGTTGTTTTGGTGTTGCTGACCTAGAGCGGGGGGTCTTTCTTCCCTTCGTCGCGTCTGCAAGGCCATGAACATACAAAGAAGGAAGAATGCCCTTCACGCGGTTTATATTACCGCCGTGTTCTGAATGGGCCAAGACTCCAGTAGTAGCCTTTTTCACCAGTTTGTCTCTGTTGTTCACGGAAGAAGCTGTTGCATGCTTCTTCCGTGAACTCGCGGTCCGCTGCAGAGAAAGACGCACGATTCGCGGGCGGTGACCGTGTTGCATATTTGCTTAGCGGCCAGCGTCATGTTGGCGAGTGGCGTCCTGCTGCCGAGTCGCTTCAGTGAAGGTACAAGCATTTTGGTCCGGCTCCGTAGTGTCTTGGCCAGCCTGTTTAGTTGCGACGCGCTCAGCTTCAGGAATGCAAGTGACTGCTTCACGCTGGTTTGTCTCTAGACGGACCAAAGCGATATTCGCCCGTCGACTGCACTCCGTAGGCGAGAAGGCGTCAAAGGCTAATCGGACGCGAAAGACAAATCCTATGCGGAAACTGTGTCGTCACCTCAGCAGAAGGCGTACAGCGCCTGCACCAGGCTACACCGCGTTATAGCCTCCGCTGTGCAGAGACTACCGAAGCGCCCGCTGTCGGCGCTGGTTAGTGTCTTGATGCAGTACTTCGCTTCACCGCATCTAGCTGGCGGCGCCATGCCTGCCAAAGGAGAGCATATTTCAAGCATTCGGACCGACGTCACATTCGTTACAGGAAGTTGATGGTGGACCCCGGCATAGAGCACTTTCGTGTTAAAAGAAGGTAACACTTTAGGAAAATCACTGAATCTAGTGAGAAAAACCCTAAAATGGCAACCATGATTACGAGCTGTTGACGGCACTCCACAGCTCCACTGCCATGCACGATTTCACACCACCTATCAATCCTTGTCATAAAAGCGAACGAATGCTTACACAACCAATGCGCAACAGTGGTCGTCGCTGAACCTCGCTGTGCACATCCTAATGACTGTTGTCCTTGGGTCTCTTCGAAATGTCGTCCCTGACTACACGGAGTGCCCGAGCCATTGTACGTCAGCGCTCGTGTACTGAAAGCAGCGCTTCAGGCACACGTGGGGAGCCTGTCACGATATATGAAAGACACTCGCTTCGTGTGTCTGCAAGCGAACAAATTCATCCACCCGTGAGACGGTCCAAGTTAGCGGTCACATGGTAAATTTTGTATAGTTCTTCGGTGGGTGAGATTTATGAGTGATGTTCACACGTGCCAACCCGGCATAGAAGTTAGAATGTCAGCATGGAAACGTTTCGCAGTAAAAAGAAAAAGAAAAAAAGACATGTATGATATTATTTGTGGCTAGAGCGTAGACAACGCAATAATAAGGTATTTTTTTCTCGATCGAACTAAGTTTTGTACTAAACAATAAGAGGTCACCAGTCTACGTTTTTTTTCGTTTTTTTCATTAACAAATTCTCACTTGCGTTTTCCTGTACTAACATAAAATATATTCTGGGCATTTACTAAGCTAGTGATTAGAAAAGGCAATATGCTTTTCATAATTAGGCTGGCAGGATTGACTTTTTCACGAAGGAGACTAATACTTTCGTTCCACTATACTTAAATGTTCGGGCCCAGGCCATTGCTTATTTATTTAAAAGAGAATGAACGGCAGAAGGATAGCAAATCGGACGAGTTGGAACTTATCAATGATAGCGGCGCACGTCAAAACAAAATTCATGGAAGAGAAAAAGATGAGGACGTCTCGTCTTTTACTCTTGGGCGTCACCGTTTTGCTGTGTGCTGCTATCATGGATAAAAGACAATTTTTAATACCCAAAACCTAACCTAATCCTCTTACCGGCCAGGCAAACGTGAGTGCTTCCGCATGATAATGGTATCTCATACACTACACGGCTAGAACGTCGCTCCAAACTACTAACGTGATCAACACGACAGCTAGTGCAAAGAGACCTTTGCTTATGCATACTTATTCCGAGCAGAAAACCCTACACCAATATTTATCGCATATCTGTAGGTGGTGATCTTTATTTTTACTTGAAAGCTTACCTTGTGCACAAAGATGTACAGTAGTGACAGGATGAAACGCGAACGTGGCACAAGTGGGGCAGCAGTCACAAAAGTCGGGTTTGTGGTGAACTGAAGACTTGTTCGCCCGTGACCGGAAGGAGTAATTGTGCTCAAAAAGCGCTCTCATCCCCGCGATGTACAGCCGCGCAACACCTTTCTTCCACTGTCGCCAACGGCTGGTACTGAATTTATCAGTGGCCACACTCTGCGACTATCGTGTTGCATTCTGTGAGTACTGCATATGGTATAACAAGCAGTCCACTAGGACTTATTCTTTGGTACAAAAAATAGTGCATCCAAAATCACAATACGGAATATTGCTCTCTCTTTATCTATATCACAGCGAAACTTTTATCCACACAGTTTCATGGCTTATGGGGGCTTCTGAACAGAGAGAGGGAAGAGAGGAAAGACAGGGCGTACTTCTCCGGAAACAGTCCCTCCGCGAAAGTACTTCCATCGTCCAATCTAGCAACATTTATGCAGGAACACCAGTAGGCAGGAAATGTGGGACTACGTGGCTACTGCGGCTGGGTGATTTATATGAATTAACTTTCTCCACCTGTTCCTATCGCCGCTCTTAATAACGGTCCTTCGTTTTGCTTTATGCGGCGTTAAAGCATGGCGGTATGTCAGTGCGAGCTGTTTTTCAACTTTCTGCATTGTAAAAGTGCATAACTATACTGCAGCTTATAGGAACTTGCGCCTTCTAGTGAATATGAAATTTGCCCTCCATTGCGACCACGAGCCCACGCGCAGCTTTATAACAGTCCCGATTTTTTTTCCAGCACGTAAACACCTCGACCAAGTTAAAGAAAATGAGGACGGAGCTTTTCTATCCGCCTTACGCTAAGCAGTAAAATTTCCGTAGATCACAACGAAGTGGAACAACATTACTCAACCCCGAGAAAAAAGTGCTGCAAGTGAAAAAACAACAACAACAACAACAAACGTGAGCTCCCATTATGTAATTTTCTCAATGCCGACGAGGAGTTCCTCTAAGATGTCATCGATATCTTAACGGTAAAGTAGAGCTTAGCATTATCGAGAGGTTAGTTATTGCTTTCAATTCATTTCTAGAGTATCGCTTGGTGTTTATTACTATCATGCTCTTGAATGGTGAGGTAACGTTAATTATTGGCAAAAATGTTATTGACGTTGAAATAGCCCTTGGCAGCTCTATCACCGTGCCGCGCGCCATGAGTTATACAATGTTCAAGATTTCCCCAGGCACACAGGCAGTGATGTAGGCAACAATGTGAGGCCATTCAGTGAATTGAGCACAATTACGAGAAATTAAGAGAACACCGAGTGTCAAATTTTAACCACCCGATGCATGCTCACCTTATAAACATATTTCATCCATTTTCTGCGGACTTGGTGAATCACGAACGGGCCGAACAGGTAATCCTTACAGTCACGTGTGTAATATATAATGTAGAGATTGAATTTTGCGACTGTCTTATGAAACAGAAATTTCATAAGCACTTCCGGCTAATTTCGAGACACGCGGTTTCATGAGGCGGTAGGCGGAGTCTTTCGAATTCCGAAAAGCCCTGAAACATTCCAATCGACTGCATATTTTTTTAAATCCTCCATTTTTGCAATAATGTCCCCACATCTGTACGCTATTGTCAATACCTTTACATTTGAAATGTCACATGCACTTTTCGACATTTTTAGTACCAAAAATTGTACTACCAAATTCTGGTACCAAAAATTGGTACCACTCGTTTGGAACGCTAGTCTAGGAGCAAGGAATTTATCTGCAGCAGACATTTTTTATGCGATAGCATAAGATGGCCCATTGAGCGAAAAAATTTATGCTTCATAATGGTAATTATAAGAGAATTTATCATTTAATAGAGCAAATTCGTCCAGAAGAAGGTAAAAGCAATTATATACTCATAAACACTGGATCAGACGCCTTCCGACAATCTATTGACCCGCAGTGCGGCTCACTGGCCATTCGGTTCCCGGGCACGGCTGGCGCATTGCGATAGCGGCGAATTGCCGAAACCTTCGTGTACTTAAATTTAAATGTATGTTAAAGAACACCAAATGGTCAAAGCTATTCCGGAGCCTTAAACAACAGCTTCTCTGATAGCTCCGGCGTTGCTTTGTGGCACGCAGTGAATACTGACAATAAAAGAACAATATACAAATATCACGCCCCAAATGTTTCCAACTGTATTGCGCAAAGTCGCATACACTGTACAACACTGACGTGGGATATAATTACTAAGACTGACCTATTTATTACGTTAGTGTTCTTACGACGCACCCAGACATTTTTTTCACACGAGCTCTACAAATGAGACGGAGTTTAGGTGCATTGGCTTCCTTTTTGTACTAAACTTAGGTCTCTAGGGTACCGTCACACAGAGTCCCTCGGGGCGACCGAGACCTTCGACTGGCATTTGCGTAGTTTCGTTGAATCCAAGCTGGGCACGTCTTCATTCCTCTGTGCGACCACAACGATTAACGACGGCCTTTTCGTGCGCAAGTCGCATGCTCTCTGCTCGAGTAAGTGCCGCAAATGACTTGGCCAGAACCGCTGCCAGCCACTTGTTTTCGGCAGTGGTCGGCGCACTGCTTCAGTAACGCACGCCTGTTTTAATTGAAGGCCGTCACGAAAGCTCTCTTTCCGCGTGGGGTTCATTAGTGCTGGTGAAATAGTTTGCTTGAGAAGAGAAGGGGGAGAGCGAAACAAGTTAGCCTGGAAACTAAAATTGCGCGACGATGCCGAAGCTCAAATTGCGTGCCTAGTAATCTCTTCGAAAAAAAAAAAACAGTGCTGAAGATGCTGAAGAAACTATACGAAGTATGCCTGGTCTGGTGCGGTTGTTAAGCCTCAAAGGGCAATTTCCTTGTTTTTATTGCAGTTTAACTACTGAATGTAGTTTCAAAAACTTTTGGAGGTAGCGCGATGTGCGTGGTTGCTTTTTTTTGCATAATGTCACACTACCAAAACGGGCGGGAGATGCCCAAAGTGTTCTTTAAATCACGCTTACGAGAGCTGATCATAAGCGCCGCGATATTTTTATGGTACCGGTAGGCTACCCAGAAGCCCCTAAGATAATTTTTACTCCATTGACATGATTTGAAAAGAAATTATGGTGCCTATGGATTGAGCTAGCTGTTGTACTCGTCGCTGGCAAAACAGAATAGTTTCACTAAGTGTACCAAAACCATTGAACAGAAAGGGCTTGATCGGCCAAAAACAAGGTTCTGCACACAATAAAAAAACAAATAAGCCACTACTGATTGTGCTGTGCACGCACAAATATTTACAGGGTTTAAATTTATGGTTCTTTGAGTGTTCTACTGGATTTTCATGTCGCGTGCCCATTGACCAAGACAGTTCCCCCGAAAATAATGCCGAGTGTCGGGACTGGCGACGCCTGTGCTTATTTCGGCAACCGGTGAGCTACCGGCGGCAGCGTGGATTTCAGCCCTTGCAAGCACTGTTCCAAAGTGAATAAAAAACACTTCGAGCACGCAGAAAAGCTTGCAGTATTGCAGACAAACGGATGAACGCAAGCACATATAGCTAAATAACTCGTGGCATCACTCATTAAAAAGAAGCATTTCGTAGTAACGACGTGGTATTGAGTACTCACACTCAGCACTTCCGGTAATCCTAGCACTTTTCAGCGGCTGCGGTCATCCTGGTGTCATTACAGTAAGTGCGACAGCGCTGCGGCGACATGACCTGCTGGCGGAAGGCGGCGCAACGTGAACTGATTAGGCAAGCAAACTACTGCAGGCGGCGGCGCCAGGTGCGCTGAAGACGTTCCGATCTGAAGCCGGGGCTGCTCCACAGTTCTGGTTTACTACAGGTGTGCCTAGTGCGTGCCTGATTGCACACGTCACGTGGTCACAGACACGCACTCGTGCCATTGCTCACGCGTTCGTCGTCTTCTTCCACAGGTGGCCAAAACATTGCGGCTGGCTCTATCTTGAAAGCGATCGTCTTACGCGATGGATGGACGGACGCTCGGACAGTTTTCTCGTTGGGTAAGCATAGAAATGCTTACGCATTTGGTGTTATTTTGGTGTTAGCTTGCTATCAAGCATTCTTTGGGTCTCTGCAAAACGTTACCAGAACTAACATCGTTATGTAAAGCGAGGAATTATGTTTGTAACTCGAGCGTGTGCGTAATGACATCAGCAAGGTGACGCTGATGGCATGAAGGTCGACCTGTTGTACTCCGCGGTGAAGAAATATTGTAGTGCTGTGCCGGCACATGTCACAAGACTCGTGTGATGCAATGTTTTGCTATTTGCATTGCTCAATTCACAAGCCATGTGGAAATTGAGACACCTGATCACATGGATTCGCAATGTGAGCCTCCACGCAGGGATGTCATGTAGAATCCGATGATAATAATGTTTCATTTTGTTGGATTTCTTTTTCGGTTAATTTGTATCTGTTATGCTAGAACAAAAACTGAAGACTACAACATTTTTTTTCTTGAAATCTACATTTCACAATTTGTGTTTGAAAATAAATTTTATTATCTACCAACGCAACCACGAAAATAAATAATTGAACCAGAAACATCGGGCAACCGGTGAAACCACGGTAACGTGCGTAGTGAGAAAATGTGGAAGAAAGGACTTGATTGGTTTATGTCGATGGTACTGCATTAATGCGGGCATGATTATTTAAGGTGGCACAAATTAACAAATCTTTAATTCAGGATATCTCGTTTGTTTTCTTCCCGATTGGAAGATAAATTGTCAGCGTAGGTAATATTTCCGGTCTGGGCTTTGCGATGAGTAAAAGTAAGGGCCACTCATAAATTTTTCCCTCGTTAGGATTAAAATTATAACCACTTCCAAAAATTAGGTGCTGCTATTTATGAAGGCTTGAACTTTACGTGCGCGAAACAGTATCCGTTGGCCATCTATAACCAAGGTCTTTTAACTGAATCGCCGCGCAGTAGTTCGCTCTATTGCTTCAAGACTGCGTGTACGGTTGGCAGCATAAGTGAAAAAGCTTCTAACCTATGCCGTTGTCAATAATAAATGGCTGGTCTCTCCGTATAAAATTTTCTTGTTACGTTTCATTCATCGGGGATGAGACCTATGAAATTAGTCACGGTAACGGGCAGTGCGAACTACGAGGGCAAAGAAATAGCTCGTCCTGTGCGGCTCTTTCTTTGTACTCGTCGTTCACATTGCCCATTACCGTGAATCAATCCTAACTCTCCCCAATGTTCCGTTCTACTGATATTAGTAGCGTCAAACTGCGCAAAATCTAACCGATATACGTATCATTTTCTGGGAACGCGGGCTCTTTCCCAAGCAGAAAACGTGTGCTGCTAGTCTTTTGCTGTGCACTTGCCGTTGGCGCGTCTAACAGGTATTCATAAAGCTGGCCGTTTACCAGCGTTAAACTGTTCGTAAAACTTTGCAAAATCCGCGTCGGCACTCTGATAGTTCTGGCAATGGAGCGATTGGACTGACTCCGCGAACGGGCCCATTTGAGGGCTATCGAATCATGGACGTTCTTTTTACTAATCTTGTCTAGAACCAAATGAGGAAAGCAACAAAATAAAATTTCGGCAGGAACACTTAAGACTGCTTACGTGTGGGAATGCGAAAACCATTATATCGTTTGTAGACCTCTGAACGTCATGAACGCTGTCATTTTATACACTCATGACGTGGCGCCACCTCCTTCTCATTGGCTGCGCTGTCACGTGCCCAATGAGGCACGAACTAGGTCACACCTTTAGTCAGCCAGACGGCTGCAACTTGACGTGTGCAATGACGCACGCACTATAGGCACACCTTTATTCAGCCAGAACCGTGGAGCCGCCGTGGCGTTGGGGAAGCGTGTTACTTTCGCATCGTGGAGGCCCGTATTGGATTCTTACCAGTCCGAAGTGCATCATATTTATTTTCAAAACCATCAGTTTACTTTGTTTACTTCCGTGAGAAATTTGACGTCATTCCGAGCACCTCTTTACGTGCAAAGAGTAAAACTCTGAGCGGTCGGCCATTTTTGGTACCATATTTCGGGCATGCCGACTGTGACTGATTTTGGCGTAATGGGGCATATAATGCTTTCGCAGTAAAAGTATTCTTGAGTTACACCTAGAATTGACAGTAACGTCGCTGCATTGGGGTCACTGGATATTCGAATGGAAGTAAACTGTTGACGTAATGCCATAGTTTCATGATGTAGTCTTTACGCGATTATGCGCAGGTCATTTCGAGGAACACAATTTCCAAGTTGTTTTAGGGGAAAGAGTCGTAAGTCGACTCTTTTTATTAAGGGAAGTAATAAACAGTCGCGATCTCACGCTGAGCCGAGTCACATATGTTGTCCTTTTAATATATTTTCTCAATGGTATTTCTTTGCTGCCACATTATCAATCTCCTCCTAAAACTCAAAAATGCGCAAAAAAGGTCATACCGAGATAAGGACATTTCACGCAGGATAACCGACCTCAGGTGGTCAGAATATAATCCAGAGTCCCCCACTACGCCATGCCTCATAATCAGATTGTGGTCCTTGCACGTAAATCTCCATTATTTAATTACATTAATGCGAATAGCACTCTTTGCCTACTTCAGCCGTTTCGACCCTGCCTATCTATCTATCTATCTATCTATCTATCTATCTATCTATCTATCTATCTATCTATCTATAATCTATCTATCTATCTATCTATCTATCTATCTATCTATCTATCTATCTATCTATCTATCTATCTATCTAGCCTCTTATACGCCGATCCAGTGTCCCAAGTTGTCTAATAGCTTGGGCCACTAGGTATGGGCTCGTAGTCGTTATGACGTCGTGGTCGCTACATCGCCGGTATGCCAGGTTTCTCATCCGACACTCGTCACGCCACTCTCACCGTACAGACGTCATGCATTCGTTGTCACGTCACCATAGTGATTCCGTCGCGGTGGTACAATTACCGTCATTCCAGCTTCGTGATCTGACTCTCGTCATGCTATCGTCGCCACATCTACCACTCCGACCAGAGCGGTCCAAGTTGTCTAATAACTTGGGCCACTACGCATGTGTTTGGAGTCGTGAAGTCATCGTTCTCGTTGCGTCATCGTTATTCCAGCTTTGTCTCTTCATGCCTTCGTCATCGCGCCATCGTGTACACACAGTCGTCGTCATGCGGTCGTCGTCACGCCGTCGTTTTATCAATCTCGTCACTTCAGTATCATCATCCCATTGTCATTGTTGTCCTGGCACGTCGATGGCACGTCGTCATGCCGGAGGCATGACGACGTGCCAAACAAATGTGCCTCGGGAATATGGTCTTTCGATACATAGCTCGATTGCTATTCGCATTACCATCGACAGTCATTGTGAGATGAATTCTGCTATAATATTTGATTACGCACCACAGAGGTGTGCTTACTGCTATGTCACTCAGAAGCCTGGGTTTACATTGACACGCGTGCTTTATTGACCACTTTATTCTTTTTCCGCCGACCCTCTTTCAGCGGTGAACAAATGCTAGATGTTATCGCTGAGCGTAAAGCGCGCCATCGTATATCGGAAGCTTCTGTAACGTTATCGCTTGTTATATCTGTTATCTTTGTTGTCGCTGAGCCTTGTGTATTGACATTGCGTGCGCGACGTGAATAGTGGTGTTTTTATTGGCTAAAGAGAACCGGCGATTACGTTGGAAGTTTAATAGCCATGTATAATAAGCCGACGCGGTTCACCCGCAGGTGCGATTACGACAATCTACACATGTGCTCGTCGCTTATGTTGCGATTGAGTGTTAGTTGATTTCCGGCCACCCTTTCGCCGAATAAACTGTTAGTTTTGTGATTCACCGTTGTGCCACTGCTGTGCTTCCCGGTCACGACAACTTGACAATATCAGCCTATTTGAGGTACTCGCATTCGGCGTGCATGTATACTTGTATGTCTCCACAAATATATCGAGCGAAATGCCAACATGACCGTAAATGCCTGACGAAATGTCTCAGCGTAACGCAACAAGTGTTAACCAAGAAAGGCGCAGAATAGTCTGATCCACTTCATAATATTTCAGATTACGCATATAACAAAAATTCGAAGAAATTAAACAGATAAACAGATAAACAGATTAAAAAGAAGTAATAAACAGATGCATACAGCTCCTTGCCCTGTCTTTTTGTATCCATCCTTACCTTGATAGCTAGTTCATGGTGGATTTCATGCATACAAATAAATCACAGCTCTTTCAATTAAAGAAAAAGAAAAATGGGGGATAAAGCGAACCATGTTTACCACTTCAATTGCTACAGAGCTGACGTGTTGCTTTCTAACCTGACGTAGCATTCGATTATTTTTTGTTTTTGCACTTCAGACCTTTACATCGTACAAAAAAGGCCGCAGCGGCACCATAAACAAACTTGTTCTTCCCAAATAGTGGCACAATTATGACACGCGAGCGTTTGTAAATTAAGCACGAGGTATTAGCTATGGCAAATGGCTAAAGAATGGTTCATCAAAAGCAGTCTAGGAGTCTTAGTAGAGTGAACTGCATCATCCTGGATGTAAACCTTACCTACATACGTTTTATGGGGGAGGCGCGATTTCACTTGAATCTGGCGTTAACAAAGTGCCACTGCATCATTTTTCTCTGGTATTTTCCACAGAAAGCATTTTATGTTCCTTGACTCGGCACGAGAAATGTTTGTGCTCACACAAGACGCTAGCAAGAAATATCACCTTGAAGGCTAACGAAAAGAGCCATTACAACAGTCATAATACATGAGCCTGGGGTAGCAAATGGCTTTGACAAAGAACCATGGCCACATACAAGGGAGTCGTAGAGGAGACACGTTTTTTTTCCCGTGTTCCCGGCACAGGGAACACGTTTCATTGTCCGAGCTTCGTCGGCAGCGGTGTAAGAGTACTTGCAGCCGAGAGTCGGTGTGGGTTGTCACGCCCGCCATTGTGTAGCATTTCAGGGCATAGTTCTCGATTTCGTTCTACATGGAACGAACACATTTTCTTGTTCTTGTTATGGTCTATGTGAAATGATGTGCAAATGTCGCCCAAAGAAACACGCACAACCGTGTTATTTTTCTGGTATACAAAAAAGTGTTACAGTTTATCCGGAAACACGTGCGCGGTCGTTGCTTGGTTTTCCTTTCATGGGTTCTTGCTATCACAAAGCAAAAAGAGAGAGAGAAAGAAACCCTTAGAGTCGCACATATTAGAAGACCGCGGTGTAAATTGCAGTTGTCTCTTTTTGGTGCTGTTATTTCATCTCGGCATGATCTACAGACTTGCTGACTTTTGCGAGTGCAAAAGTTAATTGTGTATAAAGCGCTGCGTCACATGACGCAAGAAGCGGCACGTAATCAGGTGTAATTTCCAATTGTCATTTAGTGCGCTTTTAAACTTATAGCTCAGTTTTGTTAGCTCCTATCGTCTGTCCATTGTCCTCCCGTCCGTTTTACCCATCTGCTTAAAGGCGTTGTTATTTATAAGTAAAAATCACTTACCTGACATAACTTTAATTCTATAAATTAATGTTCACCCTTACGGCACATGCTATATAAATGCAGAGCCCTGATCACCGCTCCTTTTTAGATTTTATGGAAGAGACATAGCTTCATAATTAGGTGTAACACTTCCTTTTGATGCCATAAGGCAAACTAACGCAATAAAAAAATCCAGAGCCGAAGCCCCCATATCAGGCCTCTACGCACCACAAGTGAGTTATAATCCCATGAGTGCAACCACTTGCCAGGTACATGCGCACAAATACAGCTGCAAAACACTTTATCTTGCACATTTTCGCACAGCAATGCTTAAAAAGCTTTATGGACAAATAACGCTGAAACATAATCCATTCCATTGTTTTCAAACCGGTTGGTTTGGGAGCACTTAGTAATTGCATTCGCCTTTGAACTGGCTTCGATTACAACAATACAGCACATTTCGCGGAGATAAGCTGATAAAAATTATTTAGGGTAGTTTTTATTACTAAAAATTATATTTATATCACATTTCACTGATGTCCGTAGTCACGAACGCCATTTATACCGCAAAAAGCATCGCTATCGTATTACCTTTCAGGATTAATTAACACAATAATGCCCAAGGAATACCCACTCGCCGCATTGTGCTGATGTTTAATATCCAATTATCCTTTCTCACTGTAACTGCGCTGTGAAAGTTTTAAGCATTGTTTTTAACATTTCAAATGCTACGATGATGTATATTTTAATGCACGCTGGACCTCATCATCATCATCATCATCATCAGCCTATTCATGTCCACTGAAGGACGAAGGCCTCTCCCTGTGATCTCCACTTACCCTTTTGCGCTAGATGATTCCAACTAGCGCCTGCACATTTCCTAACTTCATCACTCCACCTAGTTTTGTGCCTTCCTCGACTGCGCTTCCCTTCTCTTGGTATCCATTCTGCGACTCTAATGGTCCACCGGTTATCCATCCTACGCATTACATGGCCTGCCCAGCTCCATTTATTCCGCTTAATGTCAACTAGAATATCGGCGATCCGCGTTTGTTCTCTGATCCACGCCGCTCTCTTCCTGTCTCTTAACGTTAGGCCTAACATTTTCCGTTCCATCGCTCTTTGTGTGGTCCTTAACTTGTTCTCGAGCTTCTTTGTTAACCTGCAAGTTTCTGCCCCATGTGTTAGCACCGGTAGAATGCAATGATTCTACACTTTTCTTTTCAATGACAGTGGAAAGCTCCCATTCATGATTTGGCCATGCCTGCCGTATGCACTCCAACCCAATTTTATTCTCCTGTAAATTTCTTTCTCATAATCAGGGTGCGCTGTGAGTAATTGACCTAGATAACGTACTCCTTTACAGACTCTAGAGCCTGACTGGCGACCCTGAATTCTTGTTCTCTTGCGAGGCTATTGAACATTATTTTTGTCTTCTGCATATTAATCTTCAACCCCACTCTTAAACTTTCTCGGTTAAGGTCCTCAATCATTTGCTGTAATTCGTCCCCGTTATTGCTGAAACGCTGGACCTGCGTGCGAGTAAAACCAGATGCAGGTCCCCAAAGGTATGCTATAGTTTGTAAAGAAAGGCTTACTTCGAAGGGTCAAATTAAACTTCATACACGCTCTATTCGAATTTTGCTGACAAAGTTAACATTTGGTTGCAAATATTGTTTGATTAAGAGGTGTAACTACGGAAATAATGTGTGACGTGGTTTCAGTAGTTAATGGCGTATTTGTGGCAGTAGTTTTCTCTGACTCACGCGGTGCTTATACATTAATTGATAAAGATTAATGAGTGGTAGTTTACAATTGGTGCTGGCCTACAAGAGTAAATTACACCACAGTCAGTTCAATGGTGAATGAAACACTAAACATATTGGAGGCCTACCTTGTGATGCCAGTCGGTTAACTGCATTGTAAACCTGTGATATGATTCGGTCGGTGACAGTTTTGTTAGATGTTTCTGAACAATAGCAAGATGCGGCCCACCTCTGGTTACTGAGTGCAGTTGCCTTATGTTTAATTCGTAGCTCATCTCTTTTCACCGAGAAATATGCATTGCCTTGACGCTTTGTGTTTACTCTCAGTTTGCAATTTGTTAATAATCATGCATAGAGTATCGTTATTTCCAAAAGAAAAGCTTCATGAAATATCCTCATTGCGTTTGTGTATCTGAATTTGCTGTGACAGGCTTCGCTATTTATTGAATGTCATTGTATTGCAATTGCTTTTTAATGTTTTCGGTGGCAAGAAAGTAAACGAGGGCAGAAATAATAATGTGGATGTGATCGCTAATTGTCATTTATGCCTGCTGCTGTATGTAAAAGGTTTGGAACCAGCAAGAAGAATATTGCCAGACTACAAAGAAACATCATCATATGTAGATTGAGAACAAACAAACGCTTTAGCATGCACTTAGGCCAAGCGCACTTTTTAATGTACACCTGAATTCCTTTTCTTGCGACGCTATAAGGTTACACGGCACATGCAAGGTATTGCATTCGTCATTTGCGACATTCTTTTCTAAAGTTTACACTCAAAAATCAGCTTCGAGAAGCAAATACTAAGCATGATCAAAAATAAATAAGCTTCGTGCATAGCCGTACTTGTTAGGTTCCGGAATTCTCCACTTATAGGCGAAGAATAGGTCGAACACACCATGCTGCTCAGAAATACCAGCTCAAAAAAAGGCCCTTCATGGCGAAATGACATACTAAGGAATACAGCGTGTTTCCTCTGTAACTTATTTAGTAATAAGAATGGTGCAGTACATTCAAAAGTGCACTGCGTGTTCATGGGTTACAGCATTTGTCCAAACAGCCAGTGTGTATGCGGTGTGACAGACGGTTCCTACAGCATACAATTTCGTGAATTGACGAATATTACGTCATGTCAGGAATGTGAGGTGATGACAGCAAGCATAGGTATTTACCGCGTTCAGTGAGCTCCTTCATTGTTCGGTGAAGTTCATAACTTTAATGTAAAAAAGGACAACCTCCTCTAAGATGGGCAGCAATTCGTGATATTACCGCATATGAAAGTCAGCAAGGCTTTATTGTGCTGTCCGCTTGATTTTCATTGATGTTTCATATCTCTGCGGTATATATCCGGAAAACGCTTAGCCATTTTGCTTAGGTCCTAATTCTTCTGCCTTCACAGCTTACTCCACCTTATTCACGAAGCCTGACGTATATAATGGTATTCCAGGCTGCCATTTTATTTGAATGCACGTGATTCAATCTAATTCAATTCAATTTGTTCACAACACACATACAACGTTGTGTTGAAGGCTCCCATGGCAAAAAAACTGTAAGCATACAGCTTTACGGAGGCCAGGGGAGCCAATTATCGGCAGCAGTGTCAATGCATTGGTAATATTATTAAACGGCAATACATGATTCATTTACATATACCTATATAACCTATACACCTATAACCTATACCTATAATGTAAGCCACAGTCACAACAATAAATACCTATACCTACACTATAAGCGATACATTATTATATATTGTCACGTGGTCGTGCCGTGGAAGCACGCAGATTCCAAAGTGTTAAAGATCAAACTCTTTATTGGGCGATCCTGTGCCCAGCAAAGAAAATATTTCACTTTTCAACAAGAGCGGTGAGCACAACCGTCTGTCGTCGACAAAAAACTGATCAGTGGCGAAACACGTGGGCTTTTATAGATGAATCATCGAAGGTTCCAGAATAATCCCTGGTCTTCCAGAAAGTACTACACACAATTCGCGTCGCTCATACAATCAGATTACGTTAGCGCCGCTGACAACAGACAACCGATAGAAGCATCGATAACGTTCGAGAAGCTTCCGATACATGCAGGCGCGTTCTGCGCCGAGCGATAACGTTTGACATTTGTTAGCCGGTGGAAAGCGGTCACCGGTGAAAGATAAACAAGTACACGTGTCAATATACTATGCATATCAAGATGTGCAAATACATGCACTACATACAAGGCGCACTAATAACGCATGCAAGTAATATATAAGACTAGATAAATACAGTGGATCGAATAAAATTCATCAAATACAAACATATTGCGGAATCGCCCGCGTGAACACCCAACATTTTTATTTAAACATTTTTCAAGTTTACTCAATAGCACTGGGATGTAGTTATCTATAAGGCCGCATTAGCTTTAAATGGTATCTGCTCGCCAGGGACGAGTCCTATAGAAGTTTCGACATCTTTTAGTACATTCGCACAACATAACTGCCTCTGGGTGTCATTTTTAAGAAGCGCCACAGCCACAAATGTCCTGCTCCTCTCTCCACTCTCAAGACGCTCGTTAGATTAATATATGACCATTTCCCTAGTTCGGAAAACTTATCCATTTTGTTGTTCCTAGTAAGAAACAGTAGGCAATCGACCGTAGCATTGGTTAGTGAAAAATAGCTGTAACCCGGTTCCTGCTGCACATCCAAGATTACATGTGGTGAAGAAAAATTAAAATCACCGCTGACTCTTTAGCTATATGAAAGAAAAAGAAAAGGACCGTTATGCAGTACCTAAGAGAAGGTGAATTTGAGCTGGAGAAGTCAATGCGAAATAAACCGTGTTCATCTGAGCTCTTTCAGCTAAAATTGCCTGTGACGCTTTGATGTAACAGCTTGTATGTACACCGATGTAAAATTTAACAAAAACGCGTATGACGACCTAAAACGAAAGAGCTTACGAAACTGCTCCATTTGATTGCTGCAGAAACATAATACGAGTATTCCAGAAGCAGTTATTTCGCTACCTGTCTGCGGATTAGCGACACCAGCGCAAAAGACAGGTGGTTAAGAACTTCACAACCAACGCCGCTAAAAAAATGTGCATGTCTTTGGGTTTTTCTTGTGGCAAGGGTCAAAGAAGAAAAAAAGGACAGCTTTGTGAGAATTGTTAAAAAAATGGCTAAGGCAACACCAACATTCTCTACTGCCGTGCGGATGCAAAATATACGCATGCGCCATCTCTTACATGTGTATGAGAAGCTGAAATATTTCCGTGCGCTCTTATCTCCATTATGAGGCATAAGAATGACGCATCACTTAGAGGAAGATTGAACACAAAAGTCTACGCAATGCGGTGTCAAAGATGTACATCCTACTTACTAACAATCATTTCTCGAGTGATGGTGTGTGCCTTCATATACGGAAGATGTTGTTTCTCTTACGTGAGAAGAAAAAAAAACAAGAAAACAATATACGCATATGCTACGCAAAGCTACATCTGTATTGAACCAACGCTCTATCTGTATTGAACTAACTACCATTTCGGTTTTTTTTTAGCGAGCTTGTGAGAAAAGCCTACCCAGCTTTCTTCCTTCTAGGCGCGCAAATTTACCAACAAGGACGTTTCAGCTTCCTCAGCTGTTAAAAAAATAAGATTTTGGGGTTTTACGTGCCAAAACTACTGTATGATTGTCACACTCGCCGTAGTGCTGGACTGCTGTTTAATTTTCAACAGCTCGGGTTCTTTAGCGTGCATTCAATTCATAATACACGGGTGTTATTGCATTTCGCCTCTATCGAAATGCGGCTACCACGGCCAGGGTTTTGATCCCACAGCCTTGGGCTTAGCACCGCCCCACCAAAGCCCCTACGCCACCACAGCGGTTTTCCTCAGCTGTTACTTGGGCCATTCGGTTGTTTCGGCTGAACCGCGGTTCATATACGCTGCTCAGAGGATGTCATGGGAGGCAAGTGTTGCATGTAAGCAACTTTCCGTTGCCGGATAGCTTCCACAATTCGAAGTTTCGGGCTACCTCTCTTTATTTATTGCCTGCACGCCAACTCCTCGACTTTCAAATCTTGCGAGTAATAATCCATGTGCACCGCTGTGACGACTTTTTGTGCTCATTTAGTCTTCTTTATTCGTGAGAACGCTGCACTCACACAACACAACAGATGGGTTCATTTCTCTCTGTACGTGTTCGTGTAAGTTATTATTTATTTATGTTTATACGGTCAAGACAGGCAGAGAAAAAGGACAGCATCAATGCGCATGCATTACAATATCTTGTATGGCCGCAATCTTCACACGGGCTTACACATTCAGATTTAAATATGAAAAACTACAAAAGAATTTAAAGCTACAGCGCATATAACTAACTCGCAAATTCAAAACCAGCATCTAAATGGCACCGAAGTATACCAGGTCGGGGAATTTTAAAGTACCTGGGTAAAGCAATGGAGCCCTAGCGGCCAACTTTTGCTTTTTGCCTGGTTTAGCAGACTGGGAACCCGACATTGTTCCTTTACACTCCGGGTTTCTTTCGGGGTAACTTCTTTTTTAGGTTGCTCTTTAAGATTCTCTTTCTTCTTGCGTCCTTTTCCAGAGCCATACAGTTTTTCTTGTAGCATCCGGATTGCCTTCTCTTTTCTACAGGGTAAATGTTTGTCGGCATCAAAAAATGCTAAAAAGGCGTGTCGTGCATTGAAGCCGCCGGGTCGATAAATCAAGCTGCGACTCAAAGTGTACACTTGGCTTCGTCGCATATACTTTTTGAAGGCATTATTCCGCATAAAGGAAATGGTTTAGAAAGAGTTGTTTGGTCTGTCGATTCTGTTTTCATATCACATTTGACATTTAAAGGAGCCGAGAGTGGTGTTCGGAGCACTGTAGAGCAATTGGAGAAATTTTTTGGCAACTAGAATTAGACCCTCATGCGCTGCATGGTGAATAACATCAATAGACTGAAAATGACAAATCCGATTTGTATTCTTCACGTGGCTGCTACAGACCTACCACACTGATTTTTTTAGTGCTCTTACACGCCCATAGCAAACCATTATACAGAAAAATGACTGAAAGGAAACTAGATATGCAACAGAAATATCACACGGATAAGTCAGCGAGGAATCCTGTGATTACCAAAGAAAAGAATTGAAACATGCGGCTTCATTCAGAGTCGCTTCATACTGAAACTATGACGGACACTCTTAATAGAAGCGATGAAATTTGCCACCGTTGTACACTAGGCGCCTCTGACACGTCATACGGCATACTCAAGCACCTGTGTTATCGTCGCTTTTATTCTCATTTGTTAACAAGGCTCCCGTGTGGGAACCGAAACATTAGCCAAAACTAAGTATTTTGTGGTCGCTATCTCCTTTCCTTTTCTTTGTTTTCATCACGCGTATAATAAACAATTGCATAAGTTGTTGATTGATTGGTTCTCAACTAGGGTCGTGCTCGTTTTCGAACATGCTCTCATGTTTATTGATTATTTCACGATGTCAGTCGATTACCGCCATTGCTGACTGCGATGCACTTGCCAAGTCCGACGCGTCCACTGCAGTCTTGACCTAACGCTCACTGGTAAGCGGAAGGATCGATCTTGGGAGCAAACATCGGCTCCTCTAGCTCTAAGAAGTGATCAGTGCTTTCACACAGTGTGCCGTGCAGCAGTTCCGTATCGATTAGCGCTCACTAACCCGTATCAGGTTTGAAGCGGCAGGTTAGGAATTACGGAGTGTTCGAGTTTGCTGTGTGCAAGATGTCTAAGTTGGCGCGCAAATGCATTTAGAGTTAACACTTTTGCCCCGAAAAAAAAAAACAGGCACCGTATATGAAAAAGGGAGGGCGCGCTTTTTGTGAAAGTTACTGCATGTAGGCACAAATTCGAACAAGAACAAAACAAAATAAATGGGCGACATGCCGAGTACAAACTGAATGATTGAATTTGATTTCAAGTCATTATCTAACAATTAAAAATATTCATGCTTAAGTGTTGCAACCTTATTTGTAAAGATTCTTAAATAGTAACTACGAACTATTAAACAATTAAAGCTTTAGGGAATTGGAAATGAATTCGCTTGCGTCGATTGAGTTGTATGTTACGTATGAACACCGGAGAATGCGCTTGCGATGCAGCTTACAATGTGCCCATTCGGTGAGCTGATAAAAACCATAACATGAGGTACCACATGGAGTAGAACAGGGTGCTGGCGCCATGAGTGAAAAACCGGCTGTGTCGGTGAAAAACGGGCCAGGTGGAAACCTTGAAACATTGTTTCTTTGTGCATACAAGGCCGTAGGCGGCTACTATTTCATAAACTAAAGCTTATTTGCTATTATTATGACACTTCCCTGTGATGCTCATGAATGGACGATTTCTAACAAATCTATTTGGTTTACAGCCATAAAGTTACTGCTAAAATATGTCTTAAAACGTAACAACTGGTGTAGACATTGCAGGCCGTCATTACGGCTCGCAGTAAGCTTAAGCCACAAGTGGCTCATTGAACTAGGGCTTGAGTGTTCCTACCACTATGAATTGTTGGCCGTAAAAACAATGTAGTGAAGTTTCTGTTGATCTTGAAAGGGACGAAGTAAGTTTACTTCATGGCACAAGGCATGCCAGCTTGGTTACTACAAATCCTGTACTTTTTTTACTCCTCTGTGGATAAGATCAATAAATAGTGTCACGTAGTAGTGACGGCCTAAAACATGTAAGATAAATAAACATGTACACGTGTCAATAGGATTAACATTCTACAAAACGAGTATCAAAAAGTGCGGCACACAATATAAACTGATAGAATGTGCGTGGATCCGAGAGTTTCGCTGTCAGTGGCGGCTGCAGAAATTATACAATGTACAGTGGAGAGAAAGGGAGAGAGAACACGTTAAAGCAAACCCGGTTAAGTGAAAAACCGTGTTTGCTTTAACGTGTTCTCTCTCCCTTTCTCTCCACTGTACATCGTATTCGAATAAAGAAAATATGTACTTATAGTTTCGTACTGAAATTAGGCCACGAGGTGCGGGGTTAAACCTAACTAAATTCTGCGGTTTTACGTGCCAAAACCACGATATCATTATGAGGCATGTCGTAGTGCAGGGCCCTGAAGTAATGTTGACCATCTGAGGTTCTATAATGCACGCCCAAATCACGGTATGCGGGCGTTTTTGCATAGCACCTACATCAAAATGTGGACGTCGCGCACGGGATCGAATCCGCGACCTCGAACTGAGCGGCAGCACGGCATAGACACTAAGCTACGACGGCGGCTTGGGCGCGAGTTGCCTGTTAAATTTGTTACAATCGTGGCCCGATGGGCGCAGAAGGCAAAATCAGTTTTGTGTGTAGATTTAGGTGCACAATAAACTCCCCAGATGGTCAATAGTAATCCAAGCTGTTGGACTACGTCTTCCATATTAGACCGCTCTGCTGCTCCACGTCGTAAAGGCAATGAACAAGAAAAAAAAAGACAACAAATGCCTGTCAGTTGAACTCAGCCGCAGGCCCACAAATACATTTTCTTTATTGCATCTCGACTGCCGAAAAGATTTGGCATAATCCAGGTCTTAGGCACAGAGCTTCGCTGAAGCGTAACGAGGAACGTATACAGTTCAGATGAAGAAATATTTAGAGAGGCTCACAGCCGTAATCGCCTCATCCGTTCCACGAACAGTAAGTAGTTCGAACACGTCGTTAACGTTGGCCACCTTGATACGGCAGCACACCGTCTCGAAAAGCAGGCCTGGATCAATGCGCGGGTACGGTAATGTCAAGTTATGAGCTCTCTGCAACAGCAGTTAAACGGAGACCGTGAGGGTGTAATAAAACCACGGGTGTTATTCCAGACACTTTCATTCTAACTTTCAGGCAATCAGGGAGGTGGTAGCTGCCCCACAGCCACTTACAGCTGTCAAGATGGTGAATTGGGCAATTTGGTGCTTTTTAACAATGTACAGATTAGGACCTCTGTAAAAACAAAATTGCTTCTTGAATACTCTCACACATAGGTCCTAATATACATGTGTTTTCACTCTTTAGAATGGCCGCATATTTCTCGCTTTTAACGGAGGGTACACAAGTTGCAATAGCCTATGATATATAGGACGCATTAGCTGGCATCAGTTTTACGAAACGGTTAAGACGTCGTTTGATAGGTAAACTCACTCAGAAATACACAAGAAAGCTACAAACGTGAGTCTGACACACAAGCAGTCTCTTATGATTTGTACATATCGAGAATATGTACCTATATAGCAACAAAGTTCCAATATATATATATATATATATATATATATATATATATATATATATAGAGAGAGAGAGAGAGAGAGATTAGGCATAATCCAGGTCATAGGCACAGAGCTTCGCTAAAGCGTAACGAAGAACGTATACAGTATAGATGAGGTAAAGACAAGGACATCTTTGGCGCCCATCGACAAAAGTGCTTCCGGCATGAACATTCGTAGTTAATTGATGACGGCTATTTACATTCGTACTTAGGTGATCACTCCTGATTTCACACTGTATCTTAAAGTGCAAATGCCGAGGTTTGAACTTTCGTTTAAAACGTATGTTTTGACGATAACCACGATAATCAGAGCAACGTTTCGTCCACTCACATACAGTCATTCGAGCGTCCAGAACTACTTCAACCATTTTAGAGACAGGACCCCCTGTGATCGGTGCCACAGAGCACCCTCCGGTACGGGTTGCTGTTGATGACTATATAGCAGGCAAGGCACAAGGTCCGCTTGCATTGCGAATTTTTCAGATCACTCTTATCTACGTACATGCGACTATTGAGGGTGACTGCGCAGTGAGAGAAACGTAATTTTTTTTCATGTTGGTAGTGGCGCTTCGCTGCTGCAACTACGGCCTTAGTTCACTGTATAGTTGTCACAGGCAAACAAGAAAGAAAAAAACAAGAAATGCGAGAACGTCAAGTTTCGCTTGATATCCTGACCATGACTTCAGTTTACTGGTCGATAGCGCTACCTTCGAAATCAGGAGGACCCAAGAACTGCGTTGCAATGTCGCCTTCCTGCGTAAACTAATAATTCGCTTTGACTATTATTATGTGATCAAGAATCAGCAGTCCTACGCGAATTGTTGCAGGAATAAAGCGCGTTCAAGATGTTGACGTCTCAGGTCTTTCAAGAGCTATGCCTCAGGGTAACCATTAAGCAAAAGATGGGTGGGTAAACTTATATCATGCCATCGTAGCCAGCTTCTCCCAATTTACCCAGCTTATGAGTGTTCATCCACTTCAACATTCCTTCCCATTCGTTACTCAGTGAAGTACAACGAATTGTTGTCTTCACTCTAACCTTCCGCAGTGCTGCACAGGTCATAAAATAAAGACCAGAAATAGGTTAAATGTTAATTGTGTTTACTAATCTAACTGGATATTCTTCAGGAGAACGGCCATTCATGGAAGCCTGCCACTGTCAATTTCCTTCGTCATGCCTGGATCGTGCAACACCAGTAGCTTTTCTAATATCACCATTGCGTCTAACGTTCTGCTTTCAACGATTACGTGTGTCTTCTCTTGCTGTCCGCCTAGAGTTACTCCCACAAGCTCCAAGGAGACCTCTTTATTTTGCGTCACCTAATTAAATGGACGTGCACTGAGTTTTCAAAAAAATGCAACGAGTTACCCTTTGAGCTCTCGTTAGCGCAGCTGCCAGCTCAGAAAAAAAAATTAAAAAAAAAAACTAGGCATTCAAACGGAGGGTAGAGTTACGAACAGAATATTTCATAATTGAACAATGTTGCACTCACCAATTCGAATGACGTTGGGTAGCGTGCCACCGGCACCCCGTCCTTTGGCGACGATTGTAGCGATGGCTATGACGACAACCGTGAGGTGGTGCCGTCGCTCACTGCAATTGGCGGATGGTGTTGAGGGTTCCCGCGAGCCCATTTTGCGTCGATGAAGCAGAGTCGACGCCGTACCTATGCCTCGTCCCACTGTCAGTGCAAATAACTGTTCCTCCGACGTCACGCACCTCTTTTCATCGCCGCCTCAGCCAATATCCCCAGATATAAGGCGGTGAAAGACGTGACTAGGGCGTCATGTTCAAGCTTAGCATTTGTGAGCGAAACAGACCAAGGCCTCTTTCAACGGCTCCTCTATAGCCAAGGTCCCTACTCGGTCTTGGAAGCGTGCGGAAAAGCATAAACGAGAGGAAATTTGAAACCAAGACTTGCCAACGGGAACTTCTTTCCTGGAAATCCCGTGCGCAGGTACACGTTCACGTCTTGCGATATTGCTTCCCGCTGCGCTTCAAGTCTGACAATCGAGAAGTGCTTCAAACTGGAATCGTTTATTTCGTTCTTTCTCGATTGTCTCGAGCTATATGAGTCCAAGCTGCACACAGTACTTTAAAGCATAAAGTTTCTGATGATATATGCAGTTTAACCCCAAAGCGGTATTTACTACATTCTCATTTTTTGACGTAGCAGTCAAACTTGAGAAGATTGCAGAAATATGACACGATTCTAAAAGCTGCGGGAAATCTCACCTTGCGGCAAGATTTAAGCTGTTTTTCATCGTTTTTCTCTGGCTCCGCTACGCCTTTAGATAAAATTGGAAAGAAAATATTAGAAAATTATCGCAGCTTTAATTATCTAATGAAGGTCTGGAATGCGATTCTTCCTTGCGAAGCTTCCTCTTGGTGTAAATATATCAAAACCCAGAGCTACCAAAGCTATACTATCAATACAGATGTTCCTGACGCAAACAATGAGCGATAGAAGAATTTTTAGAATGATTAATTATTTTCACTCCTTCATTGTCTGCAGATACCCTAAAAAAGCTTGTGTTTTCAGGGGGCCATTATTAGAGATGTCACGGCACTCTTCGATAATGTATACAAGACCACACGCAGTCCCAGGAGATCAGTGCACACCGGATCCGGAAGAAATGCACCGCCAGCGAAATTCGACGTCACTTTCGCTAGCCAGAACGCGCAACACACACATCGGTCCAATCACGTGCAACACAGTTCCGTGGCAATGTTCCTTCATGGGCGATCAGCGCTGGCCACTGTCACAACACGTCACCACTCCCGCGAAGATGTCAAACGGCCGACAGTTTTCTATTATCTCTGGTTGCCCAGGTTCCATACAAAGCCGTAGCAGACGGCCGACGTAATACCGACTCTCAGGTTAGTACAAATATTGTGTGCCGATGACTCAAAGCGAATCCAAGATGCATGAAACAAAGCGCGTGGAGCGAAGTTTTTTCTCCGTACAAGAATCCCCCTGCCGCCGAGCAGATGGCTTTCCCAACTTCCCGTTCTCTATTTACGCGCCCTCGAGAGCAAGAGCGACGTCCCGCAAATGCAGCCGCATGCCGACTGAGCGCCGCGGCCCTTATAGTGGCAGAGAGGGTTAGGGAGAGAACGCCTTTTTCGGGAGGAGTGAGGGATATATGGAAAGAAGGGGAGCAAGGAAGGAGAAGTTTGCGGGCGTAGCTCCCAGACAAGGCGTCCTCGTGAGAGAGAGATTCCGGAGAGGTAGAGGCGCTATTTTCTGCAGCCCTTTAGGGAGCACGGCTGAGCGCCAGAGATAGAGAGATAGATAGGGAGAAAGAGACCGACAGGGAGAGAGAGGTGGCGCAGGTCCTCTGTAGAAAGTGAACGAGGCAGAGACTGAGGAACGAACACAGGCGATGTTGTCGCGTTCCCACGTGCAAATCGCCGCGCAAGATTTCCGTGGTGGCTTCCGTGGCGCCATCTACAGGATTCTTGGCGAAGCTCGTGGGAATTCTCATCGCGCCCGCGCCTTTCAAATCATTATTCTGGCCTCATCTTGTCAAATTTTCCCGAATCAACGGATTTCCCGAGTCAAGTCGGACTGCCCCACAAGATGTCAGTTGCACGTATTTAACCACTGTGTCCAACAGTTTAAATAAGTAGGCCGGTGATAATGATGAACAACTGCACACAACAACCCAGTGATATAGATTGATTATGCTGACTGCATTCCGAAAGCGATCAACTTATTAGCTGTTATTTTGCCGCTGACGCTAACAACGCTGGACTAGAACAACTGTTAACTGTTGGACACAATTTCCGTCCACAGTGTTCATACTTTATCTGTATGTGACGTATTGTGCTGTGTAATTTTTTTTTCGTTGTTCCTCCCCTCTCCCCTCCCATCCATTCAATTTCCTGCGAGAGGGCGCGGTGTCCCTGTCTTGAGACAATTGCTAGCCGCTTCATTTTCCTTTGTATAGTGTTTACATGTTTTCGCGACTGCTAATTTTTCGTCCACCAATATTTTTCTCTGTATTGTGTTCACTCGAGAAGGCACACTCTGTGCCCCTCCTGATGACCCCATCCAACGAGGTCTTTCTTTTCTTCTTATGTCTGCACAATTAACAATTACTCTTTTCAAGGTCCACTGGCATATTGGAAATGAGTACGTGCGCCACCGCAAGTAGTTTATTTTGCACTCGTGAGTCCTAAACATAGTAAAAAACCCGTAACACCGTAAATATAACCACCTCCATCTCTTTTTAGAGTTAATTTACCTACATTTCAACTGTTTCTTTTTTTTCTTATTTTTGAGATGACATCAATAAAAAATTTAAGATGAAAACGTGTGCAATGAAAGAAGCGACATACCTTCCACATATAAATTGTAATTTAGCGATACAATAAGATTACATGAAAGCAATATGAATGCTGCTCCCCCATTTGATGTAGCATATTTACAAATTATGCTCCATGTCACTTCCTTTGTGTGTAGATGTTTTCGGAACATCGTTCGTTTTGTATAATTACCGTAACGCCAAATAACGCCAGCCAGTTTTACAGCGGAGGTGTTGTACGCTAGTTTCCAGTGGGTCGCTGCGTGCGTAGACCGAGCGCGTAGACCAAGAACGCCGTAGCCTCGATACAAAGCACAAGCGTATCGCCGGTATGCCCCAGCTGCGTTTAATAGCCAATGAGTGTGTCTCTTTGGCTGGTGACGTCACGCACTGCATAGGCACGTTATCTCAGTTGCTTTCCGGCCGTGTAATGGGTTGGCCGCGTATTGGGCAGATGAAGGAAGGACAGCATGCCTACGGAGAACGACGGCTTGAGCAGAAGCGCGAATGGGCGCGAAGGCGCCGCGAGTCTGCTAACGCCTCCCGCCGCCTTCGCGCCCATCACCGCTCAAGCATCGTTACATAACCCATGGCCCTCTTCCATAGCGACCACTAAGCTATACTCACCTCAGTGACAAATTAATAATGGCTGTAGAAAATGACAAATCATGTGCTACGTGTCTTTATTTAATTCAATATAGTTTATCACCTTATATACAGTTCCTCTGGTCATCCCCCTTCACAGAGTGGAATGGCACTGAGTTTTTTTTTCTTTTTAAGTTTGTATGCTGGACCTAAAGTTCAAAATAAACCATTATTTTTTTATAGTATGTACGTACACCAATAGCATTGAATAAAACGCTAAATAATAAAGGTTAAAACTTCGAGAAACGTTTCTGCGAAATAACGCATGGCGAAATTTTGTAAAAGGTAAAAATGTATATTTAGTACAACTCACGTAGTATGCATTGTCTCACTGATGTGGAAGTGTTGCACGCTATGTTCATTTTCCCCTTTATGTGGCTGCCGAGCCGTCGGGCGTTCTAACTGAAAATTTCCCTTTACGAAGACATTAAAAGATCCTAAGCGTCATTATGACCTTCCTACCTGGCTCTTTTCTTTTTGTAATAATACCTATGGGAATTGCATTATTGTGGTGTCAAAACCACCCGGGAGGACAGCAGTCTATTGCCACACACCTAAGCTTTGGCCATCAAGCGACTCCGCAGCGGGGTTACTGTTCATAAATTTGATCACGCAACCAGCCACATCGTGCATCTAAGCATGGAGCAAAGGGTCGTGCGCGTTACTCAGGTGACTTAGGGCCCATTCACACTTGCGACTAGGCGAGGTCGCGCGACCGATTGCGACTGGCGACCAGAAATCTACTCAAGACTAACGATGTTCACACTGACAAATGCGACCGACGAGTCGCTAAACCGACATGTCTCACGATATGCCGTTCACGTCTGCTTGAAATGTCATCGCCTCGTAAATAAGCGTCAGCGTATTCGGACGTCCTGTTCCTTCGCATCTGAACATATCGTGCATCTAAGCATGGAGCAATGGGTCGTGCGCGTTACTCAGGTGACTTAGGGCCCATTCACACTTGCGACTAGGCGAGGTCGCGCGACCGATTGCGACTGGCGACCAGAAAGCTACTCAAGACTAACGATGTTCACACTGACAAATGCGACCGACGAGTCGCTAAACCGAAATGTCTCACGATATGCCGTTCACGTCTGCTTGAAATGTCATCGCCACGTAAAATAAGCGTCAGCCTATTCGGACGTCCTGTTCCTTCGCATCTGATTGGTTCAACTGTTCTGCGACTGCGGTCGCGCGACTGAAAAGTCGAGCAGTGAGCGACTGGCCCTAAACGGTCGCATTTCGAGAAAAGCGATCATTTGCGACTACTTGCGACTGGTCGCTTCGCGACTAACTTGGTCGCGCGACCTCGCCTAGTGGCAAGTGTGAATGGGCCCTAAGAATTGCGCGAGTGCTGCTGCTATAATTATGGTGCGTGCTATCGAATTCATTTATAACAGTTTATAAAATGACATTAAAAAAAAGAGCCAGCTTATTGTCAAGCCGCCTGCACATGACACGGGACTCTTATATTTCGACATGACTGAACTTGTTTTTCACGCAGTGTTTAAAGTTTTGGCTTTCGCGTCTTCAGCATTAAATAATTAGGCGCGTAATTTCCCAATATTATCAGGTATCTAAATGGGATCGCATAGCTATGACGACATCCAGCAATAAAGTATTTTGTGTTTGATACCGGAGTGGCCGTTACTGCAGGTGCACCAGGAATTCGACACCAAACCACACGACTGATGGATCCACTTAGTGCCAGCATGTGGCACACGTACCACAGTTTGTTGCCTGGGGCTGTGACCGGCTTTGATGCTGCTCCTGTATATTTATTTAGCCATATTTGCGAGTATACTTTTGCGTAGAATATGCACTTCTTTTTGCCCTGGTGTGTTGCGGCAGTGTGTTTGAGACCTCACCAAACTTCCAATCGCGCGTTTTTGTAGGTTTGATTGACAATCAAAGAAGTATGTTCTTTAGTTGACTGGAGATATACATGTTCCCTGCGTGTCGAAATTTAAGTAAAACGCTGCCTGTGTCGAACTCATGCCTGCAGCCTACTTGTGCATTTCAGAGTAAAATTTGTTTATAAAAAAATGTTTTCACTGTATGGCATACAGATGGCAGCCCGAGGGTCTTAAACATTCTGAAGCCTATATCAAAATACATTCGCTCCGTCAAGTGCTCAATTCTGTGGCTAGTTTTAAAGAGGTTGTTTTGTGACCTGTGCGTGTAAACATTGGCCGAGGTGGTGAAAACTATTTTGTACATTGTGTGTGGCAAACTCGAACTAGTATTTTGAAACGCTTTTTGAGAAATTGAAGACAAAAGTGAAGGCAGTCGTGGTCCAATGAAATGTTTAGCCCGGATCGCCACAACGGTCGCACATTGAGCGCTATACCTAAAGGTCAAGCGGCCGCATGTTTTTGCTCGGGAATTGATGCAGCCGTTCCTCGTGTTTTGAAATTTGAAGTTCGTGCTGAGGACGTTGAATGTCACCCGCCGGCCCGCATAGTACTCTCGAAGTTCCAAGACGGGATCGGTTCGGATGCATCACGACCGGACAGGCAGCAAGCCAGACGTAGTGGCACTTAAGAGCTATAGCGCTTATTATACGCCCATGGGTACAAAATGTGACGCCAAGATAGATATGCATTGTTAATTGGCAAATGAACTTCAAGAGTCGTTATGACGTTTGTGGACTGGCGTCACTACATTTCTTATATAGCAGAATGCACTTAAACGATCGTTCCTGATGATATTTCACCTGGCTATGATAAATACGGTTTGAATTATTCAGTTGATAAGTTTTATTAAGAAAGTAGCTTCTGCAGGTTATGTCAGCACCATTGTTGGGAAACAGAAACAACGTGAAACAAACACAATGTCTTTGAATTAGGGCTTGCATGAAGTATTTTCCGGAAGCTATTAGTTGCCTGGCAAAGCAATGAATATTGCTATGTTGTGCCTATTCTCTATTCGTGCTAATTGTTTCGGGTTCAAACAATTCTGCCCAGAAAAACTTACATAAATAATATGCTTTCACTTAAAAGCCTATTCTTCCTTGAAGTTGTTACAACCCACAGGGAGTAAGTTGCATAGAGTACATCACGTGCATGCATAATATATGTTACAAAAAAAAAATAAGAAGAAAGGCGGGCTTTTTATCAGGAAGCGAATCACACCGCTGGTAGAGTCGTATCATTTTGTTCTTTCTGCAACAACCAGGGACGGCAGAAGGATGGCATTATTTTATTTGTCGTCATTTGCAAATCACGGTTCTATTCTAGCACCATTTCGTCAATCCTTGCCGCCAGTGCCTAAACTCGGCCGAAGGCTGGTAGTCTAATTACACTGACGATCAACGCAAGTGGGGGCTCCAACTACACAATGGCGAAGAGCCGAGGTCAGATTGAAACAAAAACATTGTTTCATGTGCGCTGGTGAAGGGTTGTTCGAGGCGGCTAAACGAACCGCACGCCCTGTACAAGCGAGAAGACAATGGAGAGTGTTTTGCTAACGAGCAGTCCCCGTGAGGGAAGATTGTAGGGAGAAAGGGTAGCGCGGAGGAGTTATGGGGAACGAGAAAAAAAATGGCAATAAATTAGCGGAGAAAAGAAACATCTATACGTGAGCCACGCCTCAAGCAACCAATGGCCGTCGGTACCAGTCTGCATTGAAGAGGCAGTTGAAAACGCCCCCTATAGGGAAGGATAGAGGGGGAGGGAGGGGGGGGGGGGGCAGGTCGTAGAAGTCTTGGTTGCCGCGCCGCGGCAGAGGCTCCCTACATACATCGACAGACAAAGGAACCCAATAACTGTGCCCTCGTTTACTTCCAATTCTTTTACGCGGGGCGTGAGGATCAAAGGCTGAAACATTTTTCTCTAGAGTTGTAAAAAGAGACAGACAATAAAGCTTTCTGAACTTCGTGATTTGTTGCAGCGAAAAGGTCTGGGGAGTAGGAGTCAATATCGAGTGGCCTGCTCTATAATTAAATAAAGTTGTCAACAGCGACGTCTTTGCCAATGGTAATGAAAGCTTCGGAAGCTTTTCACCGAATGTGTAAGCTTCGTATTCGAATACCAGTGCGATAGCTCGGAATTCTTTACATGGGATTCCCACCATGAAGGTCCGAGGGAATATGAATTTAATGATTAACCACGTCACTGTAACGCGACCGAAGTGAAATACGCAGAAAATAGCAGCGTGGGATGGCCTATTCAGTCTTTGTCGCTCAGGTTCTTCAAGATCTTATCGGGATAGTTTTTCTATTATCAGGTCGTTTCTTCCCTCCTTCCTTTGTGCACAATTTAGTCTTTCATCGGCTGCAACGACTGAGAAAATTTTGCGTAAAATTGGACCCGGATGGTATTTCTTTCATTATCTCATCGCATACTTCTTCTTCAAAGTGTTTATGCAAACAGGAAGCTCGAGGTTACCTGCAGCTGTCAAGCTGTCAAGTACTTTTACAACCAAGCACCATGATAGATCAATACTTTCCACTGGTGATACTTTGGTTTGTCATTGTATTTGCCAGTATAGTGATTTGAGACGAAGCATTATGTTCGTGGTCTCGCACTCAGCCTTTAAAATTTAGGCGCGTCAGACCAACGCACTTTAGCTGCGAGGAACAATCCAACTTTCCCTGCATCCTTAACAGCATCGCTTGTTCAATGACCATTTATAAAGGCGATTACTCCCACACACATAGATATTACGCTTCTATATTTAAACTTTATTTTAGTAGAGAACATTGAGAGTTTGTTTCCACACATAGCGGCATTTTATTAATTTTTTTTTATATTTTGATGCCTTCGAAGCAAATTATTTATATTGAGTCTGCTACAGTGGTAACGGGCAGTGACAACTGGCAGTGAATTGATAGACCGGTGCGCCAGAAACCTAAAACGTTTTGGGATAGCTGATTGACGTTTATTCAGGCTTGGCACAGTTGGCTGCGTTGCAGTTTCAACCTTTTATTGTGACGAGAACGCCGTAGTTATTTTTGCATTAACCGAGCATGTTTTATTTTTCTAAAACATCTAGAACAAGTTTTTTTTTCTATCACGCTTTACCTAATAATTTTTTGGCATCTGTCATGGCCGTGGGAGGTGCAACACGTGCTTCATCCTGTCTTTACTATTTAAGAAAACACGAACGCGCAATGCCAGAAATGCAGTACATGATGCGCGCCCGATGACTGGCGACCTCTCACGGTATTTTTATGCTTGGAGCTTCGTAAGTGAATGTGCATGTGGAACCAAATAATAAATTTTCTCTCAAGAAAACCTATTTATTAATAAATAGTTGAACGATATATAAAACAACCCCTTCGGGAACGACTGTAGCAAATTTCAAATACGTGGTAGTAACGCTCTGTGCACCTGGGCACTTGCAGGAGTCGAACAGCTTCACTGAATCGGCAATGACCGTGAGTTGTGGCACAGTCACAAAAAATCAACAAGAACGGACAGCTGCGAGCTAACTGGCCGCAATTTTTCGGAGATTACAGACTTAGCGGTTTTCAAGTACGGGCGGGTGCTTTTCACGTATTTTAAGTACTTAGAGCAATTTTCGGGCTATTGCTCACAGAACCTATAGCTCAGGGAATGCATGAGTGAGAAGAGTCTTCGTAAACTTTTTTTTTGTTCATACTGCGTCAACTTACCACTTTAACAGCTTTCTGTTTTTTTAATAACAACATGTGTGCCTACTCATCCCCACAGTTTTCGCTCACAAACAGTCCGATAATAATCCTATATAGTTAGGTTTGAAATCCTCATAGCTTTCGCGATTATTTACACAAGTCAACAGTGCAATGGGCTCATACTGATAATAATGTAGGGTTTGTTTAAACGGTTTGCAAACTACTATGCCTGCAATCTTCCATCTCTAAAGGTTTATCGCCAAACTCCTGTGTTCATCGCTTTTTGGCTACTTAAGAATAGTGTTGGTGGTAACTATTCACCTAATCTGTCAGTGGCACTGTCGCTAACAATCCTGTTTTCTCAGAGAACAACGTAGTGCTAATGTAGTCACGTCCCTTGAAAAAAAGACGCAGTTTCGCCCAAAACACGAGGCATCGATTGCGATTGCAAATCATTAGACATCTGTACGAAGAAAGGTAAGACGTTTTATCAGCTATAAATATTACAGTAATTACAGTAAACACTTGCTCACTAACTCAATTAAAGAGCATGGTGTTATGCGCGCACAGGCAACCACGGAAAAAATATCACGTAATGTCAGCATAAAGCAGAATTATGGCGTGATGAATAGCGGCAGCAGTGGCGATGGGAACGCTTCGTGCTGCCCTAAATTTAGCTTCAACGCCTCACGGAAACTTGAGATAACGTGACCTCAAACATTAGGCGTGCGAAAACACAGCACACGCGAAGCCACAAGCCATCTCAGCTCTTGTAGCCTTTGCAACCGCCACAGATTTCCCCCAACTTAGGGAGCACGCGGCTGCGTTCAGCCGTGCCGCGCGAACTAATGGCAGGGCTAGCCCGCTCACCTGTCACCCTTCCTCCCTCTTAGCGTGCCCATACCTCCCCCCTTTCGTGCAAAATACTTCGCGAGCGGAAAGGCGGCGCCCATCACGCCACCATCACTGTCGGCTCGCCCTCTCAACTTTTTTGTCCGTGCCTACAGCGAACGGAGCAGCGTGGTGCGATAGGACTTTTCGCATTTGGACTTAATGCGGAACATCACAACGACGGCAACGGTTCGGCGGAATTTGCCCGGATTATTCCACTAATTGTAATCGCAATAAAGAAGACTGGTAAGGTGGAGTAACAGGACAAAATTATTGAAGTTAGCTGATGGTTTTCAGGTAGATTGAGGTTCAACATGCCCCATAAACGTAGTTCCCAAAATATTCAAACTCGAAATTGTTGGATGGGGTTACACAGCACCGGAAGATCGAGAACAAAACAATTCAATGGAGTGATCGTCGAGTTTTTAAACCATCCACGCGAAAAACAAATTGACTCGCCATCTTGGACCTGCGAAAGTGGATGACCTGCGTAGCTGTTCCAAAACCACTACACGTGCTGATGGGTGTATGAAATGTTTTATTACTTCAGAATAATGGTAGTGATGGTCGCTTTGTGGTTGCTCTGGTTCCTCGGTAGCAGTAACTCTGCGTGGCCTACCTATAGCAGTGCTGCAACGGGAGTGTCTACGTGAGCTGAAATATGGGCTGTTAAGACACCAATTGAATTATTGGAAGTAGTTGGATTTGCCTAAATTTCGTCCTTCTGGCTTCAAACGGCTTTGCGACTTCGTAAACTTGTCATTTTCAACAAAGCACTGTGTAATAAACGAAAAAAAAAAAACATTACTAAAAATGTTCGACAAAAAGATTCGAACACAGGACTTCTGGTAAAGGGGCCCGATATTGAAACAATTACGCCACGGACACCTGCTTCGAGAAGCGGCGTAGAACGCCCTTATGATTTTGCTCGCGGGCTAGTCATCAAATGTGTAGTTCAGATGCTTGTTTTGTTCTCGCTTTTTATTGAAACGAATGCTGTTCTGTATGTTGTATGCACGATGCAGTGACGAATAAATACCGACGTCGATGGAACGATGAAGGCTGTATGATGAAGACCACATCACGACGATCGGATACCCTTTCTGAAGTAATATCAGTGATAAAATGAGAAACGTGTCGGCAAAGGCATAACGACGACTGTGTCATAACGATGACGATGACGTGATGACGACAACATCATGACAGTCGGATGATAAAGTAGGAATGAATACGTTGCAGCAACCACGATGGCATCGTGACCACGAGCGCGTACCTACTCGCCGGTGCAATTAGACAACTTGCACCACTACGGTGGAGTGGAAGACATGACGACTACAGCATGCCGATAGTAAGATCACGAAGCTGGAAAGACCATGATGGAATGAACACGACGTCGTCACGATCACTTTTTTGACAAGGAATGCGTGACGACCGTATGACGATAAAGGCGGGAAGAAGGCATGACAAGAGTCAGATCACAAAGCTGTAATAACTACCATGCAACGACCACGACCGCATCACGACCAGAAACACGTACCTAGTGACTCAAGCAAGTAGACAATTTGGGCCGATTTGTCGGCGTAAGACGATAGATAAATAGATAGATAGATAGATAGATAGATAGATAGATAGATAGGTAGATAGATAGATAGAGATAGATAGATAGATAGATAGATAGATAGATAAATAGATAGATAGATAGATAGATAGATAGATAGATAGATAGATAGATAGATAGATAGATAGATAGATAGATAGATAGATAGGCCCAAAAACGGCTGAAGTAGGCAGAGAATGCCATTCGCAATAATATACCAGTGCCGTAATTGAACGGATCAAAGTATGCGGTCGCTCACTCATTTCATGTACTAACACGGATGTATCACGCATGTTCCTACTAAACTCACGACTCACCACGTGTGTTGGAGTGTCTTGAAGGCGTCAAGCATTTAAAGTCACGCAGTTAATTTCATTATTATTTCAAAAGCACGGCCTAACGAACTTAAGGAGAGAGTGGCTGTTCAGGCGTTAGATAACGTTATGATAAACCTGTTTATTAAATAGGACTATTATGCCCAATGGACTTTGAGTTACCTACGGTTTGGTCCATTATTCTGAAATCTTTTGAATGTCCAGTGTTCAAGCCATTTCAAACACGTTTCTAATATGGTAGAACAAGACACGCTGTGTAAACCCGCACTTTTGTTGTTCTCGTGCAAGCTGCAACAATCTTTTGCTGTATAGTACAAAAATAACGAGCATTCATTCGGTATATTGAGGAATTCCAAATAGCTGCTTTGATTGTAACTAAATTTGGGTGTGATTTTCGATATGTTCATTACGAATGTTTTTCTAAAGAAAAATAAAACGTCATGTCGTCACTAATCAATGATCACAAAAAGTAAGCGCAAATATTGCAAGTAGCGATGGGCTTTGGATAAACATAAAGTATAAGCAAGCCTTAACAAGTTATCGTAGTTTCTTTTTTATTAAGTCAAGCCTGCACGAGATGCCACGCTCTTACAGCGTGTTATTTCTTGCGTCGATTTAGAGGCCTTTGCGATTCTTCATCTTTTCTTCTACATACGGTAAAAAAAAAAGAACTATCAACCACATGTCGTGTCTTTCAGTCCCATGGTGAGAGTGCTCAGTTCGCCTGGTTGGTACATGTTACAGCTGTAAAGCAGCAACGAAGAGAAGGAACAAAGCAAGAAGTGGGCGCCCATCGCAACCTCGAATAAAAACACAATTGACACACAGCTTGACAGCGTGTGCTTCTACTCGGCGTGTTAGTTTCCTTCTGTACTCTGTTCACCAGTTGAATTCAGTTAATATTTGCCTTGCGGTTTATGTATCAGGGTTGAAAGTAAGTACTTCACCGGTGCTTTATTTCTGTCCGTTTTTTTTCTTCTGTTACTCTATACTTACGTACATGCCGTAATGAAGGCGTCAATGGCTCTTTTTCGGCACAGGGCCAGCTTTCGCTTCTTTCGTTGGCTCCTGATGATTTTCTTGAGTAACTATTTGATTTTTTAAAGACATATCCATGGATTGATAACCAACAGTTGATATTCAAATACAAAAGTCATGCGTGAATGTTTCGTCTACTTTTGTTCTGTGGAACTTTCTGTTTTGATACTGCATATAGGGTAGGGTGCGGGAGGAGGTTGCTTATATTTTTGAGTTCTGTTTTGGCCTTATTCCTACATCATGCATGAAGAATGTTATGTCTTTAAAAGAAAAGAGCAATAGGAGAGCGCATCAGGTGACCTAATATAGCTATCCGATGCAATATTTCCGGTACACAAATCATTAGGTGACAGATTCGTGCAAACACTCGAGGTTCCGAATGCTACAATAGCATTGGGACGGGCTTTCAACACTTGTGCCGACCCTAGCGGGGATGGACGTGCTTTCATAAATAAAGAAAGCACTGTACTGTTGGTATACTTCAAGTAGTAGAGAACGAGGACGCAAGAAACCGGTACAGACGGGAATAGAAAACCGGTATGACGGGAACATATCTTACGCATTTCGTGGAGGTATCTTTCTTTTTGCGAGCCACTAGCTTTGGCCTTCTGCACTCGTCCATGTTTTTTTTTCTGCTTCTTCACAAAGGCAACACTTTCGCCTGTCAAGTTTTTGTATCCGTTATTTTATCGTACCCTCTTCGTAGTACCCACACACAAAAAAGTATAATGTGGTTGCGAGTATCAAGGCCCAGGGAAAACGCTATGAGCGTGGTCGGGATATATGACATGGGCACACACCAAGAAGCTCTGGTCGAGGCCTCGTGGCCAGATACAATGCCCCCAGAACAGAAATAAACCTTTACATTCTCGCCGCAACATGCTCGGCCGAGCAACGAAGTTGCATTGTCCGCTTTGTCGCTCAGGGTTAGCGAGCCCATGCGGCCTTACCGGCGGCGTGAAGAACCACCACCCTGCTGCGCCCGCCCTCGACTCGGTGCACTTCTAAGGGCACATGAACCTGTTTTCTTGAGCCCAGGACGAAGACACAATCTCTTTTTGCATTTATGTTTGTGTTGATCGAAGCCCCTTTCTACAGGCGAAGAGAGGTTGTGGATCCGCTGGTTCCGGAATAGTAATAGGGCGTTTCCTTCTCTTCATTCGCAATATGAACGAGCTCACCGTCGGTCCTTGCCTCTGTTTTCTTTTTTAGTTTTTCGGTGTGCGTGGGTACAGGCGCACGTGCGTTTGTATGTGCTGGTGTGTGTGTGCGCTATATTGGCAGAAAAAATGTTCTAGAATTACTATGCCAAGAGTAGGAAGAACGCTCCTTTTCGACGCCTTTGCCACGCTTATCTTTTTTTAAAGATACGGCATTAATATCGTATAAGAACAGTGAATGAAAAAAATGGTAAATAAAGGACACTTAGCGGAGATCCCTATGTCCGATATTGAGCGCTCATCTATGATACAGAGAGAAACAAAGGACGCATAGCAATGCAGTGAGGTTAACGAGATGTAGTTCTCGTCTGTAGCTGTGCTCGAGGGAAAGAGGTGAGATGAATAAAAATAAGCGAGAGCAGCAGAAGCAAAGCGTAGAGAATCTAGGGTAAGCATGCAGGATTCAAGATTCGTTATATAGGACCGTGGTACTCGAGAATTCGCTCAGCGCAGATATAACCGCCTGCGTGGAGTGGAGCAATACGAATGCAGACGTATTTGTTGGTGTTATTGAAGACAGCTCCTGATATTAAAATTGTTTCATTACAGTGTTACCATTTACTGAGGGTATATAGTTACAGGAATGGCATAAATAATAAATAAATACTCAGGGGGAAATATTTAGCCCTGTTTTCTTTATTGAAAACATGTTTTAATGAGTTCCTTATGGAGATGTCGCTTTTCGGTCGCATCAGCAGAATTACTTTGAGAACTGGGATTCCAGATTTAAGTGCCTCCCGCTGCTCCACAGTGTGAAGCTCAAGCCCATTTCCAAGCGCAGTACGTGCATCTTTAGTGGAAATTTGTTGTCGGGATCACATCAAACACTGGTGAATTATGCTAAAATTCTCAAATTGTGGAGCTGAACCAGCGTTAACCTCATGAATTCACTCAGCGACCTCGATCCGCAGACATTCTGTACCGAAGCACATTATTTTTGCTGTCGGCACTCAAGACTTGTGGGAGGTAACTCAGAAAAGGCCGACAACCTTTAAGGGCTTTACTTATCACATGTCCGCGATTGACAGGAAGGAGACGTAGGCACGTAGTTAAGTGAAAGTAAGAAATCGCGTAAGTGGTGGCGTCGAGCAGAGGTAGAATACCCGGCTTCAAATATGAAGGTGGTAAGTTCGAATCCTACTCCAGTCCACTACATTTTCAGGCATGGAGTGGTACCTGAGACCGGCAAGAAAAAAATATATTGCCGAGAGCTAGTGGGGCTATACTAGTACAGGTGCAACCAAAGTAGGAAGGCCCACTAAGCTTCATCAAAGTCACTCCCTCACCAGAACAGGAATTGGCCGGCCTGGTGGAGTATTCCGCCACTACCTCCCTCATGACTCCGACAATTAACCCATGGCCCTCAGTTCCCAGTGGCTGCGGAGCACCTGACCAAGGCGGTGGTCAGACCTGCAACGCGGCAGAGGGTGCTAAGAATCTCTGGATCCAGACAGGCCGCCAATGGAAACTTAACCTGGCAACGTTCAACACGCGCACCCTCTCGAGTGAGGCTAGCTTAGCAGGACTATTTGAAGAATTATCAGGCATTGCCTGGGATATTATTGGCCTTAGTAAGGATAGAAGAAATGGTGAGGCTTAGATAGTGCAGACTAACGGCCACGTCCTCTGCTACAGAGGTCTTCCAGATTAAAGAGAATCTGGGGTAGAATTTCTAGTCCATAACAACATAGTGGGCATCATTGATGAATTCTACAGCATTAATGAGAGGGTAGTAGTCGTCGTAATAAGGCTGAATAGGAGGTACAAAATGAAGGTAGTACAAGCCTGCGCCCCAACCTCAGTCACGATGATGAATAAATAGAACAGTTTTATGAAGATGTTGAATTAGCAATGAGAAAGGTGCAAACTCAGTATACTGTAGTCATGGGCGACTTGAATGCCAAAGTGGGGGAAAAGCAGGTTGGTGAGCAAGCAATTGGCAACTACGGCATCGATTCTAGGAATGCAAGAGGAGAGATGTTAGTAGACTTCGCGGAAAGGAATAGGCTCCGAATAATGAATACCTTCTTCAGGAAGCGCAGCAACAGGAAGTGGACCTGGAAGAGCCTTAATGGAGAAACAAGGAATGAAATAGATTTCCTACTCTGTGCCAATCGAAGCATAGTACAGGATGTAGAAGTGATGATGATGTATGGTGTTTCATGGCCCAAGGGCCAGGTATGGCCAAAGAGCGCCAGGCCAGTGTTCGTGAGTTGACAATGGAGCAATGAATTGCGAAAGGTAGACGTATCGTGGCTGTAAAAGGGCCTAAAAACAATCGCTGTAAAATGCGTAAAATGTATATGTAGTAAAATTATGGCTATGGCTAATGAGGTGCACTATGAACACGAAAGAACAAATTATAAGATAATTAAGATGAACGAAAATTTATCACAGATAAAACTTTCAAAATGTACTACTGCCTTGACAGACCCTTTGAAACGCAAGGGTCTGGAGGCGCGTAGTATTCAAAACTACAATCGCGGCGACATCCTCGGGAGAAAGGATGCGCTACGATACGTTTGGGCAAATAACATGCAATACTACATCGCTCAGAAAATCCAGGACAGCCTTATTGTCAAGGAGAGGTTTGTCGCCAAGAAACGTAGCGGGATGGAGAGGGAGACGGTACCGGTACGCTAGAGGAAAGTGCCTTTTTCTCTCTCTTTCGGCTTCCCTGCACTCCACGAGGACGTGGAGCACGGTAAGCCTCTCTCCACATCTACCACAGGTTGGCGGGTCATTTCCCGTTAAGAGAAAATTGTGGGTGCCGTATGTATGTCCTATTCTCAGACGAGAGAATAGGACATTAGTTCTTCGTACTTTCGTAACGGGATGCCAGGGACCTATCTGTGGCTTAACTAAGTGGAGCTTATTGTTCGTTTCGGCATCCCACAAGCGCTGCCAGTGGCTTCGAAGTTTCTTTCTCAAATAGGGCTTGAGATCTCTGGCAGGAATTGAAGCGGTAGGGTTAAGCGCTCGCCATGTAGTTGATGTGGCCATTTCATCAGCTAGAACATTGCCTTCGATGCCTCTATGGCCAGGCACCCAGCATATAATAATATGCTGGTTAGACAGGTATGCCTTGCACAGAGCAGAATACAGTTCAATAAGTACAGGGTTTTTGTGTCTATGTAGAGTCATGACGGCTTTTACGACGCTTAGGGAGTCTGTAAATATTATTGATCTTTTGAGTTTTGATTTGCCTATAATCTTCACAGCCGATAAAAGTGTATAGGCCTCAGCCGTAAAAATGCTTGTTTCCGGGTGCAGTACATCGGACTCGGAGAACGATGGGCCGACTACTGCACAAGATACCCCTGCATGTTACTTGGAAGCGTCGGTGTAAAAGTGAGTGCAGGACGAGTACTTGAACTGGATTTCTAGAAAATGCATCCGGATATGTGCCTCTGGAGCATCTTTTGTGACCTCTACAAACGAAGTATCCCACTCTATGAGTTGCCACTGCCACGGGCACTGGCTTTGCTGGGACCATCAGAGCATTTTCAAGTAGTGGGATGACCATTTCTTCACTAACTTTTCTTACACGTAGTGAAAAGGGTTCTCTTGCTGCCGGCCGGTTATTAAAGAGTGTGGAACTGGTCATATCATTTACGGTTGAGAAGGACGGATGTTCCGGGTTCGAATTTACTTTCAGAAAATAGGTGAGGCTTAAGGATGAACGTTGCATACCAAGCGACCACATGTCCGCCTCTACATACAGGCTTGGCACAGGACTTGTCCTGAAGGCACCAGTGGCTAGGCGGATGCCTAGATGGTGTACAGGATCCAGCATCCTTAAGGCGCTTGGCGTAGCGGAATGGTACACTATGGCGCCGTAATCTAATCTTGTGAGTATGAGGCTCCTGTACAAATTTAAAAGACACTGTGTGTCACTACCCCAAGCGGTGCGTGACAACACTTTTAGAAAAACCCGCATTTCCCCGAAGGGGAGTATGAGGAAGTGCGAAGCACGGGGTGATGCTATGAGGGGGCGCGCGCGACTAAACCGCAGAGCCGAGGGAAGGAGACGGCAGCGAGAGAGCACGACTGACGCGCCGGCGCCACACACACAACACGTGACGGCGGAGCGAAACACGCCAGGCGGTTGGAGAGGGGGTGAGCGGTGGGGAGAGTACGCACATGAGGGGCTGTTACCGGGCGAGGAGGGAGCTGTCAGCGCGAGGGGAGAGGCGGCGGCCGAGGGTGAGTGCAAACCTAACGGGGGGAGAGGCACACCAGCTGCATGGCGCCGTGACGTCACGGCGCGGAGAGGGTGCGAGGAGCCGGCGCGGCGCGCGCAGCCACGGCGCGGAGGCGCCAGCTGCACAACGCGTCGTGACGTCACGGCGCGGAGAGCGGTGCGGAGCCGGCGCGGGGCGCGCGCAGCCACGGAGCGGAGGGTGGAGCGCGCGCAGTCACGTGGGGCGTGACGTCGCTGCGCCGTTGCTACAGACGCTCCTCTCCGCTCCTCGCGCCGTTGCTAGGGGAGAGGAGGAGGAGCGCGGATGCCGGCGGAGTTTTCGGGGTCGCTTAAGAAGTGCATTCGCACTTAATATTCATTGTTTTCATACACTTGTTTCTTAGATACCGTATGTGTGCCACAAATGTAAGCTTCGTATCTAGAATCATACCTAAAAATTTATGTTCTGTTTTTACGTGCACGCGTTCTCCCTGCAACTCAATCTCAGGATCGGGGTGCAGACCCCTCTTTCCGGAGAACAGGACGCTGGTGGTCTTTTGTGGGTTAAGGCTAAATCCATTCTCGTCTGCCCACTTAGACACCTTGTTCAGACCAAGCTGAATCTGCCGCTCACAGACTGCGAGATTGCACGAGGCGAAACCTATCTGTACATCATCGACGTATACAGAATAAAACATGTTTCTTGGGATATACAGACGCAAAGAACTCATTTTTACGATAAAGAGAGTGCAACTGAGCACCCCACCCTGTGGCACTCCAGTTTCCTGCACAAAAGGTCTTGATACAGCATTTCCCACACGAACACGGAAAGTGCGATTAGATAAATAACTTTCTATGACATTTAACATGTTACCACGTATACCAACGTGCGACTGGTCTCTAAGTATTCCAAACCGCCACGTGGTATCGTAGGCTTTTTCTATGTCAAGGAATACAGAGAGAAAGAACTGTTTATGGAGGAAAGCTTCACGAATTTGCGTCTCAACTCAATACGTATCAAATGGTCGGCGGTGGATCGACCTTCTCGAAACCCGCATTGGTACGGGTCAAGCAATTTGTTTGATTCGAGAAAATGTATTAGTCGGCGGTTAATCATTTTTTCAACCAGTTTGCAGAGGCAGCTTGTTAGTGCTATAGGGCGGTAACTCGAAGCAGACGATGGGTCCTTGCCCTGCTTCAGTATAGGAACGACAATGGCCTCTTTCCAGGCAGAGGGGATCTTGCCGGAGGTCCATAAAGCATAGTGTAGGGACAGGAGAGTTTTCTTTGTTTCGTGAGGAAGGTGTTTCAGCATTTCATAAGCTATGCGGTCAGAGCCTGGCGCAGACTTATTGAAACAACTAAGTGATGCATACAGCTCAGCAATGCAGAATGGCTGGTTGTATGCCTCGTTTCCGGTACCTTTTCTTTCTAGTTTCTGTTTTTCTATTGTAGCCTTGTGCCTTTTAAATGTTTGGGAATAATGAGATGAGCTGGCCACATGTTCAAAATGTGCTCCCAGGCAGTTAGCTTGGTCTTCCAGACTGTGGCCTTGTGTGTTTACCAACGGGAGTGAATAGGTTTGTAGCCCTTTTATCTTATTAACTTTCTTCCAGACTCTGCCCTCGTCTGTATATGAGTTTATGCCTGATAAAAACTTTTTCCAACCTTCTCTCCTGGCCTGTCGGCGCGTTCTTCTGCCCTCCGATTTAATTTTCTTAAAATTGACAAGATTTTCCGCAGTTGGGGAGTCGCGTAGCAACCCCCACGCTTTGTTCTGTTTCCTACGAGCGTTCCGACATTCCTCGTTCCGCCATGGGACACGGCGTTTGCAGGTCGCACCATTCATTTCTGGTATACATTCAGTAGCGGCATTGATTATGAAAGATGCAAGATACTCAACCGCAGCATCAATTCCCAGCAAAGATATGTCAGGCCACGAGATACCACTTGTAAGACTTTTGAATTTCTCCCAATCTGCCGTATCGAACTTCCACCGGGGAGCTTGTGGTGGAGGTTCGTTTTGTAGTGGTGATCTCAGCAGTATGGGGAAGTGGTCACTCCCGTAAGGATTTTTTATAACTTCCCATTTAAGTTCAGGAAATATAGACGGGGAAGCTACACTGAGATCAATGGAAGAAACAGTTTTGTTTGCGAGATTGCAGTAGGTGGGTTCCTTCTTATTCAGGAGACACGCACCAGAGGAGAAAAGAAATTGTTGGATTAGGCGTCCTCGCGCATCGATACGCGTGTCGCCCCACAAGCTGCTGTGTGCATTCAAATCGCCAAGAACGAGGTAAGGTTCTGGTAATTCATCTATAAATGACTGAAATTCATGCTTGTGTAAAGGATAATATGGGGATATGTAGAGTGAGCAAATGGTTACGAGTTTACCCAGAAGTACAGCACGAACGGCTACCGCCTCAAGTGCCGTATTGAGTGGAAGTTGCTGACAGGCTACACTTCTGTCGAGTATGATGGCCACACCACCAGAAGATGCGGCAGAATCCTCGCGATCTCTTCGGAAAACAATATTCTGACGTAGGAAGTTGGTGTTTCTGGAGTTTAGGTGGGTTTCTTGAACACACAGCACCTTTGGATTAAATTTATTGATAAGTTCTTGGATGTTGTCTAGGTTGTGGATTAGTCCCCTACCATTCCACTGCATTATTGTGTTCATGTTGGAGGAAAATAAAAAGTGCTGTGTGTCTCAAAAGGGAGGAGAGTGACTTTACTTTACAGGGCCTTTGTTAGGCCCTGTAATTGGTGTTTTGTCTATTTTGGAGCGGTCGAGAGAACCTCGCCGCTCCTTCGATGCTAACTGCGCCATTTGGCTTGGACTGGTGTCCATAGCCTCTTGCGAGGCACTGGACACCCGCTCCAGAGAGCGATGTGTGCGTCGCGTAGACTTCGTCTCGAGCGACGAAGTCTTCGTCCCCACCGGACCGGAGGTCGACAGGACCCCTGTGGCCTCTGCGGTGCCCTGGCTGCTGCTGGAGCTTGTAGATGCCACTGGTGTGGAGACTTTGAGAGATGGCAGGGCAGCGTTGGCTGCTCCCACCTTAGGGGCGGGTGGCGTTGGCCTCGGCACGCTAGGCGTGGTCCGGGCTGCCGCCAGAGGCCGTTGTGGTGCCGCCCCCCGTTGCACCGCTTCGGCGAACGATGTTTTCAGTGAGAATAATGATGAGATCCGTTGTCGAGCTTCACAGAATGTTATATTCTCCTTAACTTTTACTGTAATGATTTGCTTTTCTTTCTTCCAGGCTGGACAAGCTCTGGAGTATGCAGGGTGACTGCCGTCGCAGTTCGCACAATGTAGCGCATCATTATTGCAGTCGTCAGCTGAGTGAGCGGTTGTGCCGCACTTTGCGCAAATAAGCTGCCCTCTGCAGCTCTGGGATGCGTGACCAAATCTCTGACATTTGAAGCAACGACGCGGGTTTGGAATATAGGCTCGAACATGAAGTTTTACTCCCATTTCCGCTGAACTATTACGTCATACACTTGCCTTTGCTTCGAATTGTCGACAAATTCGACTTCGCCCTGCCATCTGCTAGCCGCCTGGTTAGCTCAGATGGTATAGCGGCTGCCCCGGAAAGGCGGTGGTCCCGGGTTTGAGTCCCGGACCAGGACGAATTTTTCTTCAACTGCGAGGCTTTCTTTCGAGGAAACCGGTTGGGTTTCCATTGTAGCAAATTGCTACATTTGGGTGGTTGTCTCAGTTTCCCTTTAATTACTTATCTCCACCTAGCGGATTTGCGCTGAACTATTACATCATACACTTGCCTTTGCTTCGAGTTGTCGGCAAATTCGACTTCGCCCTGCCATCTGCTAGCCGCCTGGTTAGCTCAGATGGTAGAGCGGCTGCCCCGGAAAAGCGGTGGTCCCGGGTTCGAGTCCCGGACCAGGACAAATTTTTCTTCAACTCGAGGCTTTCTTTCGAGGAACCCGGTTGGGTTCCCATTGTAGCAAATTGCTACATTTGGGTGGATGTCTCAGATTCCCTTTAAGTTCAATTTTCTGTAGCTCTAATACTCACATACCCTCCGACATTTGCACAAGGCGCGGACACTTCTGCACTTAGTCGTTCGAGAAATTAAGCGCTTTGTTTAGAACTTGAAACGTGTAGTTACTCCCGTTTTCACCTGCGCTGTCTTTAGAGTGTACTCTTAAAGTCTAATCTGGCAACCAGCGATAGTCGGAACGTGTAGCTCGGGAGTTCTTATCTAATTACATGGGAACAAAAAAAGCCGTCTTTCTCTGTAACCAATACATTCACTTTGATGAGATTTCCTGTATTTATAAGGGCAATGTTAAAATCTAGTAAGAAGTGCATTTTTAATTGTGCCGCAATTGTTGAAGGAACATTCTTTATAGTTCACATTAAAAAAAGAAACACTGATGTAACATGTTAACAACCCGGTAAGACAGACAGACAGACAGACAGAGAAAGAACTTTATTAACTAGGTCCTGATGGCAAAAAAACTGAAGCGAGTTCCACGCCTGTCAAATCTGATGAAACAGCGGAGCTCTGCAAGAGTGGGTGTATAGCGTAGTGGGTATGACGCTCGCCTTCGGACCGTGAGCACCCGCCTCCCTCCCTCCCTCTCTTTCTTTCTTTCTCTCTCTCTCGCTCTCATTTTCTCTTTCACTCGCCCATAGCAAGTTGTGTTGCAATCGTCGGTACAACGCAATCATATGGTTCCCATAAATGCATGTTCTGCAAACGGTATTGTTATTACATGTACAAGCAGAAAAATAACATTTAGGACCACCTCCGAAACAAAGAAGGTGACATACTAGAACAAGAAGGCAAGCCGGATTGGTATTCACTTTTGATCAGGTGTTTAACTTCACCTTTCAAGTTTTTGTTGTGATGGAAGGTGTTGCTTTGTGTGACGTTTTCTTTATGTGGACTGCTCGTTGACCTGTGATCATGGAGACCTTGTGCTCATACTATTGTAAATTGTTCCTGCACATACATACTTTTATTCATTGTAGTAAATACCATGTTAAAAAAGTTGGTGTATAGCCTAGTAATTATGACGCTCGTCGTCAGACCGTGGGTACCCGGGTTCGAATCCCGCCTCGCCAACAAAGTTTATTTTGTTCTATTCATTTCTTCATTTCTCTCGCTCTCTGTCGCTCGAAACTGCGAACACCATCGCTCCGTAGGGATCAAACTCGACCTTAAACAGCTCCTCTGATAAATAAATAAACAAACAAACAAACGATGTAACAATTATGTGAAGTACACTTAATGATGCACCTAAAGCAGATAAAATTTGTGTTGTACACCGCTCTGAAATATACCAATAATTTGTGAGCAAAGCTTTAGCAACACCCTCGTAAATATTGGAATAATTTCAGGTGAACAGTAAATTTATTCAATACAATTGTTTATTTGAGATTTCTTAAGCAATTCAGTTTACAAAACTACGGTATTATTCTAACGCATAGTTACGCGTTTCTAAACTTCGCGCTTGTACTCATTTTTGGTTAAAAATTTTACAATATAACTTACAAACTTTACAAATGAAACTGTAGCGCCAGCCGACGCTGCTATGCGGGGACGCTTAGGTCGGCGTTCTCGGCCGGCGCTTTGGGGCCGGCCGCGGATGGCGATGAGAATAAAGTTGGGCAGCGCGTGCTAGAGGCGCCAGCACGGCACGCGCTAGTCCGTTCTAAAAAGTCTGCTGAGCTGGTCCTCTTGGTCGGGCGCTCCGCGGCGACCCCTCGGTTTCTTACATTGGTGACTTCGGACGTGATCCTCAGAGTATCAACAAGGACCGATTCAGCATCGCCTGCTACCGAGCCCTGCCCGCGGCCATGGACCAGCTGGAAGAAGAGTGGCGCCCACCGACGCTCGACGACCCTTGGCGTTTGCAACTGTGGCCCTACCGTCCGCACAGCCCTATCGTGTGGTTCGCGCAGGTAGACGCACAGCTATACGTAAATGGCGTGTCGTCGCAGCTCTGGCGGTACCTACTCCTCAAGCGAGAAATTCCCACCGACGTCTTCTCTCGTCTTGACCTTCCGTCATCAGACCAGAACATGTACGAGGGCCTCAAGACCGCCTTCTTTCAACACTTTGGCGTGCCAGTTCCCGATCACTTACACAGCACGACACAGTTTCCTTCAACGGCTGACGCTGATGAAGGAATGGCTCAAACTACGTCGTCCTCTTCACCATCGGCGCCGGGTGAACGCTGCGCCACGGCTCGCGAATCTTGCGCCGCAGCTACACCACAGGAGCCACTGTGCGGAGACAACAAGACAACTGCGCCTCCCGCGTCTCGTTCATTCCCCGACGACGAACAACCTCTCCGCCACACTGCCCGCACCATCAACTACACAACTGGTGAGCCCGCTAGCCCTCAGCAACGACCACCTTGCATCCACGCCCGAGCATACTAAAGAGTCGGCATGCACTCCACCCCCACCCGAGTTACATGACGTCCCCAGTCCAAGCCGTGGAGATGACTCAGCAGCGAGCCGTGCCTTGACGGCTGTCGAGACGCATATCAGTCCACCTGTTCCGAGTGAAATCCTGCGGCAACACTGCGGTGAGACTGGTTCGCCAGTTATCACGTGCACTGCACTTCCCAGCTACGCCAGCGTCTTTCCCGTGGAGCCCTTGTCGCCTGCCCCCTCTCGCACCACACGTTCAGTGTCTCGGCTTCAACGCCCGAACGACACTGCTTTGACGTTTGGCCACAAGGATGCCTCCTCGGCTTGCGGTGCTCGGCGTCGGAGAACTCGTGCCCAGCGCGGCCGGCAGCCCCGCTGTTTCGCTGGTTTTCGTCGCTGCGTCCACCCGATTTTACACAGGTGGCAGGCCGGACGCTGCTACCGCGCACTTCGAAAGCGCCCGCCCTCAACACTGAACCTATGTTCACGGGTCCGACTGACATTCACACGTTGGCACCACGCTAACTTCGATAGAGCGAACCGGGTCCCGTCGTCGCGGGCTTGTCACCACGGTCGCAGCATCAGCGGGGGTCGGATTCGATGTTGCTGTCGGCGCCGACGCACCCCACCACCGGCTTCACCACTTGACCAGCCCAAACTTGTACGATGCCATCGTGGCTGCCGTGTTCCCCGCACCGTTTTGCGATCGACCGTCCATGCAGACCGACCAGGCAACATCTGCACCTGCAGCTTAGAGCGCCAATGGCGTCGCCCCTGCGCCCTCCGAGATGCAGGGATCATCGGGGCCACGTTCCTCAAGCTGCCGCCACCAAAACCTCGTCCGCTGCTGCACTCGCAGGCCAGACCACCCCAGTGAATCGCGCACATTTCGCCGTTCCGTCTGGGCGGAGGGCCCTGTAGCGCCAGCCGACGCTGCTATGCGGGGACGCTAAGGTCGGCGTTCTCGGCCGGCGCTTTGGGGCCGGCCGCGGATGGCGATGAGAATTAAGTTGGGCAGCGCGTGCTAGAGGCGCCAGCACGGCACGCGCTAGTCCGTTCTAAAAAGTCTGCTGAGCTGGTCCTCTTGGTCGGGCGCTCCGCGGCGACCCCTCGGTTTCTTACAAAACAAAGCCTTATTCCGATCGCTAGAGTTGTTCTATCATGAAAGCATTTCTGTATTTACGCACATTTGAAAAGTGTAGTCGGAGTTGGCCCCGAGATAAATCTTCCTCTTAAGCATACATCTTGACAGACACAGATGTGTGGGCAGAGGGGTAGGACAATGGTGTCTTAGTAAAAAAAAAAAGCTTCTGAGACCGTAATGCAAAATTATCTGCACCTGTACAGTATACAGCACTCAGACCACCACTCACACGTCCGCAGCACGGGATTTGCACATTCGGGAAGCCCAAACGCAAAACTCTCCAGGGACAGTTTGATCAAATACTCGGTGTATCCTACCAACCCAACCACAGCAGTGGAAAGGCTCTTCCATCTGATGGCGTAGGGTTAGAATCTTCCCGAGCGCAGCTGTCCGGGCGCCTCCGAAAAGGTGCGCACAGACAAAAGGCTAGTTTCGCCTGTAATATGAAGCCGGGACGCCATAGCAGGCGGAATAGTAAATTGCGCCCCAAGCGTTAGACTGATTTGATGCAGTTTTTTTCTTTTTTTTTTTTTGAAGCGAACGTTCGTAGGTGGGAAGGAGCAATCAATCTCCTTTCAAGAAGTTAAATAGCTGCAAGTCGTATTCCTTGCAGTAGCACCTATTGGTGGTGAACTGAAAAGACTCAGACTTTTATTCCTCCTATTACCAATATGGACATAGCCACTCATTGCTACTAAAATAACACTTTCGTGCCATCCAGACAAACAGACAGACAAAGAACTTTATTAAGGTTCTGAGGAGCCAGCCATTGGAACCCCAGAGAGGACCGCTGGCTAGCTGTTGGCTAATCCCATGTTGGAGCCGCGAAGCCATGCCTCTCGGCTATCTCACGGGCCCTCTGGAAAGCGTTGGAGTGGTCTTCCTGTTCAGTGCTCGTGATGGCCTTCTTCCAGCAGCATTAGAACATGCCGGGCGCTCGAAGAAGACCAATGAAGCTGAAGCTGGTACGCTCAGTTATTGTTCTTACATGTACAAGCCAGAAAAATAACATTTAGGACAACCTCCGGAGCTAAGAAGATGACGTACTGGAACAAGAAGAATGGGCGCACACTAGCTATATTTAGTACACATGGTCGGGATTCACTAATCTGCTCTGTTCGTACGCATTATATTAGCGAAAAAGTTCTAACGCTCAGATAAGGGTGCGACAGAAGTGGCAGCGCATTTAACTTACGGTGTCGTATGAAAGCAAGGAGGAATCAAAGCTCGGAATAAAAGACAAGAAATGAAAGAAGTGCGGTGAACTTATAGCGTGATCGCGCATCATGCATATGAAGTCGAGTCTATATTCATAAGGCAAATCAATGCCCACCCCTATTCGACTGCTTCCTTTTTCCGGCGTCTGCCACATTGCCGACAAGCTCAACCGCTCTCACCCGTTCACCGCACCACCGTCAAAAGTGTCACAGTGAAAGTATTACGTATTCTGCTCACATTTCAGTGAGAGACAGGACTGATGGGCTCATAGTAACATATTTGGCACAGAAAGAGACGCTCAGTCGGAGCAATTGCCGGCCAGTTCTGCCAGGCTCACCCCGCCATTATACATCACCACCACCACCACCACCACCCTGTTACAAAGCTACTAAATATATTTATTTCGATACTAATTACGGAAATTGAAAAAAGAACATAATATATAGTTCGTATGCCCTCAAGGCAAGGGGCACTGCACCCGTAAGTTCTTCGGGATGGTATGTGATCGCATGGCACATAGTTGCAGGCGTGGTTCTAATCCCGCGCATAGACTTATTATCAGCTGCCTCGACAGCCCGTAACGTCTAAGGAGCTGGTCGACGACGTCCTCAAGCGCCAACCGACGACGAAATGCGCGCTCCCTTCGCACAGGATCACTGTTGAGGACATGGAGAGCTATGAGAGTAGCCCTAAAAAATGAAATGCAGAAAGAAGACGTGGCTATCGACACTGAAATTACGACAGAAAACTTCACTACGTAACATCCACACCTGCAAGCTTCCTTGCCTATAACATTTGACATCGTATCAGGGTTCATCGCTTCTTCTTAACTTCTCCTCAGCTGATAAAACACAATGAGGCCTCGCTCCAGGTCAAGTTTGTTCTTGCCGGTTCAGGCTACCGCATTTCGACAGAGGCGAAATGCACAATGGGGCGTACAAATCAACTTTGGAGACCAGTAATAAATCATAGGTTTGCGATGTGAGGGCCTGGAGCGTTTAACTACACTGTCTCTCGTAGCCCAAGTGGCCCCTCATAAAAGTAAAGGCTAATCAGTCAACATCACCACGATGCTCAGCGCCAACATTGCCATAAATGTAACGGCCTCATAAGAACACACGCTGATATGCGCGTCACAATACTGCACAGCACCGAACTCGAAAAACATAGCGGTTCAACATTCTCGCTGGTTTCGCATCAAGTCGCCTCAACTCGTCGATCTTGCGACACTGACGCACTTTGTTCAGACCAGTCACTGCACATGTACTACGATGCCAAGTTGGTATGGTATGTGCCACTTGGGTGGTATGCAAGCGGCGCCCGACTCCCTTCTGTAAACATGCGAACGCGGCCTCGCAGTACGAAGCGAAATGCGGCTCAAGAGCAACAGTCCCTTAAATTTCTGCACGAATTGTATATGTTCTAAAACGTCATCAGCGTACTTTTATGTTCACTGCAGGGCGAATGCCTCTCCCAGCGATCTCTAATTAACCTGGCTTGCGCTAGCTTACTTCAAGTTATGCCTGCAAATTTTATTATTTTATTACCCCACATAATTTTCCGTCGTCCCCTACTGCGCTTCCTTTCCATTAGCACCCACTCTACTTCTAATGGACCACCGATTATCTGCCCTATAAATTAGGCGGGCTGCCCAGCCCCTATTTCTCTTCTTAATTTCAACTAACAATACCCCCGTTTGCTCACTGATCCACAGTGCCCTCTTCGTCTCTCTTAGAGAGGAATATAGGCATAACGTTTTTCGTCTTCATCGCTTGTTTTAGCGGTCTTTAACTTATTCTCTCACTTCATTCTTAACCTCGAAGCTTTGGGGCCAATTTGCTAGTACTGTAAAAATGGAATTATTCTACACTTTTCTTTTCAACGACAGCGGCGAGCTCCCGGTCACGATTTCGTAATGGCGGCCGTATGGACTTCGATCCATTTCCATTTCTCTGTAAATTTTCGGTTATTGATCAGGGTTCCCTATGAGTAATTGACTAACATATTCTTACTTCTTTACGTGCTCTAGAGCCTGACGGCCGATCATGGATTCTTGTCTACTTGGCAGGTTATTCAACATTACCCTTATTAACCTACTCTCACACTTTCTCGGTTAAGGTCCTCAATCAACTGCTGAAATGTGTCCCCAGCGTTGCTGAACAGGACAATGTCATCGGCAAGCTAAAGGTTGTTCACATATTCGCCGTTGATCATCGCCCTCGATCGTCCCCAGTCTACTAGCTTGAATACATCTTCTAAGCATTCAATTAATATAACTGGAGAGGTTGTCTCTTATTGCCTGGACCATTTTGTCGATGAGCATTTTAGGGGCGAGGCTCCTTATAGCGGGACCCGTTCGTCCCCGTCGTAGTAGGTAGCCACGTCTAGTTTTATGAATTGCTCAATAGATGGCGTTGTGTGTCCGTATATGTATGTATACCCATATATACATATATATGTATACGTATAGTATAACCGGAAGCCGACTTCCGCTTCCGGTTCCACTTCCGGTTCCGCTTCCGTTTCCACTTCCGGTTCCGCTTCCGGTTCCGGAAGCCAGCTTCCGGCTTCCGGAGAACGCTTCCGGCGTTTTATGAAACAAAAAATTCCGAAAGTTGTGTCCGTAGTGCGGAATCGAACCAGGGACCCATCGCTTCCGAACGCGCGGCGCTAACCACTACGCCACGAAGCGCACATAGACACACGCACCACGATGGCAATAAATACCCAACATTAACGAAAGGCCGCGTTTCTAGCGCGTTTCTAACGCGTTTGTGCTAGCGCGTTACGGCCCGTGTAAGACGCTGGTGTAAGACGCTGTGGCCTCTACGCCTTGCCTTCAACGCGTTTCGAACGCGCTGCCCAAGGCGGTGGCAAGTCAAGTTCAAGTGATGATGATGATAAGTGGTTCTTGAGGGAAAGGGAAAGGTTGGCGCTATCTTCTGCAGCCCTTGAGGGAGCACGGCTCAGTGCCAACGGGGAGGGGTAAGTGGGAGCGAAAGAAGGGATAGAGTGGAGTCGCCATGGCTGGGCGAAGCAAAACCGGCAGGCATAGGCGGCACGTATCAGGCCGAGATGGAAGGCCTTGGTGTGCTGCAGAGTCTGCAGGGGTGTTGTGCCAGGCCGGTCAGGCCCGGGGTGGGGTGGGACGCCGTGAGGCCTTCCCGCTTGTAGAAATGTCCTTAGAGGCGTGCGGAGAGCCCTGACGAGTCAAGGAACTCCACGACGCCTCGAAGTGCAGAAAGGTGGTGTCGGCCGGGGAAGAGGAGATCTTCCTCCTTGCCAGAGGGGAGGCCCAGGCGGCGGAACTCCTGCAGGAGTGGGCCCCGCTGCTGGAGGTACGCCGGGCAGGCCAGCAGGAGATGTTCGATCGTCTCCGGCTCCCCGCAGGAGCTGCAGGCCGGGGACGTCGCTCGTCCCAGTCGGTAGCTGCGTGCTGCCATCCAGCTGCAGCCGATGCGGAGCCGGAGAAGAAGCGAGGTCTCCCTGCGAGCCAGGCCTCGCTGGGGGAGTGGTCGTGGGGGGCATCCCAGTGCCACCCGTTTGTCTGGGTGGTGGGTCGCCAGGTGTCGCCGCAGCCTCAGTCCTGTGAAGTCGCCCTCCGTCACGGCCCGACTGAGGGGCACAGTGATGTGGTGGGCGTCCTTCGCCAGGGTGTCGGCTGCCTCGTTGCCCGGGATCCCTACGTGGGCGGGGATCCAGTGCAGGGACACCGGGTGGCCAGTTCAAGTCGAGGAGCGTTTATGAATACGGGGGGTATACTCTCTCAGCAGTCATGTGATGGCGTCGGCAAACGCGGTGCACGTTCCGGCATGTGTAAATGGCTGCGTAAGACGCTGTGGACGCTCCCCCTTACTAGAGAGTACTGCACGTTTCTAATGCGTTTGTGCTAGCGTCCCCTTAAGCGGGAGATCCGATGATTCCCTCCGGAGCTTCGCCCACTCATCATCATTCACCCCGTGGATATGCTGTGATTTTTTTCCACTTTTCTTGCAGATAATTAAAACACGTGAAGCCACAACTATCACTGAGGCAGAGTCGAAGCCTGAGAAGTTGCGGATACGTGTGCTGTGTGAAGGCAAATACGGAAGTTACACATGAATGAAATAATTATTGAGCTGTCAGCCGCATGCCGCAAGCACCCCGGACATTATGTGAAGCTCGTTCAGTCCTTCAGTACGATCCCTACGATATGCATTTACACCTATAATTGTCGTAGCTTTGTCCAAACGCACTGAATTCGAACTGTGCTCCGCCGGGAGAGCGCACAAAGCAGCATAATTCGAGCGACGCCAATGCTGATCTCGCTGATACGAGGCGTTTTAGTGACCGTGCTTAGCGTCCGGCCAACACCACCTAAAAGACTGAAGGCCCCCACACGGCGGCGTCACGTCACGCAGGTCAGATCGTACAGGAAGTTGACTTCACCTCGCCCGTTCACTCCATATAAGTGGCGCGTTTTCGTGAAATAAAATGAAATTCGCCCACTCGTGTTACACGTATAAACTAACTAAAAGGTCGCGTCTACAGTTATTGTAGGCAGTTCGGACAGGAAAAATTGTCACAGTGTGTAGCCTCGCACCTTAAGAAGGCGCTTTGCGTATAAATGCAAGAAACCGTTTTCTAAATGATTGGAAGGAATCGATCTAAACTTTTATAATCAGTGTTGGGTATCCCCTCCATATTACGAGGGTATGAGGTAATAACTTTTCAACCCTGCCGTGATTCCTATATATTTAATACTTCCAGATTTTCTTTTCTAAAGCTTCAAAAGCTCTAACGGGCTTGTTGGAAAATGGCAACGTTTAACAATACATGAAATTAAATGTCAGCAGTTGAAAGTGGAAAAAGCACGAATAGTCATAAAATGACACTCATTTCTGCCCAGCAGCAGTATAAGATTGTTTATTATATACAGCTTGACAGTATGTTCTGTGTAGAGCAACCCATTATTACTAAAAGTGCCCATGCAAGTCAGTGTCGGGGGAAAATTGGTACAATTACATTTCTATGAATGCATTTACTGCTTTGGCACAGAATATTGCTTCAAGCATGCAGGACACAGACGTGGACGATTTTCGTGAAGCAGACCAGAAAGATAGAGATTAGAAGCCTTCTGGAGAATGGTAGGATGCTGGGTATTTTATTTGACATGGATGAGAGAAAAAAGCATTTTATTTACAAACTATACTGTGGGAACAAAACTGCACAAAAGACACCTGAACTGTTAACAGTTTCAAGATTTCGCTTTGCATTATGGCAGACAACTTGTCGTTTGCTGTTTTGCAGAAGTTGTTTAGAAGGGTGTTTGCTGCTGCACTCAAAATGCAATGCATGATTGTTGAGGCGAATGCCCATTAACACAAACATTCAGGTCATCAGTATCATTGAGGACACCATGAACGCAGATAGAACCCAAATAGAAGACTTGATCATGACCGCCCACGCTGAGGCCGCGCGGAACAGAGTGAACCTACGTCGGGGTCTCCTACGTGGAATTCAAGAGGTTACGCGCAGTCCTGTGGCACGCTGAAAGGAAATACAGAAGGACGAAATCCACGTACAATGTCGCTCTTCGTCGCCGAGCTCAACGACAAATTACGCGCCATATTCAGAGATTACTATGGAAGTGCTGGAGAACGTTCGGTTCATCACTGGATTCTCGCAAGCCGCTGTCACGTATTTGGCATGTAGCCAGGAGCCTGTGTTCTCCCGCAAAAGAAAGGCGCCCTTTCAGTGATCTGGCCCTTTACCAACGCTGCACTCATGTAGAGGTAGCGGACGACTTCTGCAAAATAATTGTGGGCACAACTCGGCCAGCCTCAAATCAAGTCGAGGTTTTTGCGCCACCTTCCCCAAGTGACTACGACTTGCTCTTTACGATGCCTGAATCAGACGCTTCTCATGCGTCGTGTGGTCATTCATCTGCCCTGGCCCTGACGGGATTTCTTACTCGTCTCTCTCACCTTGGCAGGGCTCCTCGCACTGCACTGCTCAATTATTACAATGACACATGGATTTCTGGAATTGTTCCGGATCAGTGGAAGATCAGCCACCTGGTTGCTCTCTTGAAGCCTGGAAAGACTCATTATGTGCTAAACTCCTACCAGCCAGTTGCATTAGCCAGTGAGAAATAATGAGAATGCGCATTTGCCTGCGCACGTCCGGCATTGCATGTGTGTACCAAATTTCCGAGGCATCAAAATTTTGGGCAAAAGCCGTAATACTACTGCCCGTGAACTGTTGGAAGCCTTTCATATTTCGTCAAAAGGAGATGGCTGTATAAGTGATACATCAATTTCTTTAAAAGAAACTGAGATGATGTTCTTGTGCGGCACGTTGTAATCTTTGAAGTGTGTCATATGATCACCGCTGTTGTACCTACGTCATTCAGAGTATATATTGACAACGCAGGAAAAAATAAAGTCATTTGAAAGTTTGCGCTTGTCTCCGTCTATTTCGGTGTCCGTGCTTATTGTTTTGCGCATAACCATTTCCTTTGCAAGTATGAACCAACTGGCCCAGCACAAAGTTTTACTGAGCCAGTTGTGTTGGAATAGTTATGGAATGAATGGTCCTGGCGATGCTCGAATGGTTCCTGGAGAGGAATGATCTTTATCCAGACATGATGACCGGTTCTCGGCGGGGTCGTTCTTCGATTGACAGCGTGATGACCTCGTTACGACAGTGCAACATGAAAAATTTCGACGCCGACTCGTCGCCGCTGTTTTCTTAGACATCAAAGGGGCCTACGACAACATCCTTCATGAAACCATTCTCGATACCCTAGCTGACTTGGGCTATGCCGGCCGGCTCAACCTCTCGATTGTGAGCTACCTCAGCGGCCGTTTCGTTTACATGTCCACGCCTGACGGAGAGACTAATCGTCATCAGGTATGCCGTGGAGTTCCTCGGGGAGGAGTTCTCAGCCCAACATTACTTAATGTGGCGGTGATTGGCCTGGTGAGCGAACTTCCAGCTCACATCCACATCTGTGCATACGCAGATGACATCTGCATCTGGACTTCTGGCACAACACGCTCACAACTACGTCGGAGATTACAACGTGCTGTGTCATCTAATTAGCAATACATACGGCGTCAGAGTTTGCTCTTAGCTGCTGAAAAATGTGCTATGGTTGCATTCACGCGCCATTCCATCGGCCGCTACCCGATCTCCGTTAACGGTGTTTACCATCTTCTACCGTCACACTGTTATCATTCAATTTATTTGATAGGAACACCAAGTGTAGTACTGACCTTGACGTCGGTGTAATTCTAGTATCTTCAAGCACGATTTGTTTCAAGTTGTACGTAAACATAATGTCTAGTATTTTTTCAGCACACACTGAATCCACACCACTATACGAAAAAATTTTCCAGTTTATATGCGGCATGTTAAAATCTCCAGTCATTTCCAACCTAGTGTTCCCATTTACATGAGAATATAAAAACTTATTCAGGTTTTCGAGCAACTCAGGAGAGCTTGAGGGTGGCCGATATACAACTCCGATAAGAAAAACAGTACTTTCACGAGTTATTTTACACCAGAGAGTTTCTGGTACTTCACAATCAATGAACGAAGCATTCAGAGAACTTTTAACTATTATACACACCCCATCTCCACGTGAGTCTCTGTCTTTTCTAAATATGTTGTAACTAGAAGGAACAATGCAATCATTCGGTAAATTTCCATGCAACCAAGTTTCGGTTATGGTGGTTATGTGAGGATCATGCGAAAGCAATAAATACTCAAGATGCGTAGTCTTGTTTACTATACTGCGCGCATTAAACGAGAGCAATCTTAGCTATTTTTTTGGTGTCTCAAATGAGCTGCGTGAGCTATCAGACCCATTTGACTTAATTGATACAACACGCTCACTTCGCTTCATTTGAACAGTATCACGTTTGCCCGAGAGCAAGTAGCGCTTGTCTCTGACGTCATCCCATGCGTATAACTGATCGTTTATCCGAAGTTTATCGTGCACAAGAACTACTTTTGCGCCTGCGTCCCTGTTCAAGGCAGCACTTTCCCATACCTTCTTTCGTATCTGCACTGTTTACTTCGCATAGTCATTACTTATCCTGATAGAAGTTCCCTTTAGCTTTGCGCAGCTCTTGAGGACGGTATCCTTTTCCTTGTAGTCATAAAAGGAGAGGTATGGATAGAGTGGGTGAACACGCCGAAACACCCTCTTAGACCCCGAACAAAGGGCGAGTTGAGAAAGAGAGCGAGAAGCCCGAGCGCGCGCCAGCAGAAGGAATAACCCCCCGCCCCCCTCCTCGACGATGATCCGACGGCTGCGGTCAAAGATGCAAGAACGGACTAAAAGATTCCCAGGCTTCGGTCATGCTACGAGATCCCAATTCCGACCGAAGGTTCGAGAACGATCGTCGAAGGCATTAAAACCGTCGTGCGGGAATCCGAAGGGGGATGAGACAACGCCAGTGAAGAGATGGAACGTGAAGACTGACCATCTGCGGGAGAAGGGGATTGCCCGGCAATCTAGTCGACGAGTTCATCGAGCGTCTGCATTTCCGGAAGAAGTTCCTTCTTCGAGATTTGCCTCGATCTATACAGAGATCGTCCGGCTCGAGACCAGCACGGGTGAATAAGATTGGACACTTAGTGTTCCTATTCATTTTGTACCTTACGTGTTGGACTTTTAGTGCTTTTCGTTAATAATTTTCCTGCGTTTTATGAATACCCATCTGAATTGTATTGTGATCTGTATAGCCTAAGTGTGCACGTGTTTGCATAACTGCCTTGCGTGAAGAATATACTTTGTTGTGTTTTGACAACTCTGGGCTCTGACTCAGTCTTTGGACAGCAACCGGCGTTCGCTGGCGCACCAGAGAGCCCCTTAGTAATTGTGCTTGCTTTCGTAGGATTATTTTCGGAAGATGATAAGTCGGCTTTGGAATTTGGTCCGGCGTTGGTGCCTCGTTCACGGGGTTTGTGACAATATTTCTGACTTCCGCAACAGGACCTTTCTGGTGCAAATTGTCTGTCCATAGTAGGGAGAAAGAGCCTAGGGTCGTTTACATTGCCATCGTAAATGATTTCGAGTGTTGCACCACGTTTGGCTAACTCGTGTGCAGAGAGGAGTTCGATAGTTGAAATCTAGGGAGATATTTTTTGCACGCGGCTATATTTCTGAAGGGCATCATGGATCTCGAGAAGTTAATTGCCGTTGGTGAGAAGATGGGGCTTTCCGGAGCAGAACTACGGAAGTAGTTTGGCCAGAATGAAAATGAAGCTTTAGAAAGAGAAAAAGAAAAGCTAGCGGCCGAAAGGGCCAAAGAAGAAAGAAAGGCAGAGGAGCGACAGATAAAAGAAGAAAGAGAGGAGAAGGAGCGAAAAGAACAAAGAGAACCTGAAATAGCCGAGAGAGAAAGACAAAGACAGCGCGAGTTACAACTCGAACTTCGTTTGCTGCAGCGCACAGACGCTCCCGCTCAAGCAAGAGTCGATAGCACTGAAAGGGAAGAAACTAGCTTCCGTCTGAACCCAAGCAAGCTGCTTGTGGCATTCGATGAAAGAAAAGATGACCTGGATGCTTACTTGCGCAGATTTAGACAGTTGCTAAAAGCCATAGTTGGTCAGAGGATCAATGGGCCACTGCGTTGAGCACGTGTTTGAATGGCGAAGCACTTAGTGTGTACGGTATGCTGACGCTAACCGATGTCTCTCATTATGGAAGTGTGACAGCCGCTCTACTAAAAAGGTTCACTGTAGAAGGCTTCCGAGATAAGTTTAGGACCTGAAAGCCTGCCGATGGCGAGACTGCCACGCAATTTGCCGCGCGGCTCAGCCACTATTTTGATAGGTGGACCGAACTTTAAGAGACTGCACAGGAGTACTGTGCGCTTAGAGAGCTCCTGATCAAGGGGCAATTGCTCATCAGTGGCCACTCGAGCCTGTCACTCTATCTGAAAGAAATGAATTAAAGCTAACTCGCTTCAAGATATGCTGGAATTGGCAGACCAATATCTGGAAGCGCAGGGAGGCACCAATCTCTCCAAGATAAAAAAAAGAGGAGCCCGAAGACGCAAACAAACCAGCATCCGATGAAAGGAGAAAACCTCAGAAGCCTGTTCCGAGGTGTTATCTCTGTCACCGACTGGGCCACCATGCCAGCAATTGTCGGGGCGATTTTACGCACCCCAACGATATCAAATGTTTTAAATGTGGGCGAAGTGGGCACAAAGCCGATAAATGTCGTAAAGGAGGGAAAGAAGCTCCCCGGGCGTCCTGTGTGTATGCCCCGCCAATACACCAAGAAGACACAAACGCCGACTTTGTAGAACTCCGAGACTGAAAAAGCATTCCGGACGTTAATGCGGTGATGGCACAACGCCCAAAATTTCCGTTAAAGGAATACCCGTACTTGCCGGGAAAATGGCAGAAAAATTAATAACGGTGTTACTACATACCGGAAGCAGCACAGTGATCGTGCGAAAGGACTTAGTCAAAGACGATGAGTTCACGGTCGAGACTAGTTTAGTTTACCTGGTCGGTGGTACGGCTAAGAAGCTTGCCGAAGCCAAGATTGAGGTCGAGACCCCCTATTACAGTGGGAATGTCACTGCGCTTTGCATGGACAGCCCACTATATGACCTAATTCTGGGAAATATCGAGGCAGTTCGAGCCCCAGACGATCCGAAACCTTTGAAGGAATCACCGAATATCGAACCATCGACGATCGAAGAAGCCCGCGGAAAACTATCAACTGCTGACGAGAACAACGCGGCAGCTGTCTTCCCAGCGGAGGCTCAGGCAAGGACTTTCCAGCCCTTTTCCACGCCATTTCCAAAATACACCGACCGGGACTCATGACCATGCCAAACACTACCATCATAAGACAAAAGACAGGAAACTCAAATTTAAAAACCGTTGATGATTATGTGTGGTGCAAAGTGTTTTGACTGAGTGCACCGAAAGTTTATTCATACATCATGAGCAATGTGTTGATTTGTTTGTAAACTACACTGTCACAGTTTTGTATACTTGTTGAACATGTTCTATTTCATACTTTTGCTTTGTTACTCGAAAGATGTGCTATTGTGTAGTACAAGAGTAATTGTTAGGCGAGGGATGTTTATTGTATAGTACAACTGGGTACTTGTTACACGAGGGATGTGTTATGTGTAGTACAAGTGTTACTTGTGTGACTTGTGTTTGTGCCAGATGTATCGCGAGTGAAGTAACGTGTGAATTGTGGTCAACTGATTTATGGACTTACGGACTCGTGCGTAGTGGACTTTTGTGTGCGCTTCTTTTGTATTTTCTTGAATAATATTCCATAATATTCTTAAAGTGGGCTGCAGTGTCACAAAAGAGCGCGTAATCAAAGCGCGCGCCGTGGGTCACGCAAGCCTGCGAAAGAACCACGCCGGCCCCGCAGCAGCTTCAGCAGAGGGGGAGAGCGCATACGCCTCAAACAGCCGACGCGACCAACGGAGTCTAGCAGCATCTACGTGAAGGCGACGGTAGAGAGAGAGGGCGCGTACGTATGCGCACGCCGAAACATCCTCTCAGACCCTGAACAAACGGCGAGTTGAGAGAGAGCGCGAAAGCGAGGAGCCCGAGCGCGCGCCAACAAGATGAATCACACCCCCCCCCCCCCCCCGCCCTCGACGACCCTCCAACGGCGGCGGTCGAAATTGCAAAAAAGAATTGGAAGATTCCCAGGCTTTGGTCATGCTGCGGGATCCCAACTACAACCGAAGGTTCGAGAACGACCGTCGAAGGCAATAAAAACGTCTAGCGGGAATCATAAGGGGGATCATACCGCGCCGGTGAAGAGATGGAACGTGAAAGCTGACCGTCTGCGGGAGCAGGGGATTCCCCGGCAGGCTAGTCGACGAGTTCATCGAGCGTCTGCATTCCGGAAGAAGTTCCTTCTTCGAGATTTTCCTCGAGCTACGCCGAGATCGTCTGGCTCGAGACCAGCACGGGTGAATACGATTGGACACTTAGTGTTACTATTCATATTGTACTTTACGTGTTGGACTTTTGGTGCTTGTCGTTAATTATTTTCCTGTTTTTTGTGAATACCCATCTGAATTGTATTGTGATGTATCTAGCCTAAGTCTATACGTGTGTGCGTAACTCTCTTGTGTGACGAATATATTTTGTTGTGTTTTGACAACTCTAGGCTCTGACTCGGTTTTTCGACAGCAACCGGCGTTCGCTGGCGCACCTGAGGGCCCCTTACTAATTGTTCTTGCTTTCGTAGGATTATTTTTGGAAGCTGATAAGGCGGCTTTAGAATTTGGTCCGGCGTTGGCGCCTCGTTCATGGTGTCTGGGACATTTACGCTTACTGACACGACACAATTGCCATCCATTGACGTCGGTTGTGCATGAGCGGTCGGACAGCAGTTTCACAAGTGCATTCCGCTGTCATCTACCCCACATAACATCAGCCTATGCCCTTCCCACCCCGTCAAACCACCGTTCAACCTTCGGTATACCTGCATGTCCCCGGCATACTAAAGAAATCATTGGTTCCCGTTAGCGGACTACAACAATGTCCTCTGGCATACATCTGGTCAGAATACCAGGCCTATGTTGAAGTGCACACTGTGGGATCCGCGTCACCAAAGGCATCGACAGCAGCTGTGGTGATACCCGTCCAGCAGATGACTCGAGCTTTCATTCTGGATCATCAATTCTACATCATCCGCTGCAGAGCTTGTGGCTATTCGGGAAGCGATTCGCCACGTCTGCGGGGAACGACATCAAGTGTGCTGCATTTTCACGGAGTCAAAACCCGCGCAGCAAATGGATGCTTCCTGCGGCACTGCAGATAACCGAGCTACTTTCATGCGCTCACGAAAAACACCACGAGTACTGTTCCTATGTATCCCGGGACACTGTGGGCTCAAGGGTAATGAGATGGCTGATGCTGAAGCAAGGAGCGCCCTCAGCAATGGCCTGCGAACTGTAGTGCCGTTGTCTAGACCAGGTATAACATTCCCCCTGTCGGAATTAATGAGGAGCGTGACGAGAAGGTACTGGACCCCGCCAGACGCCCGTCACGTCCGCCTTAAATGTCTGGATCCCGATATGCAATTTTATGTTCTGCGGGAAATTCCAGGCCCTCACACCTGCCCGATACACAGACCGCGATTAGGCGTCGCTTTCACGCACAAATACTTGCACATCATTCGACGGGCATCCTCCCCGGACTGTTCAGTGTGTGGCGTTGTAGAGAGTATGATCATGTGCTCGTGGTATACCCTGTGTACGCGCGAAAGACTGACACTGGCAGCTACCATGAGGCACTTAGACAATGGACCACTGTCGGAGGACCTCTTGCTAGGTGCATGGTCAAGGAGTTGGCAGATAATAGAGTCAATGCGTGCTCTTTCATGTTTATTAGGCGACACGGGCCTGGACTCATGCTTGTGATAACATTTATGCCCGATGTGTTCTTTCACCTCTTTTCTCCCATTACAACTCCCTATTGTGACACTCTTTCTTCCCCTTCCCTTATGTAGAGTAGCAGGCCAGATACTCCATTTTCCGGTCGAACTCTCTACATATTTGAAAACGTGGGGACTGGTCGGCTGAACGGAACACGTGCCGGCGCGGAAGAATAGGTTGGCTGACGATGCGACCCGGCAGCAACGACTTGCGCGTACGTCAAGGGCGCAGACTCCGGAGGTGGCGGACGAGCGAAAGGCAAAGCATCAATGACCTCTTCCTGGATTAGAGCACTGCACGGGCTCGGGCTTACCCGAAAGCCCGGGCTCGGTCCGGCCCGTGGGCCGGGCCGGGCCGGGTAGAGCAGTTTTTTAACGGGCTCGGCCCGGGCTCGGGCTTTCTGCGAGTTATTCTCGGGCTTCTCAACTCTGAAAAACGTGTATTTTTCGGTCTCGGGCCGGTTTCGAGCCGGGCTCGGGCCGGGCTCGGGCTTAAGGGAAAGGGGTGGCGGGCCGGGCCGGGCGGGTAACGTAGATTATTTCCGGGCCCGGGCCGGGCCCGGGTCTCGCCATAAAAGTTTTGATCGGGCTCGGGCGGGCCGCCCAATATAAAAACGGGCCCGGGCCGGGCCCGGACCGCAAAAAGCGGCCCGTGCAGTGCTCTATCCTGGACAACTTGGCGTATAACTGGCACCAGATGTTGTGCCTGTGCTGGCTCGGGCGTGCTCGATAAAATAGAGAGTTGTCCGGCGACCTCCTCATGCACGAACTGCTTGATTTGAATCATCAGTACATTCTGGTCACCCAGAGTCAAGGCCGCGATCGAGTCGTTCTGTTCCAGAGGGCGTCGAGTTTGGGCGCGTTGCTTGCGCAATTCGTCCAAACTCTGGCACAAGGTGACAACATCTGCGACGGTTTCTGGGTCTTTGGCCAATAACATTTGAAATGTGTCATCGGCTATTCTTTTCAGGATTTGCTTTATCATATCCGACTCGTGCATCGACGGGTTGATACGCTTACACAAGTCGACGACGTCTTCAATATAACTGGAGTTCTCACCGGGTTGTTGAGCGCGTTCACGAAGTCGCTGTTCTGCGCGGAGCTTGCGTACCGCGGGGTGGCCGAAGATTTCCGAAAAAACGGTCTTGAACGAGGCCAAGTTATGTATCTGCGCTTCGTGATTGCGGAACCAGAGACTGGCGACGGCAGTCAAGTAAAATATGACATTGGTCAGCCTAGTCGCATCGTCCCATTTGTTGACTAAGCTCACCCTCTGGTAAGTTGCTAACCAGTCCTCGACGTCTTCGTCGTCAGTCCCGCTGAATATCGGCGGGTGACGCTCAGGCAGCATGCCGGGATAGACGGTGGGTTGGGTCTGAGAGGGGCCTTGTGTGGTGGTTTCTTCAGCCATCGCTGGCGCTGGAACCAGGGTACGGCTTCGTAGTTCCATGTTGAGAGACTAGGAGACAACCCAGAACCTCCACCAATCTGTAAGGGGCTTTATTTACAATCAGGGGCTACGTAACAACAGCCTTGGCCCAACAGCGTCGGTCGCTGTCTCGCGCTCTCCGGGCTGCCGGACCTCGTCGTCTTCTCTCAATAGTTCGGGACCCTCTACCCCACTACACTATCAATAATAAACTACTGCTACGACAGCGTGTGCTTTCCTTCGAGGCAATTGGCCAAGTTTATTTCTGCCGACCTAAGTTTTTCGTTCAAATACCAAGTTGACCCGCGCCGCGGTAGCTCAGTTAGCAAAGGTGTTCCGCTGCTGAGCACGAGGTCGCTGGACCGAATCCCGGCCGCGGCGGCCGCACTTAGATGGAGGCAAAATAGAAAAACGCCCATGTGCTTGCGTTGTAGTGCACGTTAAGGAACCACAGTTGCTTCAATACCGCGTGTCTCATAATCAGAACTGGTTTTGTCATGTAAAGCCCACAAAAAAAGAAATACCAGTTGATATTGATGGACACGTGTACTTGTTTATGTCTCTCGGGCGACCACGTTTGATCGTCTAACAATTGTTATATCGCACAGCACAAGACGATACCTGCATGTATCGTAAGTTTCTCGAATGTTATCGATGGTTCTATCCGTTGTCTGTTGCCACCGAACCTTGTTTAATCTAACTGCATGTATGCGCAACACGAATTGCGTTGTAGTTTCTTGAAGACGCGCGTGCACCAACGATTTCTCAGGAACCTTGGATGACTCTTCTATAAAAGCCGACGCGCTTGACCGGCTGATCAGATTTCGACAATAGCCGACTGTGTTTGCCGCTATCGTTGTGCTTCGAGTGCAGCCTATTTTTCTGGGCACAGGTTCTTCCAGTAAAGAGTTAGTTTGGTCATACACAGTTTTGCCAGAGTTCTTGACTGTCACTACCACGTGACAGATTCGTTGAATCATTATCACAACGCGGATTGCTTCTCGTCGGTATTTTTTTTTCGGAGGGTGGGGAATACTCTATCGGCCTCAAGTGACTCGTTAAGCGAGGGGATTAAGTGGTACGGTTCAAAATGCAATTGCATTTGCGATACAAAATGAGGGAAATGCGAGAACAACAATGCCGCATTTAACAAAGGTGTCTTCACCTATCACAAATAAGAAGTGTATAAATGTCATATTAAAACAAAGAAAAAAAGCACGATCGCATTTCCGAGAAAAGCTACGCACAATCATTGAAAACTTCATACTACTGGCATGGAATAACATTTCTTTCCGCGGACATCACTATAATGGCGGGTGTGATATCGCAAAATACTTCGACGCTAAGAGACTTAATACCACTTCCTTTCCCCCAAGACTAACTACCAAATCTGCCGCGGTCTCCATTCTGAGGACAATTTCTTGCCCATTTAAAAAAAATATTGAGATGCTAGAAAACGCTCTGTGCTAAACGTCTAATTTTGTGTTTGTGAATGAGTTGCTGCGTCATATTTCTCATAATCCTAAAGTCGCACCTGGCGAACGTCTCGCGCTACTGAGCAGAATAAAGAATGCGCCAAGTTCTAAAGCAAGGTTGTAAATGTGCATTGAAGTAGGTATGGAAAAATGAAAAAAGATATATTGTTAGTCAGATCTAAAAAAACCAAATAAACAACTTAAATTTGAATCGTGGTTAGTTGGCCTACACCTATGCATATGAGGTAGCGGTGGTTATATGCAGACGAAAAATCGGAGTAGTATCCACCAAACATGCATACCCCTGCTCATCACAGCACATTTAGGCCTTAGATATACATGTAAATGAAACGACGGTAAGCAATACATATATGCTTGTCTGCTTACATTTTCATGCAAACAAGCTCAGTTGAGAAAAGTAAGCCTGCATGGTTCTCAAGCATGCATATGTTAACATTGCAATATATTTTGGAACCTGTATACTCCGAAAAACATTCAAGCAAAAAGATTTTGTCCTGTTCTGGTCCTAATACAGGTCTACTGTCACAAATCGAATAGCGTGCATTCTTGTTGTGTTGTCCTCGGTGAGCACCGGCCCCGACAACCTCCCATGCGGAGCTAGTCCCCTTCGCCAAAAAAGAGAGCAGCAATACACGAAGTACTTGAATAACATATAAATTATATTAGTTTACTTTGACATCAACATCACAACAGTGGGACAAAACTCGCCATCTAGCGTGCCGCGTGACCGCTTCGTCAGTGAGAATGAGCTCTATTAGGAGAGAAATACATTTCCGGATTGCGTGTCTCATAACAGTACTTAACGCTTCATAATTTATTTTTTTATATAAACCTATACCAGTCGATCCGATTTGTAGAGAGCTCCTCATTTTGTCTCCGGAGCAGAAATTGCAGTGAATGAATGTTTCACACAAGATACACAAATTTATTCACACGGTATGTACAGTACATCAACATTGAAACAGGACCTAATTTATCAAACATTAAGACAGATTCCGTGAGATCATTATTAACATTCTCTTTTCGGAAAGCATGGTGGCGCAGTTTGTACCTGGCGTATTCTTATCAGATAAGCTGTACGGTTGTAGGCGCATGCTCCTGCGCAGCCTGTCTGGTATCCGTAACATGTGTCACATGGAGAGGGGCATCTAACGTCTGAACGGCAGCCCTGTAAAAAGAATGCCATTCATAGTTTCACACAGCACGACAATGCAGCTTCTCCGTACGACATCATTTTAGCTAATTTATCGCTATAATAAAGCAGAAAATGAACTAAGTTGCCCAAGGGAAACATGGAGGAAAAAATATACTGCATAAGCAAGCGGCTTGGTATCCCCATTTCGCGACAAAACTTTCATCTGCCCGGTTGGACGAAAAACAATTATAAACATTCTATGCCTAGTGGAGCTTATTTTATAGCAGAATAAAGCCGTGTTACAACAACTGACACTTTTGCTTGACTGTAAAAGCAAGAACCTCACACTGACGATGAAACTGCCTGTTTTTTCTAAAAAGTCGGTATCAAACAGATCATCAAATTCAACAGCAACACTTTCGCTTTTAATCATCACTTCTGGTGATTGGAGTGTTCAACATTAATAATGGTGAATATTGAAGATGTACTTCCGGTTAAGATATGTGCTAGATTTCGTATAGTATTATGTAAGCAACAGAAATGCTAGATATGTGTATTGGATTAATGAGTTATCCTCTATAAACCATGGTATTTTCGCATTCCTTGGTGTTTGCACGCACATCACTTGCGTGTATAGCCGATACTATCCTGTCATTTTCAACATAATCTTCATCAGTGACCGTTTTAGCATTTAACTTTAATCAGTGTTCTGACCAGTAACAATGAGACACTACACTCCAGTGGCCCATTCGACCATGCAGCGCTCACTGAGAACGAGACGTAAACCACTATCATAGGTTGATTGCAACAAAAGAAAGAAATGTCTTCGCAGTCACAGGACGGAGAGTTGTAAAATGATTTAATAAATAAAGCTTAGTAATTCTTTTATTATAAACAGAAAATGGTGCCAAGGAGCAGAGAACAACAATATTCGTTCTGGGAAATCTTGCAAACAGGAACGCGGTCAGATAGAATGACCGGATGATGGGGGGACGTTTTAGGGACAAGAGAGCGGGGGTCAAACTGAGCGCAATGGATTGTCGGAAGGCAGTGCGGTCGAGCCGCGTATGCCACCACCGGGCGCAGGCGGTCGCTAAATATACGGACGCAGGTGGATGGTAACTACCTACTGGACTGCGGAGCTAAATGACAGAATGGAGAAATGAACGGAGGAGTTAAAAGTCGGTGTGAGTTCTACCGATCAGAAGACATAGTCTCTTGCTTGCCGCAAACGTCCATAGTAAAGGTTTCGTGCAAAGGGGTAATTACACGAAAGGGAGTCTGTGGGGGTGTGATGTTGTCACTTCGAAGAAAGACGTGCGTTGCTGTTTGCATTGTTGGAAAGCTAAACAGGCGTTACTTGCGGGTGACAAGTGGAGTAATAGGCCGAGTGTGGTCGAGCCTGGTATGTAGTGTTGTGGTATGTAGTGCTGCGAGGGCGGCGGCGGAAGGTTTCGCTGGATCCTGAAAAACTCGCCTGCAACGCGGTTTTCTCACCCATGGAGTCTATCAGCTGCGCTAAATTTGAGGTTATTCGTCATTGTTGTGCGCAGCCCAAGTAGCACGAAAGGCACCGTCTACACCAATCACTGTCTATCGAGTGTGGCGGTCAACTACGGCTTCAGTAGTGGCTGCAGGCGCTAGACTTTGCCGTTGCTCGCTGGGTGCTAAGCAATGGTGTGTAGAAGCCATGTGCCAATCAGTCGTGCAAGTGCAGAAAATGGGAAGCTATGAAACCATTAGCCTCGCTCAGTGGTAATGTGCAAGGAGCAGCCGTACCGTTATACCCAAGTGGCAATAAAAGTCTGCGTCACTCTGCGGCCCTGAAATCTTGGGGTGGAGTTGCCTCGGGCCATCTTGAATGTGAGTACACAGATGTGAGGAGATATTTGAAATCTTGGCAGAGAAGAAAAGGTCCCAACAAGTGTAAGTTCACATGGTCAAAAGGGTTAATTCTCTGGTGGCTGAAACGGCTGCACTGCTGTTTGCGTGTGATGGGTCAATTTCATGCTTGACAAGCTTGTATACGCTAGTCTAAGCCGGCAACCTAACGCTAAAAAAACCAGCCGCGCTCAAAACTGTACATGCGGTCGGCACGCGCTCGTGTCACTGCTCCAGCGTTCGTCGTCGTCGTTTGCTTCCACAGCTGGCTGCGTTACCGCTAATCCTTCCAGCGTAGAATTTGACTTGTCGTCTGGGGTCGTATGGGGAGGCCGCATTTACGGGGCATGAGCCATTGCTTACGGGGGTATGAGCCATTCATTGTCTTACGCAACGGAGAGATTTAATTTTGAAGAAATTTTATAGAAATCCATCTAGAGTGAAAGCGCTCGGGAAATGGCTCATCGTGAGCATGCCGATTCTAGCATGAGGGCTTCCGAAGCACAGCACACGTCAGCGAAGAGCCGCGGACCCAGAGGTGAGGGAGCACGATATTGACGCCAAACATCAGCGAAGAGCCGCCGACCCCTCGTTGCCGGAGCACGATATTGAGGCCAAACGTCAGCGTCGTCTAGCCCTCAAGGAACCCGACAATGGTGGGGCACCCCTCGGCAACGCTAGCCCCAACTTCCCCCGGTGCGACGGCCAGGTTTCAACGCAACTTTCTCAACCGGAACTTGAAAAAAGTAGGAGAAGCTTAGATATGTTCCGCGTAGGTGTAATGACCATTCGTTCGCCTCGACATTCAGACTTTCCACAGGGCTTGTCATAGATGCGCCTCTTGCCAGCCGTATACCTAGATTGTGGACTGGGTCGAGAATTTGGAGAGCACTATCTGATGCCACTTGGTACACCACGGCTCCGTAGTCGAGGCGTGATCGTACAAGACTCCTAAACAGGCTAAGCAGACACCTCCTGTCACTGTCCCAGTTTGTTCGAGAAAGTAGCTTAAGCAGGTTCATAGTCTTCAGGCACTTCGCTTTAAGATATTTCAAGTGGGGAACAAAATTTGGTTTTGTGTCCAAGATAACACCTAAAAATTTGTGTTTAAGGCTGACCGATAGTCGTTCTCCATTAAGGTCAATAGCGGGTTCTGGTGATATACCTCCGTTGTTTGTGAAGAGAACACGTGTACTTTTTTGATGGTTAAATTTAAATCCATTTTCTTCTGACCAACTATGACAGTTTGTTTAGGTCAAGCTGTAGCTGTCTCGCAGATGCTAAGATTGCACTACCTAAAAGCTATCTGTACATCATCCACATGGACCGAGTAAAAGAGTACGAGGTATGATGGCATGTAAGGGTTGGTTTCAGGATAGTGGAGCAAGCGTTTGTTGACCATCTTTTCAAACAGTTTGCATAGGCAACTTGTCAACGCTCCAGGCCTATAACTGTTTGCGAAGGAAGGGTCCTTACCCTGCTTCAGAATGGGAGTTATAATGGCATCTTTTCAGACAGAGGGAATGTGGCCTGAAGACCATGTACCATTGTAAAGAAAAAGAAGGTTTTTTTGTGTTTCAGATGGCAAGTGCTTTAACATTTCATATATTATACGGTCAGAACCTGGGACACATTTGTTGCAGCCGATTAGTGCTGCTTGAAGCTCTGCTGTGCAAAATGGTCCATTGTATACCTCGCCTTCGGCACTTTTTCGTTCTAATGGCTACCGTTCTATTCGTGTTTTGTGTCTTAAGAATGTGTCAGAGTAGTGCGACGAACTGGATATGTGTTCAAAATTTGCGCCTAGAAAGTTCGCCTGGTCTTCCATACTATCTCCCTGAGTATTTACGAAGGGTAGCGAGTAAGGTTGTCGACCTTTTATTCTGTTCACTCTATTCCAGACCTGTGTCTCATCTGTGTAAGAGTTAATTTCTGATATATTTTTTTGCCAACTCTCTCTTCTAGCTTGTCGGTGCGTTCTCCTTCCCTCCCATTGTACATGCTTGAAATTAACCAGGTTTTAGGCTGTCGGAAAATCGTGGAGCAACCCCTATGCTTTGTTCTGTTTCTTGCGCGCGTTAGGACGCTTCTCGTTACAACACGTAACATGGCGCTTGTTAGATGATCCGTTTGTTTCTGGGATACATTTGGACGCGGCATCAATCAGGAAAAAGGTGAAGTATTCAACCGCAGCGTCCAGACTTAGAGCAGAAATGTCAGCCCACGGTGGGAGAGTAATTTTTCGGAACTGTTCCCAGTCGGCCGAATCAGTTTTCCACCGAGGAAACTGTGGGGGACATTCATTCATTCTCGGTGTACATAGAACTATCGGGAAATGGTCGCTCACGTGTGGATTTCTAATAACATTCCATTTAGGATCATTTAAAAGGGTGGGAGATGCAATACTGCGGCCTATAGAGGAATACGTTTTATGTGCAATATAATAATATGTAGGTGCCTTGCTTTTCAAAATAAATGTACCAGAAGAAAAGAAAAAAAAACTGTTCAATTAGTCGACCTCACCCCTCGCAGTGAGAGTCGCCACATAGGTTGCTGTGTCCATTTAAATCTCCTAGAACCAAATAGCGTTGGGGTAATAGATCTGTTAATGATTGGGATTCATGTTTATGGAGCTGATAGTGCGGGGTATATAAAGAGACCAGATTGTAATAAGTTTGTTGAGAAGTACGGCTCGAACGGCCACTGCGAATAGGAGCGTTTGTAGTTGTAGATGTTGACACACTATACCTTTGTCAAGTATAACGGCTACACCGCCAGATGATGCGACGGCATCATCACGATCTTTACGGAAAAGAACATAATGACGAAGAAATTTAGCATGTTTGGATTTAAAGGGACACCAACGAGAAACCGGAAGTTGAGCTTTAATGGTAGATTTTCCTATCACAATCACAGTCATACCATTCTTACGGCGAACAGATGTTTAATAAGCTAGAAAATAGCGAAAAACTGAAGGATAGGTGCTGAAGCCCCTCTGAATTTCCCGCACTACACGTTCGTGACGTCGGAGATTACGAACGCAAGTCGGTCGCGATTGGTCGAGAGCGATTTATCACTGTTAATAAAACGCAAAATGAAATACGCATTACACGTACATAAACAGCATTTGCCAACTTTTTCAATTGTTTCAAGCGAGGAAGTACAAGTTTAGCGCAAAATTAAATAAGAAAAAATGGCAGGGCGATACATCCGCTCGTGATAGTTTCGTAGTTTCGTTTTTGGTCCATGCATCATCGCGTGCTCCTGTTCCGCTCTACAGTGCTTGGTAGCGTGTTGCGTGGCTCGAAAAACGTTGACTTCGCGGGAAACAGCCATAAAATACCTCGTGTGTGTAGTGTTGAGGGCTCTATAAATGACCCAAGGCACTTGCTCAGGGGCAGTGGCAGTGTTGACTCGACTGTGTCCTTTCATATGGTGCCGCGCGGTGAGCCCCGGCTCCCCGGCGTTCGAACTGGCTCAGTGCTCTGCCGATAATTAAACGGCAAAAGAGCCAGAAAAACCGATTGTGTGCTCTCAGCATTTCTCGCCCTTGTATTATGTATATAATCCTGCCCTCGGAAAGTATATTGGCGTGCCCCAGAGGCCAGTCCTTTGTCGAGAAGCTGTTCCCTTAATGTGACCTTCATCAAATCCCCTGCCGGTGCCCCTGCAGCAGCAAACTGGCGGCTCGGTGAGTGCTGAATGTCATGAAATAAAGCCAGGAAATAACCATACCGAGTACGTGCGCAACTTTCTACGCTTGTTCTGTCGGGAACGTCGTCGCCTGGCGGACCGGACACACGCCTTCCGTCGACGGAAAGGAAGCTCTGCTTTACGCCGGCGTGGCCGGCGGCTCACCGCCATCGCACGCGGATACACCTACCGCTCGAGCACGGAGGATCATTTCGCACTCCGTTTCACTGAATATCGCTGAAATGCAGCCCTGCTTCCCTGACGAGCTCTTTGTTGCAAGGTGCAGCGGCAGCAAGGGTATCCATTGCGGCGAACGCAAACGCAGCGTCCATGCAGCCATGATGCAGCCAGCGCCTCGGCCGTTTACGCAAGCGGTGACGTATCATGGCGCATTCTGATTCGCTGAGAGCAATGAAATCTGTGACGACACTGCTTCAGCGCCAAATCTTAGGTGAGAGAAATTGAGGAAGAGATAATTGGTCTTTGTTGACGAATTTCTCCGCTAATAACTCATATTTTTGTACCCAACAAAAACTGCATGCATTCCTGAAGGTCCCTCTTTTATTCCAGCTGAACTTCCTGTTTCTGTTTAGTGTCCCTTTCAGATGGGTTTCCTGTACACACAGCACTTTTATAGTGAGTTCGTAGAGAAGTTCTTGAACATCATTAAGGTTTCTAAGAAGACCTCTGACGTTTCACTGCATAATTTATGTGTCAATAATGAAGTGAAATTGGTGCTGTGTGTACGAAAGGAAACGTGTATTAGCCTACAGAGCCGTCTGCGGCCCTGTAATTTTGGTTTTGTCTTTTCTAGAGCGGTCCAAAGAGTTTGGCCCCTCCTTAGGTGCTGGTTGCACCACCTTGCTTAGAGTAGTGTCCATAGCCTCTTGCGAAGCGCTGGACACTCGCTCTAACTAGCAATGTGTACGTCGTGTAGCCTTCGCCCCGAGGGCCGAAGGCTGTGGCCTCACCAGCCCGGAGGCCGATGGCTCCTCCTTAGCCTCTGAGCTGCGATGGCTGGTGCCAGTGCTAGTAGAGGCCTCCGGTGTGACCGATTTCGAGGGGGGCAGGGCATCCTGAGCTGCTCCCACTATGGGGGTGGGTGGCGGTCACCTCAGTACGCTGCGCGTGCCTCGGGCGACCGCCGGAGTCCGTCGTGGTGCTGCCCCCTGTTGCACCACTTCGGCAAAAGAAGTTTGCAGTGCAAACGAAGGTGAAAGACGTTGTCGTGCTTGCCAGAAACTGATATTCTCTTTGACGTTGATAGTAATAATCTCCTTTTCTTTCTTCCAGGCTGCGCAGGGTGCAGCCGTCATACAGGGTGGCTGCCATCACAGTTCGCTCAATGGGCCTCAGCAGTACATTCGTCAGCAGAGTGATCTTTTGTAGCGCATTTCGCACAAGTTAGTCGTCCTCGACAGCTTTGAGAGGCATGGTCAAACCTCTGACTCTTGTAGCAGCGTCGTGGATTTGGAATGTAAGGTCTTACACGCAGTTTGAGGTAGCCTGTTTCCATTGCTTCCGGGAGTGTGCTAGAGCCAAAAGTAAGTAATATGTGTTTGGTTGGTAGTTCTTAGTTGTGGCGCCTAATTTTTATGCGCTGTACTACATGTATAACGTTTTCTTCTTTCCATTCATTCAGGAGTTCTTCATCAGTCAAATCCATGTAGTCGTCGTCTGAAACCACACCCTTGACAGTGTTCATTGTTTGGTGTGCACTAACAGATTTGGTTTTATCGTCATGTGCCACCAGATTTGTTTGTTTCTCGTACTGCATTTTGTCTTTTACTTTAATCAGAAGGTTCACACTTGCCATCTTGGTGGCTTTGTAGCTACTTCCAATGACCTCCGTGAAACATTTTGACACCAAGAAGGGTGAAATGTTGGTCGCATTTTTGCCAGTGTTTTCACAGTGAATCACATAGTAGTTAGCGAATGTGTGTTTTTTTTTTTCAGAAAAAAATCAAAGGTTGCATCGGTGCATCGGTTCACCCCCTTTTCTGAGGACGATAAGGTGAGAAGGATTTCGAGGGTCCCATAGTATGTATTGTTTGTTCGGTATCAATGCCAGTCACCCGCCATCAAGCCCAGCGAGGGGACACGGCAGAGGTTGTTGTGAGGCAAGCCCTGCCATGCCAACCGTACATTGTTACTATAACCAGATATGTTATAACCAAGGTAGATCATAGCACACCAGCTTAACAATTGCCGCCAGGCCTGTAGGAAGTAAATGGAAGCGAAAAGAAGACAGGAAAGACAAAAAGTGAGAGAGAAAGGCAAATATTGAGGAGAAGGACAGGAAAGGGCGACTGCCGATTTCCCCCGGTGGGTCAGTCCGGGGGTGCCGTCTACGTGAAGCCGAGGCCAAAGGGTGTGTTACCTCCGCCGAGGGGCCATAAAGGTCCAAGCACTTAGCCTTGGCTCAACCCCCAGGATCCCCTTTTCCCCGGACACGGCTAAGCCACGCAAAACAGTTATGGGGGGTTCCAACCCCCATGTGCTCGGGTACGTGGTGTCGCAACACACCAAACGCCTGCTCATGCAGACGCCCCTGCGAGGGGTCCACACAAGTGAGGATGTAGCGATCGAGCACCTCTGGATGGTGGGAGTGGGCCAACAATATCGATATGAACGTGAGCGAACCAAGTCTTGGGTGGGTGAAAGGAGTGAATTAGTGATTTCGTGTGTCGTGTCGACTTGGAGCGTTGACAGTGAAGGCATTCACGCGCCCCAGCGGCGCACGTCAGAGTTCTTACTCGGCCACATAAAGCGGGTCGTAATGAGACGCTGCGTAGCACTAACTCCAGGATGACTTCCGCCGTGAAGCTTTTCGAATGACGGCGGAGCCGGAGTGGAACAAACGGCCGTGTTCGACTTCGTGAGATGTCGCAAGCGATGGTGTCCGAAGAAAAAAGAAGGGCAACGTCGGACAGCGCCAGTGGCATGGTGGATAAGCGGATGTTCCGAAATTCGATGTCTGTAAGTTGCGGCGCGGCGATTTCTACGAAGTCAAGTGTGGGCTTTGATATTGCGTCGATACGGAAGAGGGCATCTGCGGCCGCGTTGACTGGGCCTTCAATGTACCGAACGTCCATGGTGAATTCAGAGATAAAGTGGAGGTGCCGTATTTCTCGTGCGGTATAAGTGTTGTGGTTACTGCGAAAAGTGAATGTAAAGGGCTTGTGGTCCATGAGGACGTGAAAGCTTGAGCCATAGTTTGAGACTGCGAAACCTCGGTGGTGCGGGCTAGCCTCACATTCATTTAGGTTTTTTTTTCACAAAGAGGGGCTCAAAAATATGCCCTAGTAGAGGGCTCCGGATTAATCTTGACCACATGGGGTTCTTTAACGTGCACTACAACGCAAGCACACGGGCGTGTTTGCATTCCGCCTCCATCTAAATGCGGCTGCCTCGGCCGGGATTCGATCCCGCGATCTTGTGCTCAGCAGAGCAACGCTTTGCTGACTGAGCCATGGGGCGGGTCAGCACAAGTTTTGCTGTCAGTCTCTAAACTAACTGTTAGACCGCAGACTTTTTTTACGAGATGAGAAATGGCTCCGCCAATGTTCGGAGGCGTCAAGTGCATATTCGCTGGTCTCCGCCGCGGCGGATAAAATGTAGTGACAATGCGGATCTAGTGGAAATGCGGGTTCTCGGCCGAACAACAGAGAGAGTGGGGAATAACCTGCAGTGTCATGACGCGAGGAATTGTATGCAAATGTGACAAAGGGTAGGGCAAGGTTACAATCAGTATGGTCGGACGAGACATACTTTGAAAGCATGTCTGTCAAGGTTCGATTCAGACGCTGCGTAAGACCATTAGTCTGTCGATGGCAAGATGTAGTGTGCTTGTACCTGGTTGATGTCGGCGACGTCTTTAGAAAGGAATGTACGACCACGGTCAGTGTGCAGTTGGTGTGGGGCTCCATGCTGCATAATCAAGTGGCCTAAAGAAAATCGGCGACGTCTGTGGCGCAGCCTGTTAGAAGCGCTCTGGTGATGCCGTAGCAGGTGGCGTCATCTGTCGCCACAGTGATCCACTTGTTGACATACGTTGATAGAGGGCCAAGTAAGTACAAGCCTACGCGAAAAAAACGACTCCGAAGGATTGCACTCGGCAGAGAGTGTGGATGGTGTTTTTCGGCGCTGGCACTTCTCACACGCCGCAACGCATTTCCAAGCGGAGCGGGCAAGGCCTGGCCAAAAAAGCGTCGGTGAATCCGGTCGTAGGTGCGGGAGACACCGAGGTGACCGGCCGTTGGTAAGTCGTAAAGTTCTTGGAGAACAGCTGACAGGAGGTGTTTAGGAATGACGAAGAGTATGGCAGGACCGCCGGGGCGTACATTGTGGCGGTATTATGCACCACCCCGGAGAACAAAGAAGTGAATGGAAGAATCAGGAGGCGACGATTACAAGCGATCAATGATGGCGCGCAAGGCTGCATCACGGCGTTGCTTGTCGGTGACGTGTGGCAGCTCAGAAACGGAGAAAAAGCAAGCATCAGTGTCAGGGCCGGCGGGTGGCTCGCTCACTGGATAGCGCGATAAACAGTCTGCGTCCTGATGTAGGTGGCCCAGCTTGTACTCTGCTGCATAGAAATATTCTTGTAGCTGCAGAGCCCATCGACCAAGCCCACCGGTCCGATCCTTGAGTGAGGAAAGCCGGCAGAGTGCGTGGTGGTCCGTGATTACAGAAAAGTGCTTGCCATACAAGTACGGGCGGAATTTGGAAACCGCCCAGAGGAGAGCCATGCATTCACGATACGTAATCGAATAGTTGCGCTCCACTGCTGTGAGGAGGCGGCTAGCGCAGGCGATAACACTATCTTGTCCCTGCTGATGTTGGGCTAAGAGTAAGAGGGCTCCGATACCGTAACCACTGTTATCGGTACAAACCTCTGTAGGAGAGGACGGGTTAAAGTGGACCAGTATAGGTGGCGTGGTGAGAATGTTGGTCAGGTGGGCAAACGCGACAGTTTGAGCTGGACCCCAAGTAAACGGCACGTCCCTTTTTCAGAAGATCAGTAAGTGGTCGAGCTATCGCTCCGATATCGTTAACGAACCGTCGGAAGTTAGGAGCAAAGTCCTACAAAACTTCGGATGCCTTTGACAGACTGAAGTACAGGAAAAGACGTGACATCACGAATTTTCTCCGGGACTGGTTGAATGCCGGAAACGTCGACGAGGTGGCCCAGCACTGCAATCTGCCGACGACTGAAGACTTCGATGAATATAGTTAGAGCCCATCCTCGCGGAAGACGTGAAGAACAGCTGACAAGCGTTCAAGGTGTGTCTCAAATGTAGGCGAAAATACGACAACGTCGTCTAGGTAGCACAGGCATGTTGACCATTAGAACCCTTAAAGCAAAGAGTCAATCATAGGTTCGAACGCTGGTGGGGGGCTGCATAGACCGAATGGCATAACTTTGAAATGATATGAACCATCAGGGCTGACGAACGCGGTCTTCTCTTCGTCCTTTTCATCCACAGAAACTTGCCAATAACAAGACCGAAGGTCAACTGATGATAAGTAGTTGGCACCGTCGAGAAAATCGACAGCGTCGTCAATGTGAGGCAAGGGACAGACGTCTTTTTGGTAATTCGGTTTAGATGACGATAATCTACGCAGAAACGCCACGTGTCATCTTTCTTTTTAAAAAGCACAACGGGTGACGCCCAAAGGCTCAACGAGGGTTCAACAATGCCTTTGGCAACAATCTTGAATAACCTTACGCTCTGAAGCAGAAACTCGATATGGCCGGCGATGAATAGTACTGGCATCACCAGTATTTATGTGATGCTTAAGAATTAAAGTCTAGCTCAATTGTCGAATCTTGAGCTCGAAGATGTCGTGGTAGGAAACCAAAAGGCGACACAGAGCTGCTGCTTCTTAAGGCAATAGGTCCGCATTAATTATGGGACTAAATGTTGTGTCAGGACAAATAGTGTCCTGTAGACATGGTGAAGAATCGGAGCAAACGTCTACTGAAAACGTCGTGACGTGGTCGTCTCCTACAGTACGCAGTGTTGCAACCGATATGCCTTGTGGTAGAACTTGCTTTCTCAGGCCAAATTTTGACGACGGGGAGGCATGTCCGGTTATCGGCGACGGTTAGGACGGAGTGGGGCACAGTGATATTGCGCAACAAAAGGACATCAGGAACAGGTGTGGCGACGTAATCGCCATCCGGCACAGGGCAGGATGGTCGTTTTAAAGTTGTACGGCAGTTCGGCGCGAATATCGCGTGTAGAGGAAGTTCGAGGCAAAGGGTATCGGCAGAACCGTCGATCAAAGCTTAATGCGCCGTAAGAAAGTAGTCCGAGAATTAGGTCATCGGGACAATTGACCAGCACTGTAAGTTTTAAGAACTGTAAGTTGGCGGTCGGCGATACTTATACGGGAAGTACACATGCCAATGACGGCAACAGTGCTGCCATCGGCGACGCGTACAGCTCGTGTAGTAGCAAGCGTGAGAACATTCTTCAGTCGACGACAGAGGTTATAGCTCATTATGGAAACCTGGGCTCGAGTATCTATTAACGCCGTCAAAGGGACACGGTCGACGTGAACATCAAGTTAGTTTTGGTTTGTTGGGAGCGTCAATGGGGGATTTTGACACAACGAAGATAATGAGACAGGCCCCCGGCAGGGAGCTACATGGTCTAGCTTTCCGTCCGCATGGGTCCATAATTGGTCGGCGACGAATAGCGGCGTGGCAAGGGCGACGGGGACCGACGACGCTAAGGAGACGGCGAGCGAGCGAGACGACAGGCATCGACGTATACGTCAGAGGTAGAAGGCACACGGTGATATGAGTAGTGGCGAGGGTCGGCATATCGTAGAGGAGACGGGGAAAGGTAGCTCGAATACGCCGACGTCCAGGAGATGCGGCAGTGGCGAGCTACATGGCGGATTCGGAGACAACGGAAGCAGATTGGCCTGTCACCCGGAGTTCTCCACTCTGTAGGATTGCGGTATCTTGGAGGTGAATACAGATCGCGGCGAGGCGCAGCTGTCGGCGCCAGTCTGGCGTTAGGTCGGGAGACAGTGCAGGCAGCAGGAAAACCGAGTTTGCCGCACAACTGCTTGAATGAGGGAGATCGCTGCGACTGGTTGCTCAATGGTGGGGTCAAGTCGGTGTGGATGGAACGGGGCAGGACTTGCACCCTGGAGCTCGCGGCGAACAATACGTGGTACGTGCTCACTGAAGGGTGTGAAGCGGTAAGGACGACGCAGGATGACATCGCAGCCGTGTTAGGGAGCCGGATGAACTGTGGAATGAAGCAGTGGCTTTTGGCGAGCTCAAAGCGGCGGTATTCCTTGACAATTCCGCCGATGGTGGAAACATTTTTGAAGATCAACTAGTTGAATGCGTCGTCCGCGATCCCATTGATAATATGGCCTACTTTGTCAACTTAGTACATTTTATCTTCGACTTTGCTGCAAAGAGCGAGCACGTCGTGTATGTACGAGATATACGATTTAGTGGAAGACTGTACTCGGGTAGCAAGCTCTTTTCGTGCAGCCAGCTGCCAAGCGGTCGGACTTCCAAAGAGGTCGCTGAGCTTCTCCTTGAAAGCATCCCACCTAGAGATCTCGTCCTCGTATGTGCCAGCCCTCAACGTCGGCATTATTTTGGCCGGCGTTGGATCGGCTAGGATCGTGGGGATTCGTAACCGTGACGTACGTTGTTGTTGGTGTCGTAGGAGTAGAAGCAGACGAGGTGTCGTCACCGGGAGCCATGGTGGAAAGCTGGACGGTGCGCCGCTGCGGAGCCTCCACCAAAACGCTACGCGAACGAAGGATTAAGCACCGGGAACTACTTAAAATGTATATTTGCAAAAGAAAACTACAGCGCTAACCAGTTCAGCGGACAGCTCGAGATGGTATGGCATGCCTTATCTAATGGCGCACACCCACTGCGGGGGATTGGCCAAGATTTGGATGGTATTAGGACACCTTTGTTGCTACTAAAATTGGTAAAGTCGTCTCGAGGAAATTAACAAAAATAAACTCTAAAGAATTTAGGAAAATCTCTTTGAAGCAACTATAAATTCCTCCATGGCTGAGCGAATATCCCTGTGGCACTTTCCAAGAAAGGAGGCTCCTAGAGAAATGATATTTAGGATTGAAAAGCTTAACCCAGCTTTGTAAAACTTGATTCTAAAATGTTTTTTCTTAAAGAAGGAAAACGGCGGCAGAATATTAAAAAAAATGATCTATGGTTTCATGTTCTTCACAGAGTGGGCACAAAGGGGAGGGCGCCAGACCAGCCCTGTGACGATAGAAGTTTAATATTGGTAGTCGACAACGTAAACGGATAAAAATTACTTCAGTTTTTCTGGTGTTAAAGGAAGTTTTGGGCCAAGGGAATAGGAGGTGCCGATATTCTGAAAAATGAGCTACAGCTCGGTTCAAAAAGTGTTCAATAATTGTATATCTCCTGAATATAGTAGTCGTTAGGCAAGCTAATGTAGTAAGTAAACGTAGTACAGGGCCACTGATGGAGCAAAGAACCGTTCGTCTTCTTCGTCGGGGCGGCTGCGCGTATCATTCACAAGAAACACGCAATATGCATATACCAATACATTAGTATACCCTGCAGTTTTCCAACTGGCCAGGCCTTGTTGTTTTCGTGCAGCATTCGTAGCGCTGTGTACTCCTCTCTCGCAGTACCCCCCACCCCTCCCTCCTCACTACTGTCGCTATTTTACACTTCTCTCCATAGCTTCGGCGATATTACCACCAATGTCACAGGGTAGCAATACTATTATGTGCTAAACGGTCACCGGCAAAAACCATGACATTGTATACGTGACAAGATCTTCCACTGAAAGGTCAATTATTTTAACGTATGGGGCTAGTTAAACTACTGTTAATCAGATTTTTGATACCGTAATTGATGCGCATTTGATCGGAGATCATATTGCCGCAAATTTTGTTACTTTGTTGTTTATTTGAAAAGGTAAACTGAACGCCGTAGCACGAACCACTGTCTGAAGAATGAAAACTTAAAATATCGGCGTCATGTGAAGCATTAAAATGACAGATTTCTGTAGTATATATTTTTCTGTCAGGTTATTATTTGATTCTTTTGAATAATACGTCTTTCGAAGCATTCGCAGCATGTTGCTATCAGTAATAACCATAAGCACTGACAAAAGGGAAGCATTGCGATTGATACGCATTGTTTACACTATGCATACTCTTTGAGTGTCTCAAGAATAGTGGATACTTCAATTTCATCTCTACTTGTAACTGAAGTACAGTGAAGGTTGCATCTGAAATCCGAGAAAAAATATTTTCCCGGAAATTATTCCAAGAGAAAGCTTCAGTTCACAAAGGACTTACTTATGGGAGTGCTTCAGGTAGTGTATTGAAATGGTGTTTTTGTCAGCGTGGCTGGAGTAGCCTGGAATCAAGCTCTACGCTTGATCGAAACAAAAGTTACAGTGACGTTAACGTGCAGGCACCTCCTCTCACGTGCGTTCTGTAGATTGTAAACCAAGTTAGTTGAGGTGCAAAGCCCATCCAGTGTGGCGCTTGGCCGGAAAGATGTGCTCGTGCAACTATCCCGCCAGGGCACAGCAGGCGATGCGGTTCGCACCGGTGTGTATTGGGAGAGGTTCGAGAGAAGGAAAAATGCGAAAAACGGTAACGTTGAGCACGGCAATGGAATGTATATAGTGTAGTGAAGAAGAGGAAGAAGTGCTCTTGCGTCTGTCGCTGTGGGCACCATCAGCGTTCGTGGACTGCCTCGATTGCGTGAGACGTCTAATACATCGTCATATCACATTTGGTGGAAGGTGCTGCAATCTCTGACCTCACCCTGGAACTTCGCAGCCGAACGTTGCCGACTGCTTCAGCCGCTAGCATGCTCGAGCCTACCGACAATCCACCTGCAGCTTCCGCCGCGCCCATCATTTGCGGCGCCGCCCAGCGGCAGCGGGACCACCCCCCCCCCCCCCCTCCGTCTTCAGCAGAGCCGGTGAGACTGACGTGGAAGATTGGCTGTCTACCTATGAGCGCGTCAGTGAGAACAACAAGTGGGATGACCCGACGAAGTTACGTTCCGCCATCTTCTATCTTGCTGACGTTGCGAACCTCTGGTTCCACAATCATGAGCGGGAACTCCAAACCTGGTCCGCTTTCAAGGCACCATTCACTGAAGTCTTCGGCCGCCCAGCCTTACGAAAGCTCTGTGCTGAACAGCGTCTACGCCAGCGCGCTCAATAGCCTGGCGAGACGTACACCAGCTACATAGAGGATGTCGTCGGTATTTGCGCCCGCGTCGATTCTACCATGAGTGAAGAGGACAAGGTGAAGCACATCCTCAAGGGCATCGAGGACGACGCATTTCAAATGCTTCTCGCGCGAAACCCTTCATCTGTAGCAGCTGTCGTCACTCTTTGCCAGAGCTTCGATGAGCTGTGTCGCCAGAGGGTCCTTGCGCGCAGCGCTGTTCCACCCGGCCACTCTCTCTCGGGCCTCACGCTTCCCTTCAACTCCTCGCCAGAAGCCTCACTTTCCGTTCAGACTAAGGATTTTATTCGTGAGGAGGTGGCGCGCCAACTGTCTATGCTGCCTCTCAGCGATCGACCCCTACAGCCTGACACATCTCTGGCTGCTCCCATTAGGAGAGCCATTGAAGAGGAACTTGCCGACTCGCTACCTTTGGCTCAACCATGTCCTCCCGTGGCGGCACCTCTGACCTATGCCGCAGTCGCAGCGCGCCCTGCGCCGCCTACATTCGCATTTCCTGCGACAGTGCAACCTCACGCAGTGCCAACTCCCGTGTCGCCTCCTATTCCGCCTCGAAGCCAAGTTCAGTACCCTTGGCGCACGCGCGACAACCGACCCACATGTTTCGCTTGCGGTTTCGCCGGCCATGTCGCGCACTTCTGCCATCGTCGCATGCCACCTGCTAACCCTGCTGTCTCAACGCCTGGGTGTGGATATTTCCACGATGCTACCGGCCATTCCATGCATCCCGACCCAGAGTATCCGCCGTCTTCTCGACGCCCTTTCGGCAACCATCGTTCTCCGTCACCGCGTCGTCGCTTGCTTTCCCCCTTACGTCTTCGCCAGTCACCTAGCGAGGGAAACTAGTTGCTGCAGTTCTGCAGCACGAACTGCCAGCTTCGCGACTTCTACAAGGCCTGCACAGTCACCACGCAATTTACTGGACGTTTTGGTCGAAGGAACCGCCGCAATTGCGCTTATTGATACTGGGGCTGCAGTTTCTGTTATGGACGAAAAGCTTTGTCGTAAGCTCCGCAAGGTCACCACACCGTTGTCTGGTTTGCTACTGCGTACCGCGAGTGCGCAGCATATATCACCGCTTGCTCAATGTACCGCAAGAGTGCTCATTGCCGGCGTTGTTTATGTGGTTGAATTTTTCGTGCTTCCTTCATGTTCACATAACATCATTCTCGGCTGGGACTTCTTGTCTCACCATCGTGCCATCATCGACTGTGCTCGGGCCGAAGTGGCGCTTTTCCCGCTTTCCGAAGCCTCGCTGCCTGACCCTTCTGAAAGTAAAGCCGCCAAGCTCACCGTTGTCTCCGATACGAACATACCACCCGAAATGTCGGTTCTTGTGCCTGTATCTTGCTCCGCCGCGCCAGACGCTACGGTGCTTTTTACACCATCGCCTATTTTTCTACGTCGCAAGGCTGTACCTCTACCATTTGCCGGCCTCAACACTGTATCTGGATTATCCACTATGCTTGTGTGTAACCCGCTTCAATCCCCTGTGACCTTACTGCGTGGAGAATCCCTTGGTCGTGTTCAGCCCCTTGACCCGCTTCACATTCTCGATACTTCCGACGACATGGCCTGTTATGAGCTCGACGCCCTCACTTCTCCAATGCTGTGCGCATCATCATCATCATCATTGTCGTCGTCGTCGTCGTCGTCGTCAGACGTTCTTGAATCTGCCTTGGACGCCGATCTGCCACCTCCGTACCGCCAGCAAGTCCTCGCGCTTCTTCAGAATTTTCGCTCGTCATTTGATTGCGACCAACCATCCCTGGGACGTACGGCAATCGTCACTCACAGCATCCACACCGGTTCCCATCCACCATTACGCCAGCGGCCATACCGCGTGTCGGCAGCCGAGCGACAGCTACTTACCGAGCAAGTAGACGATATGCTGCATCGTGGCGTCATTCGGCCTTCCCAGAGTCCTTGGGCGTCTCCTGTAGTATTAGTACGCAAGAAGGACGGCTCAATACGCTTCTGTGTGGATTACCGTCGGCTCAATAAGATAACTCTTAAAGATGTCTATCCGCTGCCTCGGATAGATGACGCCCTCGACTCCCCACAAGGCGCGGAGTACTTCTCATCTTTGGATCTTCGCTCCGGCTATTGGCAAGTGCTGATGGCTGAAGATGACTGTGAGAAGACCGCTTTCGTCACGCCCGACGGCTTGTATGAATTTACCGTAATGCCATTCGGGCTCTGCAACGCGCCCGCTACTTTCGAGCGTATGATGGACACTATCCTTCGTAACTACAAGTGGAAAACATGTCTATGCTACCTTGATGATATTGTCGTGTTTTCTCCCGATTTCCCGACGCACCTCGTTCGCTTGCGTGAGATCCTGACGTGTCTCACCTCTGCCGGCCTCCAACTCAACATCAAAAAGTGCCGTTTTGCTGCCCGCAAGTTAACAATATTGGGCCACGTTGTTTCGAAGGATGGTGTACTTCCTGACCCAACCAAGCTTCGCGTGGTTGCAGAGTTCCCGATGCCCACTACTCTTAAGGCACTCCGCAGCTTTATAGGGCTCTGCTCTTGCTTCCCGCTTTTTGTGCGCAATTTTGCCACTATTATCGCACCACTGACCAATTTGCTTACGGCTAGCAGCTGCATCTCCGCGTGGTCAACTTCGTGTGACGACGCCTTCAAGAAACTACGTTGTCTACTTACTTCGCCGCCGATTCTTGGACACTACGATCCGACAGCCCCACAGAGCTACACACGGACGCCAGTGGCATCAGACTTGGTGCAGTCCTAGCGCAACGAAAAGACGGCTACGACGAGTACGTCGTCGCATATGCGAGTCGCACTTTAAAGAAGGCAGAAGCCAACTACTCTATGACAGAGAAAGAGTGCTTGGCCATTATTTGGGCTCTCGTCAAATTTCGTCCATACCTATATGGTCGCCCTTTTGACATTGTTACCGACCACCACGCCCTTTGCTGGCTGTCCTCGTTGAAAGATCCGTCAGGTCGCCTCGGCCGCTGGGCACTTCGCTTACAAGACTATAACATCCGCGTTGTCTACCGATCGGGCAGAAAGCACTCTGACGCCGATGTGCTTTCCCGATCACCGCTACCTTCCGATGTGGCTTCAGTGTCGACGCCCTTCGCATCCATGTCGACGATCAACGTCGCTGATATGCCGGCCGAGCAGCGTAAGGATCTCCTGCTTTCTACTATGCTGAATTTTCTCCTCGATCCATCCGTCACACCCTCTTCTCGATCACTTCGTCGTCAAGCCGCTCACTTTTCTCTCCACGACAACGTCCATTACCGCAGAAATTATTTGCTTGATGGTCGCAAATGGCTGCTTGTGATACCACGACACATGCGTACTGACATATGCGCTTATTTCCATGCCGCTCCTCATAATGGTCACGCCGGCGTTCTGAAAACGTACACTCGGCTGAGGCAGCGTTTCTACTGGCACGGCATGTATCACTTCGTGCGCCAGTACGTACGCGCTTGCACGGCGTGCCAAAGGCGTAAATTTGAACAGCGCCCTCCTGGCGAGTTACAGCCGCTCCTGCCCGACCCGGCCATTTGATCGCGTCGGCATAGACCTATACGGGCCACTTTCCTGCAGTTCCTCGGGTAACCGATGGATAATTCTAGGCGTCGACCACTTGACGCCCTACGCCGAGACTGCCGCACTTCCGGCGGCTTCTGCGCGTGACGTTGCCTTCTTCATCTTGCGGAACTTCGTTCTTTGACATGGAGCACCACGCGAACTGTTCAGCGACCAGGGGCGTGTGTTCCTGTCCGAAGTAATACAAGCCTTTCTCGCTGCATGCAGCATCGTTCACCGCAAGTCTACCGCCTACCACCCGCAAACGAACGGCTTGACAGAGAGGTTCAACCGCACACTAGGTGACATGTTGACTATGTACGTTGCCTCGGACCACAGTAACTGGGGCACTGTTTTGCCGTTCGTAACGTATGCCTATAATACCGCCACACAAGCTACCACTGGCTTTTCGCCATTGTTTCTGTTATATGGCCGCGAGCCCTCGTGTACAATGGACACCCTGCTCCCATACCGACCCGACGCTTCTGAATGCACGCCAGTGTCTGAAGCCGCCAAATACGCAGAGGACTGTAGGCAGCTCGCCCGTACCCTTACGAGCGCCGCCCAAGGTCGCCAAAAGCTGCGGCATGACAGTAACGTGCCTACACTACATTTTCTGACTGGTTCACTTGTTTGGTTGTGGATCCCACCTCAGAGCCCTGGCCTTTCAACCAAACTTCTTGCACGCTATGATGGTCCCTACCGCGTCATCGACCGTACCTCGGCTGTCAACTACGTTGTCGAGCCTGTAACGCCATCACACGAACTTAGACATCGCGGACGTGACACGGTTCATGTCAGCCGACTTAAGCCATACTATGACGCCCTGATCCTACCTACGCTGTAGGCCGCCAGGATGGCTCATCTTCTCTCCCGGGGGCCATTGTAGTGAAGAAGAGGAAGAAGTGCTCTTGCGTCTGTCGCTGAGCGCACCATCAGCGTTCGTGGACTGCCTCGATTGCGTGAGACGTCTAATAAATCGTCATATCACAGTAGAAACAAGGGGCGTGACTTGAGTCCTGTCTGAAGTTGTAAAATTATGCAGTATTCAATCTGTCAATAAACAGAAGTGCTCGCATTGTGTTTTTTAGATGCATGACATAAAGCCCCTGAAAAAGAAAGGTATCTTTTACGCTCTTTAAACTGAGAAGTTTATCCCGATATTGTGGTTACAACTTGTTCACTCTTTTAGGGGTACACCGTGCCATGGAAGCGCTTGATAGAAGACTTAAGGGAAGTAAATGCTTGCACTGGGAAAAACCATACCCGCAAGCAAGCAGGGCCAAACATACGTGCGTTTGCATGCAGACGCGCTCAGCACTGGCGCTAGTGAAGGTAGCGCCAATGCACTGGAAATGGACATCCGATTAAGCGCCGCAGCGCTGAGAAATCGCAGGGTTTCAAACGTGACGCACTATGTTTGCAGAAGGTCGAGAAAACGCCAACTTCAGTGTCCGCTGTCTTTTTTTCTTGTTTACTTGGTCGGGGCCACGGAGCAAGAAACCTTTTCCTCCGTGGTCGGGGCATACCGCCAACGCAGCACGCGCCGAGGCAACTATCAATCCGGCCACGAACTCTACCCCCGCCCATGTAGAGGCCTCAAAAAGGAGGAGGAGCGTCTCCTGCTCCGTCTCTTCACGAACACTATGCTGTGCCCGGCGGCTCTTAAACATTTCGATCCGGCCTTTACTGGAGCTTGCCCGCACTGTGCGGAGAAGTCTTCGGACCTCTACCACATGGTGTGGGCTTGCTCATCCAACCCTGCCTTTTCCCCCTTACCCAACCCTACCCGGGAGGACTGGGAGGCTGCCCTGCTTGGCTGCTCAGACCTACGGGCCCAAAAGGCCCTGGTTAAGCGCGCCCAGGCGGCGGCTACTGCCACTGGGGTCCCGTACTAGGGACTCCACCTAGTGTTTGTAAGGGGCGGCCTCTTCAGGGTCGTCCCGAACATACCTCCTCGTACGTTTTGCCGTACAAATAAAAGTTTTTCACCACCACCACCACCGAGGCAACGGCGGTGAAGCCCTGGTACCATGGGACGCCTGAGACGCAACTCCCGCGCTAGCGAACGCGCGCCACTCGAGCCCTGACGCGCCCGGTCGTGCTCCCGCCTCTCGCGTTCGTAGTTTCCTTGTTGACGCCCTAGAGGCGCTGCTGCAACTGCCAGGCAAGGAGGCAGAGGCGAAGGGGCGCAGTTGGCGCTACTTTAGTTTTTTTCCACGGGTTTTAGTATGGACGCCCCAAACACGCACCGCGAGCACCGCGGCGTCGAAGCGCAAACGGAACGGGCGCGAACGCGCTCGCGGCGCTACATTGGTCTCGACTGTGCAACGCCTGATGTGCTACAGGGAAAGCGCATATTGCTACACATGCACAGAAGAGACGCCGCGAACATGCACCGCGAGCACCGCGGTGTCGAAGCACGAATGGAAGGGGTGCGAACGCGGCGATTCTTTCCTCCAGCTCCATGTGCCTTCCTCCTCCGGCATTCGCTTCCCTCAAGGCGAGAACCACAATTTTGGTGATTTCACAGACGGGGCGTCTACGATTGCACGTAACATACATCTTGCAATTCTCCGAGGCCTTGTCACACCCCGAATTACTGTCGAAATAGTAGAAAAGACCCGGAGACCCCCAACCAAAGACGCCCACATTAGCTTTCCGACTTCAAGTTTTCTCCTTTATGACGTCTGTCATTGTAGCAATGAGACCTGTAGATATCCTAGCTAGCCTTTAATAGTGAAACCCAGCCTTTAATTAACCAAAACTTGTCTCACAAACTAAAGAAACGTATCGCTTCAATATAGCATCCCTGATGTTTATCTCGTACCTTCAGCTCTTTGTACGAGTGTAGCGACGCTGAGCTCTGTCGTGGAGTTACATAGGCTACCAAAAGCGATAATCTAGAATAGCGATAACGTGTGTGCACGCTAGGGCAGTAAATAGTATCTCCACAGTCGGTAACAGGAAATGCGTTGGTAGTGCACGTTGCCTGAAGTGGAACTGCTTAGCTGGCCTCACTTCATTGCAGTTTATGAAAAGCGTGTGAAAATTGTGTGAATAAAAATATTTCAAGTGCCAGAGTTACTGTTACACATGCATGAATTATTAATAACTGTAAAAGCGCAATAGACCATACCCAGCGATCTCCATTTTCGTTGTAGCAATACTTGAAGTCGCTTGGTAGACTGTTTTTATCAGGACAGCTCGATTCCGCACTGAAAAAGGAGCTGGGTAGGTTTCATGGTCGCATGGATGTGTTTACATATACAGGATGATGCATAAGTGTAAACAAACTGCAAGTCTTACAAAATAAACTATACAAAATACAACCGCCATACCCCTGTTCCTTTTTGAAAAAAAAATGCGCTTGGGGTCTGCGAACATTATCAGGGTACAATTGACCGCACTCCGCTATGTGTAGAATTGCACACGCCATTGGCGACACAATTATATCCTTACACCAAACTGCTAGACTTCTAGTAGTATATACCTTACAATTTACAATCTCCAACACCACCACAAGTTTTAAACTTATGTTTCTTCAGCTGCGTATACAGTATAAGGAGAGGCATGGGGGGCATGGCTTGCATGCATATGTAACATGAATGCCATCAATGACATCACATATCTTTTTTGGCATGTATGTTAAGACATAAATCGTATGAATGACATGGTACCGTCGTGCTCACTTCTTTATAGTACTATATTTCAAAATATAAATGACATGCATGCATGACCTGATATGGATGACATGACATGAATGACAAGGATTTTATGACGTCATGGGGGCCATGACGTGAATAGCAGAACATAAATGCGCATGTGATGTCCAGATATCAATGGCACCACATGCTTGTTATGGAATGTATGTCATGAAATAAATGATATGAATGACGCAGACGTCCGTGTGCCAAATTATTGGTGCGGATTTTCTTGAGATCAAGAGTTTGTGGTAGACCTCCGCGGTAGCCGTCTCCTGCATTCCGAGACCAACCTATCGGTTCAAGGCGTCTCCTCTAGTTTACAACCCTTGCGTCTTGTACAAGCACATGCCAGTCTCCCCACCCTGGTCTTCAATTCTCGGAGAGTTTTCAGATCTCTTGCGTGAGCCTTCTCTCGAAGGCCTGATGCGCTACGACACCACCCATCACATTGTGACTGAGGGCGCATCTGTTCTGGCGTATCCTCATCCTCTTGCTCCTGAGCATTACAAGATAAGATCATGCGGCAAGAATTTGAGCACACTCTCGAGTTCGGCTACGTCCGCCCTTCATCTGGTCCATTGTCATCACCGCTACACAAAGTCCCCAAGCCCTCTGGTGACTGGGGACGGTGCGGTGACTACCGTGACCTCAACAAAGTGACCGTAGCGGACCGATACCCCATCCCACACATTCAGGACTTTAGCGCGTTGCTGCACGGGTGCACAGTATTCAGCAAGACAGACCTAGTCAAGACGTACCACCACATTCCTGTGGAGCCTTACGACGTACCAAAGACAGCCATAATAACACCTTTTGGTATGTTTGAGTACTTCCGGAGGCAATTCGGTCTGTGAAACACTGCACAAACGTTTCAACGATTTGTTGGTCAGGTTCTCCATGGTTTGAGCTGCTGTTTCACATACGTCGACTACACACTCGTCTTCAGTGCTTCAGCAGACGAACAAGCACTTCAGTTGCGCCATGTGTTCAAACGACTACGCAAGTACGGACGGACTGGTCGTGAACGGCCTGAAGAGCGAGTTTGGTGTCGGTGCTCTGGACTTCCTTGGCCATCGCGTTGATGCCCGCGGGATATCTCGTCATGCCGCTCGTATGGAAGCCATAGTGCAGTTTCCACGACCATCGACCACAAGGCAACTACGACAATCCCTTGGGCTTGCGAATTATTATCGGCGGTTCATCTCTCGTTGCGTTGTCATCTTGCATCCGCTCCACGCACTGCTGTCCGGTCAAACAAGAGCAAACGCTCCCATCTCCTGGATAGACGATGCCGAGAGACCTATTCAGCATCATTAAGGAAGCTATCGCCAACGTGACTGTCCTTGCACATCCCAAGTGCGACGCCCTGACGTCACTCACCGTGTGACGCCTCGGGCGTCACCGTGGGAGTGCTGCAGCACTTCGTCCGCGGCGTATGTCAGCAGGTCGCGTTCTTCTCGTGAAAGCTCTCGCACGGCTACCTAAGAAAGCTCTACAGACGGCCATCTAACGCGGCTCTGCAACCTTTTACAGGTTTGTGCTTCTTACACATGGTCTTTTTCTGTTAACCGTGCACACTTCGGTTGTACTTTTCTTGTTGTTGCTGCTGCTGCTGCCATTGAACAATCTCTGTGAGTGAAACTTGTGTCTTACTTTCTTGCATTTCTATAATTACTGATTGCTATCAGTGGTCATGGGACCTTCAAGTCAATCAGAGTGTGTTAAGTGTTGCTGTGCCTTTAAGGACGAGGACCAATTTATGGAATGCTCTGAGTGTTCAATCTATTATCATATTGGAACTATATGCACCGGAGTATCTGAGAGCACGTACCGATCTAAAGGGGAAGACTATAGGAAGTCTTGGCAATGCTTGTCATGTCGTAAAGGCAAGGCCGGACAGAGCTCGTCTGTGCCAAAGGAAACCGATGGCAAATTGCCACGATGCTGGTAGAGATAAGCAGGAAACTTGATGAATTACGGCCCCCAAGCAAACGGTAAACGATATTGAGGAATCTATGAGTCTATTATCAACCAAATATGACAAAATTCTTGAGACTATTGCGAAGCATGACAATGAACTAAAGGCGCTCAAGAAGAGCGTTAGCAAACTAGAGGAGTCAAACATGAGCGCAGAATTGCTTTCAGTGCGCTCCTCGGTAAATGAAGTTGAGTACCACAGCAGCAAACTAAATATTGAGGTTCACGGTGTTAAACAAGACGACAACGAGTGTCTTATAGATAAAATCAAAGCCATTGCATCAAAACTGCAACTTGCCCCTTTGACTGAACAAACTGTTACCTCGATTCACCGGCTTCAGACCAGAGGCGACAGGCCTCCCGGCATTATCATACGCTTTTCAAACTAGTCGACAAAGGAACAATGGCTGAACAAAAAGAAGGTTTTGTCAATTGCTCAGCATGGAATGTTTATTACGGAAAACCTGACTGCGCAGAATCGAATGCTCCTAAAAGCTGCGAAAGAATGGAAGCTCGTAAATAATTTCCACTTTGCATGGCACCGCGCTGGAAAAGTGTTTATAAGAAACAATGAGGGCCATCGCGCGCACCTGAAAAAGTCGGCTGCAAATCTGGATAAGATCGTTTCTTGAGCTTAGGAGCGTAATTAAGTTGTAGTTAAAATGATGTTGGGACACTCGAACAAAATGTTTTTGTCGGATCTTCATGATAATGTAAGCTCACAAAGCGGTGGATCGATTAGTTGCCTACATATCAACTGCCAGTCGGTGAAAAATAAAAATGATGAATTCGACATTTTTGTTTTCAGCAGGCTAAACTTTCGTTTTCATTTCATAGTGCTTTCTGAAACGTGGTACAGTGATTGTACGGTCCCCTGGTATCTGCCAAGGTACGAGTGCTTTACACAATCACGAATGAATTCGCGCGGTGGCGGGGTTAGCTTAATTGTGTGCGATTCATTTAAAGTCAACTGTGTTCAAGAATTCTCTTGTGTTAACGATGACTTTGAGGCATTGTCTATGTTACATGCGCGCACTGTTTATTCTGTTGTCTACAGACCACCGAGAGGCAATCACCAAGGCTTCTTTCTCTTTTTTTGAGAAACGCTTAAAATACACTGTTGAATTACAATATAAATTCATTTGTGGTGGCCATTTCAATATAAACATGCTGGTTGACTGCAATATCACACGCGACTTCGAATTGCTTTTAAAAATGTATGCGTGTTCCAATGTTATCAATGGTCCTACCAGAATTACTTGCGATACGTCCACATGCCTTGACTTGTTAATTACTAACTACGGAATAAACAGTGTTAAATGTGGCACTATTTCATTCAGCTTGAGTGATCACATGCCGGATTTCTTCACTGTCAAACGGAAAGATAAAAGATCACCAGAACGAGTCTGCTTCTCGCAAATTATAACTGAAGAACGGCTAGTGCGTTTTCGCAATGACTTACGTGACGTAGTCTGGGACATTGTTATTGCTGCTACAAGTGCTGATCGCGCCTACGGTGCTTTTCTGGAAACGTTCCTCTCTTCTTATGATAAACATTTTCCTTCCTGTCCTAAAGTATCCGCTCCATCATGGATACGTAAACCCTGGGTAACTATTCAATTATTTAAATAGATAAAAAAAGCAAGGTTATTCAATAAATTTATCATACCTCGGGATCCTGATCATTTAAGAGTGTTTAAATCATTTCGCAATGGCTTAAGGAATTACGTGCTGCGAAAACTAAAGATACTGCACTGGCTTAATTCTTTGCTGAGTAGAGCGCCAATTCAGCGGCAGGGTTGCGTATAATTTCTGATGGAGCGGAAATACCTGACGCGAAGTTGGCTGACTGTTTTAATGATTATTTCACTAATTTACCCAAATGCAATGTGAATGACAACGCATGCCGTTTCGTTACAACGAACTGTGTGTATTCAATTTTTTGCGTCCCACAACCGCTTCAGAAGTAAATTTGCTGTCCTCCACACTAAATATTAGCAACTCCGGCGACGCTGATAACATTAAAATCAAGCCTGTGAAATTTGTAATAGACATAATCGCTCCAATACTAGCCCATATTTATAATATCTCCCTTTCTACCGGTGTGTTCCCGTACAAAATGCAGTTGGCAAAAGTAGTTGCACTGTTCAAGAAAGGTGAGAAAACTGCTAATCTAATCTAATGATAGACCTGTGCCTATTCTCCCTATCTTTTCGAAGTGTTTGGGAAAAAGTATTTTTGCAGAATATCAGACTTTCTGGACAAGCACAATTTGATAACTAAACATCAGTATGCTTTCCGGAAAAATATGTCAACGCAGCTAGCTTTGCGTCAACAGAAAGAACTAATTCTAAATAATTTTGAGGAACGTTTGCTAACATTGGAAATATTTGTCGACTTTTCAAAAATCTTACATTCTGTAAATCATGATCTCTTGCTTAGTAAGTTAAACCACTATGGTATACGCGGGATTGCACTTGACTTGATTAGGTCGTATCTTGGTCACAGACAGCAGTTTGTACAAGTAAATAGCATTAAATATGAAGTTCGCTCGGTCAAGGTAGGTGTACCTCAGGGCTGTATTTTAGGGTTCTTCTATTTAATAACTTTATTAACGATTTAGTAAGCATTGATGTTGATACGCGTTACGTAATCTATGCTGATGACACTACGCTATTCTTTTCATCTAAACGCTCTGCCCAATTGATTACAAGAGCTAATGCAGTTTTGAATAAACTGTACACATGGTCACTTGATAACGGTTTGACTATTAATTCGCAAAAAATTAAGGCGGTGTTATTTCGCGCTAAGATCTGAAGTGAAGGCGCGAAAACAACGACGGACGAAGAGAGAGCACACACACACAGGGCGCCTCTCTCTTCGTCCGTCGTTGTTTTCGCGCCTTCACTTCAGATCATGCTTAACCTACACGCCCAACTCTCCATCCTAACTTCGCGCTAAGTACACGCAAATTACTCTCGAGGAAGATTTGCTAATGAACAATTCTAAACTTGAAATTGTAAATTCAGTAAACTCGCTAGGTGTATTTCTTGATCATACTATGTCCTGGCATAGCCATATAGATTTTCTTCCTAGTAAGCTTTCACAAATCACTGGAACTTTTTATTCCTTGAATTATCTTCCTTACTCTATTTATATATAATTCACTTTTTCTCAGCCATTTAAATTATTGTTGTCTTGTCTGGGCTACCACTTCGGAAACAAATATCAACAAGTTGTACATACTGCAAAAGAAGGCTCTTCGTGCTATTTAAAATAAACCATACGATTTCCCTTCAGTTCAAATATTTCATAAACTTAAGACACAGAAAGTACAGGCCCTTTTAAGGTGTCGTCTAGTGCTTGCGTATAAAAATGAACAGAAAAGAAACATAAACCAGATTACTTTTATGGCTAACTTCAAGCTACACGAAACTCCATGCAGTACAAGAAAGCCAGAGTACTGGCACGTACCATAATCGCGCACTAAGTATGGATCACAAATGCGGCGCTCCAGGCTAACAAGTGATCTTATTGTTAAGGAAATTGATATTGTGGCCTGTTCTCTTCCCGATAGTCTTAATTTTTTCTCCCTTATGTGAGTTGTACATTGCCTATAAGCTTATCAAGTGCAGTAAGCTGTCGTGCGGTTTTGCACAAAATCTCTTACTTTTGTTTCCGTTTTCTTGTACTTTTTTTCCCTCGCCTGATTTGCAAATTGTATGCATTATATGTTGTAGTGCGTGTATTGTAAGTCCTTGAGAAAACTGTATTGCAGCTCTGCTGCTCCTTCTACAGCGTAAGCTGTTATGGGCTTATTCCACTAGCCATTTCGGGTCGTGATGATGCCGCCGCCGCCACCCCGTAGCCGCTATCACATGCGAAAAAAGTGCCCGCTCTCCGCGGGGATCGAGCCCAGGCCCGCTGCGTGGGAGGCGGATACTCTACCACTGAGCCACGCAAGCTCTTGCTATCCGAGAGCGGTAAAATGTACTACAAAGGCGCCCTATGTAGGCGCGCAGGCGCAGACGACGAGATGTGATTCAGACGAGGAACGCAAACATGGAGGTAAAAAATACTAGGAGGGAGCGTCACGTGATTCCGCTAGCCTCGGCAAGGCAACCTCCTCTGAAGCCACCCCTCCCTCTCTCAGGGGCCCCGTGCGCGGTGCCTTCTGGGGCGGAATAGGCCCACAAGGTTGCCGGAACATTCGTGATTGTTTGGTACGTGGTAACTTTTAGTGGCACCTGCCGTCACAGGCTTGGAGGCCCGTATGCGGGTGGTGGTTTTCTGCTACTGCGCGCGTCGTTCTTCGCTTCAAATGCGATGCCTTGAAACTTGGAGCAAGACTGGAGCGTCTGACTCATGAAGACAAAAAATTTTCAAGGCGTCACTTGCGCTTACCACCGCGGTTAGTGGAGTTGCCAGCGCTCGCGGCTCGAAACCCGTCCAGACGCCCAAGTGTGGTCTATTTTTCCTACCTACTCAAGTTTCGTCAAATCAGCCGTTGCGAACCTTAAGCTGTGGTGGGTATTATCTTGCTAGTTTTTCGTCCCGCTGTCTTGCACCTAGAAAGAAACGGGATGTTTTGAGGGGCACTTTTTTTTGTCGCATTTTCGCTTGATAAAAGGCTGGTGTGCGTGTTTTATTTTGAAAGAAATAATTTTTGTCACGCTGTCTTGCACCTAGGAAGAAACGAGATGTTTTGAAGGACACTTTTTTGTCGCATTTTCGCTTAATAAAAGGCTCTGGTGGGCCTGTTTCATTTTGAGAGAAATAAATAGCATTAGCCTGCATACTAAACGCCGAAGTGATCGCCGTTTATTCAGATTTACGTGTACTATTTTGCAAGATTGTGTGGTGCGACGACACTGTTGAGACGCGTCTCGGGGATCCATTTTCGTTATATAATAAAGCAAATGGACGGAATTTGTGCATTATCTAGAGATTATTCAGCTGTTTCCGAATGCGAGTATAGCCCCACAGCATAATTATGGCCTAGAATCAAACACTACCAGGGGGACCCTTCTTCCTCTGCTAGTATGAATTAAACGGCATGTCAACTGAATACATAGCGGCAAGGAAAAAATATCAGCATTCATTTGCACTTGTGGATTCATTGTGTTGCTGGTGTACTTGTACTATGGAAAGCACATTTTTATGACAACAGTAATTGTTTCATTCTTTATTCAGTGTTTATTGCACCTATAGAAGCCAGAAGATTTCACACAAATACAGAAGGAAGCCACATTTATAATATAAATGAAGTACATTGCAAACGTAATACACAAAACAAAATTATAAACAGCAAGTAGGAAAACTTATTGTGCCACTGCTCTTCGGTATCAGTATTAGCAGACTTGTATGCCACAGGGCATTTGTATAATAATGTTATACAAAGTAAACTATATCACACGTAGTATTGATACCTTTAATAAAACTGGTCAATGGGATCAGCTGTCGTTGAATGTAGCTGTAGTTTTGCTTACAATGCCTTGTATGCAACGCCTTCAGTACAGGGTTATAATTGTATAATATTTATATCTGCGCTGTCCTCACAAATATCGAAAGGTTTCGGTGATTGTGCTTGTCAGAAAAGTAAGCAATACATATGCAGAAATTAAAAAAGGATGGTAGTTCACAAAGTCAAAGTTGAAACAATTGATTTGAGGTCAGACCCACAAAGTAAGTATGTCAACCTTAAAATACAATGCATTTTGCGGCAAGTAAAATGTACAACAAAGCTTATGTTGTATCACATACCTACAAAAAAGTTAGCACCATCGAAGCCGAGCCAACACACCGCAAAATTAGGACGCGACGGCTCTATTACGTTGTGAACCTCAAATGAATGAATATTTCACGGTATTTAAAACACTCATTGAGTGGTATACACCAAATGTTTGTGGTTACAGTGAATCTGGCATCATAAAAGGCTATTGTAAAGCAAGTGAACAGAGTGAGCACATTAAATTATTTAAAAAATAGTAACACCAACGGTATTCCAGGTGGCAGTGGCAAATTTCCACAAAGGTCAGGTAAAAGACATACAGGATGAACATTAAAAAAACATTGTCATCCTCAAGCGTATACCTAGCTCACACATAATCCATTGAGAGCATTCACAGCATGTCCATGTCATCACACAGTTTGCTCTAGTGAAAGGTAGGCCAGCTAACCTACCGTCATTGTCCACACTGTTTAGCTTGGGCTGAACAGAGCAATTGTTTAAGCATAATTTGCATGCAGGTGATTCAAGCTACAGCATTCAGCAAGACAAACAGGTACTTGCAGAATTTACAATAAGGTATCACATTTTCCCTCTATAAAAGTTTGACATCTGCATACAATGCTCTTGAACAATATATGCACTTTACAAAGTAACTCAAAAAACAAATACCTTAACATAAAACCTGGTGGGACAGCTGAAGTTGATGTATAAAGGAATTAATTGTGTGGGCCATCATGAACATAATTCACCCACGAGAAAACTTCTGTAGCAATTCTTCCAGTACTGCGAGCCGCAGGCACCCAAGCTCAGACACCCTGCCTGGGTCAGCAGAGTAACCATGATCCTGTAAAATTGCTTCTGTGAGTGGTTCACTGGCTGCAGGGCTTCTCTGAGGGGCAGTGAGGTTAATTACATCGATGGAGTATGGTTTTTTCAGAGGAGCATACAAAGAGAATTTCGATGTGTTCCAATAGAAAGCAATTTCCGCCATCAATGTCCTTGACCTCATTACGAACTATCAGACGCTTCAATGCTGCTGCAAACTGCTTTGCTGTTGGATTGTCAACGCAGCCCCCAAATGATTTTATTGCAGCAAAAAAGTAACTCAAGGTGGTCCTGACTGAGCATGGAAGTCGGAAGATATGCCAATAGGCCATTTTCTGTAACCAAGTGATTGTATAGACGGTTGTCTAAGCACAGCACAAAGCGAATGAAGCCTGTCTTTTGGTTGGTCCCTGTCATTAGTTTACCAGCTGCAGACTCCCTAAGCGAGCAAAAGTAGGCCATAAGTTCTTTGACATACGCAGTGACAGGAGCCACATTTTCAGGACACAGCGGTCCTCTCTATTCTTCTTGCCTTGGATGTCTTGAATTTAAAATGTCAAATGCGTTGTTGACATATCTGATAAACTCTTCTGTTCGCAAGGAATTAGAAAATTTTGAATTTTTTTGAGCTCTGCAGTCGCTAAGAGCATCTGCTACCGATTGACTAAACGTTTGAGCCAACAATGAGACTTTCATGGGCTGGTTTTTCCAGGTAATATGTGCTTGTCTAAGTTTGTTTGCCAAATGTAGGCCCTCTGTGTACTGGATTTCATGCAGCTCATCAATGTGTTTCAACAATATGAACTGTTTGTTCGTATCACAATAGCATTCTTATCAAACAGGGTGTGCCGCAGTAGCTTCAACATGTGACAGGGATCCAACATGGCAAAGAAAAGCTTTTTTTGTCACTGGATGTGGAAAAGAAGCATCCAGCTCAGTCAGGTCCATCTTGCAGCCAAGGCTGTGCAGCAATGACAAATTCGCTGCAGCGCCATCGCAGGTCAAACTCACAATGTGTGCACCTTTTTCGTGAGTGAAGCTAGCAGCTTGCAGCACCAAATTGCGCCTCTGCTCACCACCAAGGCCATGCACTAGAAAGTAGCCAATCGGCAGCTTCCATCTGCCATTGATTGCAACAAGCATTAAAACAAATGCATCTTTGGCAACTGGAAAGCTGTCATCATTGACATCAAGGCCCATGTCAACATATCCATGGAAGCTTTTCCCATCCCACACTACTTCTATGAATGGCCATCTCATCCACAACCAGACTGCATAATGTGGAGAGCCGTGCTTTATCTTGATAGCCAATGCAGGCATTGCCTCTTTTGAAAAGTCAGCAGCCCTATCAATGGGTTGATATCATTTACGCAGTGTCTTTGGATACGGGAGGCATGTGCTGAAAACAGCTCGTACATATCTGTATGCTCTAGGGGAATAAAAATGTAAAGTCAGTGCAAATGGCCTGAGCTCTGGCGAGTAAGCGGGTGACATTGCTGGCACCAGACTTATGTGGCAGTTGACGCATGAGGAAGTCTTTTTTTGCTCCACCAAGACTCTGAAATATGGCGACATCCTCATTTCCTAGAATGCGATTGTCAGATAAATCTTCTATGACATTTTCGAGATGAGCAACCTTTTGAAAAAGCTGTTGATTGGACTGCCGTAGAGTCTTCATCTTCTTCTTGGTCGCAGTTTGTAACTGTCTAACGCCATACTTCATGCCTCAGGCCTTTTCAGGTGCGTCTTCTGCGGGCTGTGGCTGCAAAATATCACGCGCTGTAACAGGTGCATGAGCGACCAACATGACACAAAGCACGTACACAGAACAAGTTAATTGTTGTGCCATACACTCGTGTGCAAGCTATGAAGAATATAATGCTTACTTTTAGGTCATTACATTGCTCACGACGGTTTCCGTTTACACATTTGTGAACTTAAAAACTGTGGGGGCATAAAACTGCCATCCACACGAGCTTGCTAGTGCCACTTAATTTTGTTTGTTTATTTATTTGCTAAATACTGCAGGCCCATATGGGCCCAGGCAGGAAAGGTAGAAGTACAAAACAACTAACACAGAAGGGGCCAATGTAGCATAGTTCAATGAGAGATGTTTTACAGAAGCCTTTTAGTTTGAGTAGGCAAAATATGCTGAGCTCATATATCACGAATCATTGTGACCGATCGAACATATAAAGAGCATAGAAAATTGTGAAAAAACTGTTGGTCTTCTAGTTATCGTGTCATTTGAATGGAAAAGAAAAATTGAAAAAAGATTATTGGCCAATAATTGGTGTTTAATGCAAACCCTGAGGAAACTCATACCGCTGCGGACGAATATGAATGTTTCAGTATTTAATTAGATGGTTGCCATGATCATAAATGTTAGTGTCCAAGTGCAGTTCACTGAGTGACATTTATAATGCTTGAGCTATTAAACAGTTGCCACGAAAACATGCCACTTCACTTGCAGCTACCTAACGAAACAAGTATGTAAAAATTGTAGTGGTCGAGTATTATCCTCACCATAGTATGCCTTGCTGTTCGAGGTATCGCTGGGTTGTGTGTAGGCAGTGCTGCAGAAGCTTCACCCTTGAGCGTCCTGGAGGGCCTTGGACTGGGAGACTGGACAAAATACACCAAGTGCAATCAGGAGGGACTGCTTACTGCAACATAACTTGAAATTGCTGACCGTGCAAACGAAACACCAGATGCACAGTTGAAGCTAAAACCCGGGACTAATAGCGACACCATTGGCTTCACTTAAAATTTAAGCACAATAATGACCAGCAAGCAGGACATTGTTAGGGAGATCAGTGGCTGTGGCTATATACTGTATTTTTTATCTACTGTCCCAAAAAGTGTTGATAAAGCTTACCACCACAGTTGGCATGTTATAAATTTTATTACTGTTGTAAATGTTGGAGCCTAGCAAGGGTGTTAATTATGTGTGTAATGACAGTACACGGCTGAAGTATAATTCAGAGAAGGAGTGTGTTTTCCTTATTACAACTTTACTGAAAAAAAGTGGTTTTTCATCTTACATAACACTGCATTGCTGCAGTTTGTTTTATTTTCCTTATCTTGTACTTATCCTAGATTGACTAAAATGAGATTATGATGTAGCATATATGGCTTTCATTCATTAGCACTTGCTTTTGCCAGTGTTAACAATGAAATTTGAACGCAATATGCTTATCACCTGTGTCAAAAAAGGGCTGTAATGTAGCCAATGATAGGTTGAACAGTTCTATCTTTCTTTTCATTCTGAGCATTACTAATAGATCTTTTAAATCTGTCGAAAACATCTTACAAAAAGATGTATGACAGTCTCATATGCATTTTTGAAATTTAAATAATTACTTTAAAGGTGAAATCCAAAATATATATTAAAGGGAAACACCAGATTTTTGCAAAGCAGATCAGAACATGAATGAACCAAGGCACACATGTCAGAAAATGTCTTAAGCAAGCTCTGTGATCATTACGACAATCAAACATGCCAGGACATGTTGGATTTCGGAAGGCTCATCAGCGATGTCTGGATCAGTCAAGGACGCGCTAGCAGATGTAGCAGTACCCTCTGCTAGCACATCAATCAGACAAGCCCTCAGAGATGTCCATATCCATTGTGGCTTGAGAGAGACCTTTCTGAATATAAGAAAAGCATATTTCACTTCAGGAATGGTGGGGGACATCTACCACAGTCATGAAAAATGTATGATCAAAGTGGAAACATGCATTATGGCTGCATACAGCTGTGCATCAACTTACTGGCTCAACTTGATACTGTTATGTTCCCGTGGATGTAGCTGCTTCACTTTAAGGTAGACTCATTGCTGTGGCATCGTCCTTTGCAAGCGTCTGCAGTTAAAGAATAACCCACCAGATATTTTTAAGGTCCAACAATAACATTTGCTGTGGAATGCATTTACACAACCTTTACAAAGTGATGCAAAAGACCTCGCATGATCTGTGCATGCTTTCCCTACACACCGCATCCCCTTGTGTAGAAAACTATCTTTGATCTAAGTGTGCTTGTAAAATACACATACAGCTAATTGAATCTTGGGGAAAATGGAGCTGTAGTAACGTTGCAGTGCATGTTTCATACAAAAATATCAAAGATATAGCTGTAACACATACATAATGTAATGTAATGCCCCCTCTGTAATGCCTCCAGGCCTTCAGGGTACTACTAATAAATGAATGAAAATGATGTCCACTCCTGTAATTTAAAGTAAAACTGTGTTATTATACTCAACTGTCATTTACCTGTTGTTTAAAATATGTCAACCAACATCATATCTTCTGAAAAAAAAGAAAATGATATTTAGCCTCAACATGGGGAGTGATTGAACTTTGCAGCATGACGTTCGAACTTTGCACTCACAAGCCGAGTTACTACGAGCAGAATATTCTCTACAAAATTATTGTTCTGGGCGACTATTGCGAAACTTGGTATGTTATGTGAAGGCTGATCTTTAATGGTTTCTTCAATTAATTAGTTTTATTGCAATTTTGATTGTTTTCAGACACAAGAAATACATACAAAATTCAGTCAACAATAATTTTTATAGCAGGAAATGCAATTCTTCGACAATAAATAGTTTCACATTGTACCTTTTTAGGAGTGTACGCTAGCTGATAAAAGTACTTTAAAGAGAAATAAATGTTTAACATTTAGTGGGAATTATGACAAAGTTGGAAAAAAATAGCTTGAATAGTATTGCACCACTATTTCGTCAGTTATAATTCACACGAGCACGTATAGTCACTAACGATCGCGAATATTGCAGTTCCATTTTCATAAATAACATAAACGTTCATTGTGCTTACCTATGGAAGGACAGGCCATCGCGCCGATTTTCTGTTCGATTAGGGCATCCTGGCACAAAACACTTCATCACGCAGGTGTGCCTACTGCTGACGGGAGTTCTCGCCGGTCTGCTAAGAGGCCGAAGACTTTGAGCAGATCTCGAGCAACAGTGTCGACTGCGCTACCTTAACTACGGGCCGGTACGGCCCTAAATATGTTCGGAGTCTGCGGTTCGCCAGTCCATCCTTGGGCACAAGACGGGACGCATTTTTTTCCCGTAGGTAAACAGTCGCTTCGGACCCTGTACGCTCGCTTAATCGCGTGCACATTTTGCGGGGGCGAAAGGCATCATTGTTTCCCAGAAGACGTCGTCAAACGCAACGAATCGTCGTGGGAAGGGCGGCTTGGTTGCCTTCACACGTTCGCAGGGCGAAAGGTTCCCTCGTTTCCCTGAAACTACACCGAAACGCAACCAGTCGTCCTTGAGATGGTCCTCCCGGGTTGTTCGGCGCAATGCCGGTTAACCGACGCCTTCGTTCGCAACAGCCTTGGCGCCTGTCTGCTAATTAAGCGGCGAGACTCAACTGCTTCACACACTCGAATTCCTTCACTAACCTCGGCGCGCGTTTGCCACGCCGAGTATGTGCGCATATTCCGAAACCCCCGCAGCAGACGAAACCGAAGCCACCGAGGCGAGCCGAGTAAAATCTACCGCTTGCCTATCACGTGAGGGCCTATTTCCCATCATCCCATTCCTCTAAATTTTTTATGACTAGGCTTCAAGATTGTCACGTGACGCTCCCTCCTAGTTTTTTTCCTTCCTCCATGAACACAAACAACGCGGTCCCAAGCCTCCGCCAGTATGGTGGCTCTATCTAGTTAAGGCGCCGGCAAACGCAACCTTTAAGACACTGTAAATGTTGCTGCCGCCTTAACATAGATGGCGCTAACATACCGACGGGTGCTCGGGATCACGTTGATTGCGCTAGATTGGGCGCGTTGCAATGGGAGCGAATGTGGCAGCCGTAGTTGCATTGTCGGTTGCTTGGCTGGGCCGAACGGTGCTAGCCATCGGCGATGGACCGCGTCAGTTTGCACAGGCGTTCCTAACGCATTCACTCTAATTACTAGGCAGTACTGTCGAAACGCTCGTCTAGCTTACGCTGTGGCTATGCTGCGTGTGCCGCGCAGCCATGGCATTTTTTTTATTTTTAGCGGTTTTGCGGGCTGGTCAAGCTGCTACGAGCAGCTTTTTTCCCCACTTTACCCCCGCAGGGCTGTTCTTAGTTTTTGTGGAAATAAAGCATACATACATACATACATACATACATACATACATACATACATACATACATACATACATGCATACATACATTCATACATACGTACGTACGTACGTACGTACGTACATACATACATACATACGTACGTACGTACGTACATTCATACATACGCACATACATACATACATACGTCCGTACATACATACATACGTACGTACGTACATACATACATACATACGCACATACATACATACATACATTCATACGTACGTACGTACGTACGTACATACATACATACGTACGTACATACATACATACATACATACATACATACATACATACATACATACATACATACATACATACATACATACATACATACATACATACGCCGAGCGTAGATACATCACTGTCAGTAGTGAACTGCTGGCGGCTCACTTGGCCCTGAGACATTTCGGCCAGTTCCTCGAAGGTCGGCAAATTCATCGAAGGCCACAAGCCACTCACGTTCGCTGTGACTCCCCGTGAGATTCGCCAACTTGCCTACCTGTCGGAATTCACGACAAACATTCGGCACATCAGCGGCACAGACAACCCAGTCGCTGATGCACTAGCTCGTATACAAGTCAACGCAACTGGCGAGGAGTGCCCGCCTATGCATTTTGCAGCTATTACTAGAGCACAGCAAGAGGACAGCGAACTACAGTACGTACGACTGAAGGAAAATTCCCTCCAACTTAAGACTTGCAATTTCCAGGCTGCGATATTCCCTTGGTTTCCGACATATCTACACGTTGTCCTCACCGCTACGTTCCTCCACAATTTACCTGCTCCGTCTTCGACGCTTGCATTCCTTCTCATACCGTGATATTCGAGCGACTCAACACCTCGTCACTCAACTCAACACCTGGCCACGCATGTATATCGACGTCCGACGCTGGACACGGGCTTGTCTGCAATGCGAGGAAATGAAAGTTCACCGCCACACCGCCAGTTCGCTGGGTAATTTCAGGCCTCCTGACGCGCGTTACAGCCACGTGCACATTGACCTGGTCCGTCCTTTGCCGCCATGCAAGGACAACCACTATACCTTAGCATGCATCGACCGGTTCACGCTATGGCCTGAGGCATTGCCACTCCCCTATATGGCCACAGAGACAGTCGCACGAGGTCTTATCACTGTGTGGATTAGGAGCTACGAAGTTCCCACAACCATTACCACATCTCGAGGTCATCAATTTGACTTGAATCCAAGCAGTCGTACGATGTCCCGACTGCTTGGTGTCAGCCACATCAAAACGACTGCCCACCACCCCATGTCCAACGCCATGGTAGAGTGCCTTCACCGCCAGCTAAAGCTGTCACTCACAGCATCACAGGCGTTCCGGAGCGTCTACCACTCGTCCTTTTCCTCATACGCAGTGTGATGCGGACTGACACCTCTTGCTCTTCGGCAGAGCTCGCGTTTGGGACTACATTCAGGCTACCTGGGCAATCTACCCGGACCAGGCTACACATCTGCTCCCGGACACCTCTTCGCACGCTATCCGGCTCAACGTACCCGAGCGTACCTACGTATCGACCACCTGATCACTCAAGACGGAGTGATCAGGCTACTAAGGCAAGTGTATGGTGCTCGTCGGATAACCGTCCGCTATGCTACCACTGTGGCGAAGCGGGTCACGTGTACCGCGACTGCCAGTACCGCCAGCTAGGTCTCCGCGGCTTTCATCCCGGCGCGCGGTGCCCACGTTACGGTGAGCGTCCCCGCGAAATCCAAGCGTATCTGACGGGCCAGCGAATTTCATCGACTGTTCGGCGCCGCCAATCGCGATCACCATCCCCTCGCCGGTCCGTGTCACCTAGCTTGCCCTCGTCGTCTTATGCTCCCCCAAGGAACCGCTCACCGAGTCCCCACAGGGGAAACTAGGAACCGCGACATCTGGGGGTGAAGTCGCTTTCCAACGAACATTCCAAGAACCTCCCTCGACGCAAGGACCCGGCGATGATCGTTCCGATTTTTCTTTATTTTCCGACAGTACTAAGATTATTTCTGCCGACATCGCCGTAGTTGTTGATAACCATGCTGTCACTGCCCTCGTCGACACCGGTGCCGATTATTCAGTTATGAGCGGCACACTGGCATCTAAATTGAGGAAAGTCACCACGTCATGGCAAGGGCCCCAGTTACGCACGGCAGGTGGCCATCTGGTGATGCCAACTGGAATGTGCACGGCACGTATTCGAATCCGTGCGTCGACGTTCACGGGGTCTTTCCTCGTATTACCTGTGTGCTCGCGCCCAATAATCCTTGGAATGGACTTTCTTTGTGAATACGGCGCAATCATTGACTTACGTGAGTTGCTGGTGTCGTTCGAGGACCCTTTTCCTTCTGAAGCTGACAACATCACCAAAGTACCGAAGACCGTGCTACGTGTGTCCGATGAATGCGTGACTCTGCCCCCTCGCAGCAGCCTCTTTGTCGGCGTGGAATGTGAGCAGGACGTTCCCCACGCTGTAATTGCGGAGGCAAATTTGTCTTTCCTCCTTGCACAACAAATATGCGTTGCCAGAGGAGTTATTTAGCCTCGAAATAGACAGGCTCACCTGCTGGCCACGAACTTCATTGAGGAATATCGTCATCTTGCCAGACGCACCGCGATTGCATACTTTGCGGAAATTGCCGACGTCAACGGTCCGCCAGTATTAGCTGCTCTTTCGCCGTGTGACCATTCTTCCAAGGCGTTTGCGAGCACTCTAGATGTGAACCCGAGCCTACCATCAGAACCGCGAGAAAGGCTTCTGGATGTACTCGATTCTTTTCGAGATTGTTTCGCTACTGCGACGAAGGTTAACCAGACGCCGCTTGCCCAGCATCGTATCATTACCGAACCTACCGAAAGGCCAGTTCGACAACATGCCTATAGGGTATCGCAAAAGGAACAAGACGCTATACGTCATCAAGTTCAACAGATGCTTAAAGATGACGTCATCCAGCCATCGACCAGTCCCTGGGCTTCGCCAGTTGTGTTAGTAAAGAAGAAAGATGGTACCTTGCGCTTTTGCGTGGATTATTGAAAATTAAATAAGATCACGAAGAAAGACGTTTACCCCCTGCCCCGAATAGATGACTCTTTGGATCGTATACGCAACGCTCGCTACTTTTCTTCCATGGATTTACGCAGTGGCTACTTGACGCGCGTGATCGTGAAAAGACCGCTTTTATTACTCCTGACGGCCTCTACGAGTTCAAGGTGCTTCCTTTTGGGTTATGCTCAGCGCCAGCTACTTTTCAAAGAATGATGGACATGGTTCTCTCTGGGCTGAAATGGCAATCGTGTCTCGTTTACCTCGACGACGTGGTGGTCTTTTCCGACACGTTTGCGCAGCACGTCCAGCGCCTCCAGACAGTTCCTCAGGCAATTCGAACAGCTGGGCTTTCTCAAAAACCCGAAAAATGTCATTTTGGATACGAAGAACTGAAGTTCTTAGGTCACGTTGTGAGCCATGCCGGCATCCGCCCAGACCCAGAGAAAACGAGCGCCGTCGCCGCATTTCCCGTGCCAACAAATAAGCGTGATCTACACCGATTTCTGGGGCTCTGTGCGTACACCGACGCTTTGTCAAAAATTTCTCTAAAATCGCTGAACCCCTCAACCACCTGACGAAGGAAGGCATGCCGTTTGTTTGGGGTCAGGATCAGTGCCTCGCATTCGATACCCTCCGAAACCTTCTCCAGGCCCCACCTGTACTCGGTCACTTTGACGAGACCGCTGACACGGAGTTGCACACAGACGCCAGCAACGTCGGCCTTGGTGCTGTCTTGATTCAGTGGCAAAATGACATAGAGCGTGTGATTGCGTATGCGAGCCGAACGTTATCCGCTGCCGAGAAAAACTACTCTGCCACAGAAAAAGAATGCTTAGCCGTTGTCTGGGCCATAACAAAGTTTCGACCATACTTGTACGGTCGCCCATTCAGAGTAGTCAGCGACCACCATTCGCTTTGCTGGCTCGCGAATCTCAAAGATCCCTCAGGTCGCCTGGCGCGTTAGAGCCTTCAACTGCCGGAATTTGACGTCACCATCGTTCACAAGTCAGGACGCAAACACACCGACGCTGACTGTCTCTCACGTGCACCCGTCGGAAGTGCCCCCGCTGACCTTAAAGAGGACGACAGTTTTCTTTCTGCCGTATCAGTAACAGACATGGCTCAACAATAGCGCGACGACTTGGAGCTCAGTCCTCTCATTGACTACCTGGAAGGGCGTACGTCAAGTCTTCCTCGAAGTTTCCCACGCGCGCTAGCCTCCTTTTGTTTCCGGGATGGCGTCCTTTATAAGAAGAACTTTGACCATACGCGAGCTAAATACCTGCTAGTCGCGCCGACCTCGCTTCGTGACGATATTTTACGTGCCTGTCACGACGAACCATCGTCCGGACACCTGGGGTGCACACGCACGTTGGAACGAATTCGCCACTCTTACTACTGGCCACGTCTCGCAAAGACTGTGAAGCATTACGTTCGCACATTTCGCGACTGCCAACGACGTAAGACTCCACCTGTGCGGCCAGCAGGACTGCTACAACCAGTATCAATACCGCAGAGGCCATTTCATCAGATTGGTATGGACTTGCTGGGATCATTCCCCACGTCTTCGTCCGGCAATCGGTGGATTGTGGTTGCTACCGATTACCTAACACGGTACTGCGAAACAAAGGCACTCCCAAAAGCTACCGCAGCAGACATCGCCCATTGTTTCGTGCACAGCATTGTCCTCCGTCACGGAGAGACAGCGGTCGTCATTACCGATCGTGGGACAGCTTTCACCGCCGAGATGTTACAGGAAGTCTTGAGGCTAAGTGGCACTGCACATCGCAAAACGACGTCTTATCACCCCCAAACAAATGGACTGACTGAACGCCTGAACAAGACGATCGCGGATATGCTGTCAATGTATGTGGCCATTGACCACAAGAACTGGGACGATATCCTTCCTTACGTCAGTTTTGCGTAAAATACCGCAATTCAAGAAAGTACAGGCTTCACACCTTTTCGCTTAGAGCACGGTCGAGAGGTCACCACGATGCTCGACACCATGCTCCTTCCAGACAACTTGGGGATGTTTCACACGGATACGGCCATGTTCGCTCAGTGCGCCGAGGAGGCCCGTCAACTCGCGGGATGCCGTATTCAGTGTCGCCAAACCGCAGACGCACGGCGCTACAACCTTCGCCACAGCGAGGTTGCCTACAATCCTGGCGATGAAGTGTGGGTGTGGATCCCCATCCCAGAGCGGGGCAGGTCACAAAAGTTGCTGCGTCGCTACTTCGGTCCCTACAAGATTGTACGGCGACTCAGTGACGTTACCTACGAGGTTCTCCCAGAAGGCACCCCAAGAAACTCCCGTCGGCTTCCTCAAACTGAAGTGGTTCATGTTTCAAGACTGAAACCATATTTTTCGCGCGGTGACTCGACCGTCGAGTGACTATACTACATTGACGACTTACGCCGTTCTTTTTGTTTTGTTTTGTTTGTTTTGTTGTTCGTGTTCGTTGTGTTCTGTGTTTCTTTCCTTTTCTTCTTTCTTTCACAGAAGCAGATTGTTCTTTCGCGTTACGACACATTTCTTTCATTTACATTGTCACCCTCTTTTTTATTTATTTTGAACCCTCATTTACAGCATCGAGACGATGCTTCTTTAGGAGAGGGGGTAATGCCACATGCCGTCAAATAGGAGCCATCTGCTGTGGCACGTACTCGCTTGGGGGTTGGAAGAAGAAGAGAACGTTCTTCTTTTTGGTCTGGGGCGCGATCTTGTACGCGTTCCAAAATGGAACGGAGGCGTTCCGCTCCATCGAGCCGCACACGATTGGCCAATTTCAACCGCGACGTTCAAATTGACCAAACGTGTGCGGCTCGAAGGAACGGAACGCCTCCGTTCCATTTTGGAACGCGTACAAGATCGCGCCCCTGGTTCCAGTAAAGACGGGGACTTCTTGCTGGCTCTGTTGTTTCGCCCGCGACAATATTGTCACGTAGTAGTGACGGCAAATAAAACAGTCGCAAAACTGTGTATGACGAAACTGGTTGTTTATTGGGCGAACCTGTGCCCACAAAAGCAAGCTACACTCAAAGCACAACGATAGCAGCGAACACAGTCGGCGATCGTCGAAAATCTGATCAGCGGCAAAACGCGTCGGCTTTTATACCTGAGTCATCGGAGGTTCCAGAATAATCCCTGGTACGCGCGTGTCTTCCAGAAAGTTCTAGACAATTCGCGTCGCTCATACAATCAGATAACATAAGCGTCGGTGAAAACAGGCGACGGAAGGAAGCATCGATAACGTTCTAGAAACTTCCGATACAGGTGCGTCCTGCGCCGAGCGATAACGTTTAACATTTGTTAGCCGGTGGAAAGCGGCCATCGGCGAAAGATAAACATGTATACGTGTCAATACCCTCCCCTTAAAAAGCATCGTCCCGATGCTACAAAAAAACGCGAAAGCGAAAACAAAACGACGCATAATAAAGAAAGAAAATAACAAAGTAACAAAGTGCCTATAAGCTCGTCAGCGGGCGTAGAAAGGCTTAAGAGGCACCACGTGGATGACTTCAGGTCGTGCCCGGCGCCGCTGTGATTGCGAAATGCCGTCTGGCACGACCTCATAGTCCAGTGCGCCAATACGTCGGATTATCTTATATGGTCCGAAATAGCGACGCAACAGTTTCTCGCTAAGTCCTCGTCGGCGTATCGGAGTCCAGACCCAAACACGGTCGCCGGGCTGGTACTCGACGTAGCGTCGTCGTAGATTGTAGTGTCGGCTGTCGGTCCTCTGCTGGTTGCCGGTCCTCAGCTGTCGACCATCTTCGGCATGCTGCAAATAAATGGCAACGTCGAGATTTTCTTCGTCAGCGACGTCTGGAAGCACGGCGTCAAGCGTCGTTGCCGGGTTCCTTCCGTAGATCAGGTTGAACGGCGCCATGTGCGTCGTTTCTTGCACGGCCGTGTTGTATGCGAAGGTCACGTACGGAAGGACGGCATCCCACGTCTTGTGTTCGACGTCGACGTACATTGCCAGCATGTCGGCGATGGTCTTATTCAGGCGCTCGGTGAGGCCATTCGTCTGCGGGTGGTAGGCGGTGGTGCGGCGATGGCTTGTCTGGCTGTACCGCAGGGTGGCTTGAGTTAGTTCTGCCGTAAAGGCCGTGCCTCTGTCGGTGATGAGGACTTCTGGGGCACCGTGACGCAGGAGGTTGTTCTCAACGAAGAATCGGGCTACCTCGGCGGCACTGCCTTTGGGCAAGGCTTTTGTTTCGGCGTAGTGGGTGAGGTAGTCCGTAGCGACGACGATCCATTTATTCCCGGACGTCGACGTCGGAAGAGACCCCAGTAAGTCCATCCCGATCTGCTGGAATGGTCGGCGAGGTGGCTCGATTGGCTGTAGAAGTCTGGCTGGCCTTGTCGGCGGTGTTTTGCGTCGCTGACAGTCTCGGCATGTCCTTACGCAATGGGCGACGTCGGCAGAGAGGCGAGGCCAGTAGTATTTTTCTTGTATCCTCGCGAGAGTGCGTGAAAAACCGAGATGTCCAGCCGTTGGGTCGTCATGGAGAACCGTTGCTTTCCCTGCACGTAGCTCAGCTATGCCTCTAGCGACCCAAATTTCACGGTAGAGCAGCAAGTGATGATCGCCCTCGATGACGCCCTCCATGTCTGCAGGCACTTCGGTACCGAGGGAAATCATTACGCTGGAGCGAGGCGGAACGGTGACTTGTTTTTCAAGCACATTCAAGGCATGGTAACTTATGCTTGTAGCCGGTGGTATCGCGTTGTGCGTTGAAAGCGTTATTGACTTGGACCTTAAGTCGATGACTGCACCGTGTTGATTTAGAAAGTCCATGCCTAGGATGACAGCCCTGGAGCAGTGCTGCAGGATTACGAAGCTCGCCGGGTAAGTGCGGTTGTTTACCGTGACTCGCGCTGTGCAGATTCCAGTCGGCGTTATTAGGTGGCATCCCGCTGTCCGGATATCGGGTCCTTGCCAGGCTGTTTTCACCTTCTTCAACTTGGCGGCGAACGCGCCACTGAAGACGGAATAGTCGGCGCCAGTGTCGATGAGAGCGGTGACGTTATGACCATCGATGAGCACGTCTAGATCGGTAGACCGGCGTCTGGCGTTGCGGTTAATTCGTGGCGTCGGATCACGGCTGCGTCGGCTTGCTCTGCTGCTGCTACGTTGCGTCGGAAGGTCTTCTTTCTGCGGCGAAGTGCTGTCAAGGCTGTTGCTAGGCGGCAAGCTGATATCTCGTCGTGATGATTCGTGAATCGTCGTCGGCGGCGGCGGAGGATCTTCGGCATTGCGTCGTACAGCAAGCGCACCTCCATCGGTTGCTGCCTTTAGTTTCCCGGGTAAGGGCTCGGCGATCGGCCCCGGGTGGGACCAGTGTATTGACGGCGATGCGGCGAGATGTAGCGGCCCGGTGACGGCGAGCGTGAGGGTCGTCGTGGTTGCCACTAGGCTCCGGCGAGGTAGTCGGCGATGTCACGCGGTCGCTCGCCAAGCTGTGGACGCGGCGCGTTCACGGCGAACCCTCGTAGGCCCATCTCGCGGTATGGGCATCGGCGGTAGACATGGCCGGCTTCCCCGCAGTGATAGCAGAGCGGGCGGTGGTCAGGGGCGCGCCAAATGTCCGTCTTCCTCTGGTGGCTGCGCTGGGCGACGGGCGGGCGTGCTGGCGGCGGCGGCGGCGGTGGACGACGGAACTACGGCGTTACGGGGCCCTGGCGCGAGCGCGGAGGGGGGCCTTGACGACGGGCGACGGCGGCGTAGGTCATCGCTTCCGGCTGGGGTTGTGGCGATTGCGGCTGCACATCGGGATCTCCAAGTGAGCGCTGAACTTTTTCTTTGACGACGTCGGCGATAGATGCCACTTGAGGCTGCGACCCGGGAAAGAGCTTCTGCAGCTCCTCGCGAACGACTGCTCGGATGGTCTCGCGCAGGTCGTCGGCGCCTAGTGCTTGCGCATCGGCGTAGTTGGTCAGGGCACGGCGGTTGTATTGCCTGGCGCGCATTTCAAGCGCCTTCTCGATCGTTGTGGCCTCGGAAAGAAATTCGGCGACACTCTTGGGCGGGTTGCGCATCAATCCGGCGAATATTTGCTCTTAGACACCCCGCATCAAGAACCGAACTGTCTTTTCCTCAGACATATCGGGGTCGGCGTGGCGGAAGAGGCGAGTCATCTCCTCCGTGAAGATCGCGATGTTCTCGTTTGGCAATTGCACTCTGGTTTCTAATAAAACTTCGACCCTTTCTTTTCGCACGACATTCGTGAAGGTCCTCACGAAGTTCTCACGAAATAGGTCCCACGTCACCAGGGTGGTCTCTCTGTTCTCAAACCAGGTCCGAGCAGCATCATCCAATCAAAAATAAACATGGCGCAGCTTGTCGTCGTCGCTCCATTTGTTGAACGTCTCGGTCCTCTCGTATGTCTCCAGCCAGGTTTCAGGGTCTTCAGCCGATGTCGGTGGTTCCCGAGGTTGCTGCAGCAGGATGGGGGACGCTGGTGCTGCCATTCTGGTCGTTGACTTGGCCTTGATTGCGGTGGTCTTTTCGGGAAGAAGTCCGAACTCCGGCACAAGTCCTTGTTGCCTACGGCTAGCTCGCTGGTCCTTGGCGACGTTTGGTCTCGTCCTCCGGTTTCGGGCTTGGGTCGCGGCTTTGCGGGGGCGTTCGGTGCATGAACGAACTAGCACCTCCACCAGATGTCACGTAGTAGTAACGGTAAATAAAACAGTCGCAAAACTGTGTATGACGAAACTGGTTGTTTATTGGGCGAACCTGTGCCCACAAAAGCAAGCTACACTCAAAGCACAACGATAGCGGCGAACACAGTCGGCGATTGTCGAAAATCTGATCAGCGGCAAAACGCGTCGGCTTTTATACCTGAGTCATCGGAGGTTCCAGAATAATCCCTGGCACGCGCGTGTCTTCCAGAAAGTTCTAGACAATTCGCGTCGCTCATACAATCAGGTAACATAAGCGTCGGTGAAAACAGGCAACGGAAAGAAGCATCGATAACGTTCTAGGAACTTCCGATACAGGCGCGTCCTGCGCCGTGCGATAACGTTTAACATTTGTTTGCCGGTGGAAAGCGGCCATCGGCGAAAGATAAACATGTATACGTGTCAATATATATATATATATATATATATATGTGTGTATATAAATGCTATGTAAATATGTGCATATATCATCCAACCTGTCTCTAAAGTTTACTCAAAACAAAATCATTTCCTCGTATACCACCATTCATGTAGGCCACTCCCACCAAGATTGCTTTGCTTTACGGAGATGTCAGCTGGAGCTGAATCTGCCGGTTTTGAATGCAATGACCATGTCAATGATAACAGCCCCTCCACGTCCTCCGCTGCGACATTCAGTGATCTTGCCACGTCCCCGGGCTCAAATCGTACATCTCTTCGCACGGAACATGCTAAACGCACAGCTTTTCTTTGGGAACCTCGCCGCATTTCGTGACCTTGGCGGCGGCCTCGTTGTTCTCTTGCCGAATAAGCCAACCAATGACAGCGGAGAGCACGCGCCGCTGGGTTGCTTGCACCACCACTAGATGGAACTCGCCTCCGCGCATCCGCGGAGCCTTATGCGCATTACAGAGACTTACTGAGACTTGCGCGCATCTGCGGAGACTTTAGGAAAGACTGAGGAATAGGAAAGTGAGACAAATAGTGACAGTGAATGAGATACAAAGAATGGAAACAAAAATGACCATGAATATTTGCAAGAATGAGAAGAAAGAAATTAGAAGGGAAAACACAAAGGGTAGTGCCTTGCTATTTGAGACTCGAGCCGGTTGCCTAAGGACCAAAACAAACTGCAGCAAATATTGGGCACTAAATGAGACATGTGTATGCTACAACAAAACTGCGGATACCACTCAGACACATCCTAATGGGATGAGAAGGGACTCATTCATTGACACCCCTATGTAACGTACACCTTCCAGAAGCGCTTGGGTTTAAAGTGGACGGAAGTGTCAACCGGACAGCAGTCGTGATAAGCAAGAGACGTTTACAGCATTGGTGGAAAAAAAGCAGGGAAGAGATTGATACGAGCTGATTTGATCTCTTACAGTCATAGATAGCGGTACAAGGTAGATAATTGGGGGAAAAAAGCCTAATGAGATGTCTACAAAAATGCTAGCTGTATAGCAAACCTGATTAAATCAAGCAGGCTAGGTGACTATTTGTCACCGCCCCGTTTCAAAGGGGATGCCATTAAATGATAATCACCTTTAAGATCAATCCGCGGAAGCGGCGGCTCCGGCTGTGCGGGGGAAAAATAACCAGAGAGCTCGCCTTCGCACATCCGCGGCTGCAGGGTAATGTTGAAGTAAGCGCTCCTTGCGGATAGAATGCAATCCGATTGCGCAACGTATGCCTTTGAAACCATGACGCGTTCGAGGCGTCCGCCGTATTTGCTAGTAGTCAGCAACGCCGATTAACAAAAGGCTCGGTATAAGTTGTGTGCGCCCGCGCTTGTGCGTGCATGCGTGTGTGCGTGCGTGCGTGCGCGCGCGTGTACTCGTGCTTCGACTCTTTATGCGCTCACACAAAGCTTCACTGTATATAGATTCCAACTCGCTGGATATTCTGCATTTTTGTTGCTGCCGAGAGCAGGTGATCATTACACTTCGTTCCCGTACCTTGAGGGCGATGTTATCGCGTAGGTGACACGACGACTTCGACGATCTGCTCCACGACATAGCCGAGTTCGAACGCACCGAGAGCGAGCAGCAACGCAACATCGCCGGATCCACCACGCCATGCGACCAGCAGTGATTGGGAGGAACGCCGTTTGGATGAAAAGCTGCATTTCCGAGACGCAAAAAGGAGCTTTACCTTAGTTCACATCGCTGGGGTGCATGAGATGAGCCCGAAGGTTATGCTGCGCCGAGAGACTACCCACAACGGCAGGTGCGCCGCCATGTGTGGGCAGTGCGGAATGGAGGCGCACATCACGCGTTTCTGCAGAGAGCTAAGGAATACCCTGTTGGCAGATATGGAAATCCACTGGCAGCTTCTTGGCACACTCTTAGCACGGTAACGTTTATGTTAACCTGTAATTGCGAGTAACTTATAACATAAAGGTTACTCGGTGACTAAAAAAAATGATCTTTGTGATTTCGTGAATTCCCGTCGCGGCTAGAGGTTACATGTGCCGAAGCGTATATTTTAAAGGTTACTGCAACGCCAAATGTCTTGTAACCTTTAGATTGTAACCTCTTAACGAGTTGGTGACCTACTGTATGGATTGGAAGTTTAATTATTATTGTGTGCAGGGAAAAAACATATGAGCAGGGAAAATGAGCAGGGAAAATGAGCAGGGAAAAAACATACAAATACAAAAGAACAGCAACATCCTGAAATATTAGAATATTAGCGTCTTGATATATATGGTCCTGTGATACTTTGACGGAACTGTAATTTGATTATTATCTTTAGTTGCGCTAGATGCGGGGCGTAATCAAACGCGCTTCAGCTTCACCCAAACATGAGCGCTGTCATATCTCCTCTGCATTGCGCCGCTCTCGCGATGCATGCCGGGAAGAGTATCGCCGGCGGTGTAGTTTTGAAACGGTCGTGTCGCGCTTTGTTTCATCACTTTACCCACGTTTTTACGCTCTCCGATTTGGTGGCGTGCGCTTACCAAGTGTGTTGTGTGTCTGAGTCACTCGTGACGGGTGGTACAGTTACGAAAAAGACTCCTAAAGGCGCGAGCGCCGCTGAAAAGAAGCCATGACGTCGGGCGTGGAGCAGGGACATGTTTGGCGTGATGCGTGGCCGCTGCGACGAGACGCATTGCCGATGGCCAATGGTAAATGTTCTTCGCTTACCTGAGAGTGGTGAGCATCGTTTGTGTTGTGACTGCTGTAATGAATGCCGAAGACAGCAATAAATGTGACCGAGGTAAGCAATGCTTCCTGTTCAACTATTTATTTGCTGGTGTGTATCTGTCGTAAATTTCACCGTCAATTCATGCTCATGCTCGCGCTGTTCAGTTTTATTTAAGAGAACTACTTGCTCGCTTCATAAACACTGTTGCTTTATTATTTTTTTATCACTATCAGTCACCGTGTTGGTTATTCTTAAATCTCAAGTTTATGTTGCACTTTTGTGCGGACGCACAGCATTGACCTCACGTATCGAACTGGTGTTTTGTGCTGTTATTCACTTTGTAATCACTTGATATTGCGTTTTGTCTGTTAAACTGTCACATTATTGCGGTGTTGACTTGAGAATTCATTTTCGTTCAGTTTTTTAAATTTTTAATTTTTATTGTTACCGACATTTCCTAGACAGAAGAGTATATCACCTTAGGCGTGTTTAATTATTTGTTCGGTGGTAGTTTTTCATATGTTTGTGGTTTATTTGTGCCTCTTTCATTACATGTTAATAGCTGTTGTTTGCAGGCCGACGCTTACAAGTAACTATGAGATTGTAAGATAATTCTGTCGTTGTAGGCTCCACTACACAGCAAGGAGATCGGAGAATTAGCAACTGACATAATAGCACCAAAGCGACATCATTGTGCTCGCAACAGGGATGAGATCGTCCTCCTCGTGGAAGTCTAAAACCTACATGTATTTGCATTTGAACATATATTGTACACTAACCTTCAGCATTTCTCAATTTTTTGCCCCATTCCTCATGATGCTGTAGAAATTTGTGCTGCCAGGGAGCGCTGTACTCAAAGGTTTTTTTTTTTCATTATTGCTTCATGGTCGTGAAGAAGAAAACAGACCAAGGCAAAATGTAATTTTGCTTGTGAAGGGAAAGCTTTGAGTTACCTTGTTTTGTATATGCAAATAAAGTAATCATGACATTTTCACTAAATGTTTTGTGTCAGCTTTCCTTCTCACAGCTGCTACTCACATCATTTCTGGAATGCGGGTGCTGCTGCCGTGTCATACCTCGGGCGTGTCATACCTCTATAAGTTTTTTTTTCGATACAAGAAATGTTGCATGCAGAAATGTGTATTCATTCTGAAATGTGCCGCCTTTTCAGATGTGCTTTTCACTTGTGCAAAATATAATTATTAGAAATCTCACTATCATGGGATGACGACATGATACTTTTTGCAAAAAACTTTCAATATGGCCTGCAGCAAAGAAATGTGTTGTGGGACGAACCTGTATACGATGCATTCACCTATACAAAAGCAACATACTGTGTATTTCATTAATTATATTGTGTCTTGCACATTTAATCCAAAATTACCAACTATGTGCCAGCTTATTTCGAAAGGTAGAACTGTCTTGATGCATCGTGCATTCTATACTAATTCCTGGAAGCTGCCTTGCGTAAATGTCCTGCGCTGCAAAATAGCAAGGTGGCAAAGGTTTACCCGTTGTTAACCAGTCTGTCCTTGAATATTAAAAAAAGAGAATTTGGGACGAAATGTTGATTTCGGTGGAACAAGTTTTATAGCCATTGCAACATAACTTCAACAATAATCATTAGTACGAATTGCGCCAATGTTTGACTGATTAGCATCTAAATAAACAATCGTGGTTAACGGCAGAGCTGGTCAATCAGCACTCCATATCCGGTTGGTGGAAGCATTCTGCCACAGAATAGTCTCAAAAACACATGCTGCGAACACGCCATAAAATGCATTGCTGTTCCAGTTGAGATATTTACAGAATTTTGCTGCATGTTGTGCAGAAAGAATAACTGAAACAGCAATGCACTTCATTGCAGATTCAATTTCTCTAAATCGGTATGCTTTCAGTACTGGCTGCCTTCACTATGCAATTACATGTCCCCAAGGAAATGAAAAAAGCTAATTAGTAATATTTTGTCCCCAAATGTATTGACTATCGCGCAAATGCTGCCTGTCGCCGCTATGAAGTTTTCACAGCAATAAAATGTTATTTTGTCTTAAAACCTGAATATTTTTTTAGTTTTCGACAATGAGTTTTGTCCAAGAAATTAGGGCATAACCCCTGCGTCCATTTTTAGGAAACTTTTTTTGTAATCTTTCGTATAGGCATCCAGTCTTGCACGTTGTGACCCGCGCGTCCTTCTGCGCATGCACATGAATTTTGCACAATGCTCTTTCGGCCACCCATTGAACTTCACTGCAGGGCACTAGCGTAACTTACTGAGCAGCGTTTTCTGAAAAATTGTATTTCGGAAGATCAGCCGAAGTTCAACAACTTTCCATTAGCTACGTTGAAAGGATACCTTTTTCCGATAACATAAGCTTTTATGACACTTACGTAATTTCCCTGCTGAGTTATAGCAGTGCTCTAACCTTGACCAAAGCGCTAATATAACGCAGCAGAGAAGTTATGACTAAGTGCCTTAAATGCCTATATTGAAGAGAGTATCCTCCTGACGTTGGTAACCGAAAGTTGTAGAAATTCGGCCGATGATTTGAAGTAGAATTTTTATGAAGTTCTGCTCAGTGAGTTACGCTACTGCATTGCGGTGAAGTTTGGTGGTTGGCCGAATAATCAATGTCCTAAATTCAAGGACGCACGTGTGAAGCCTTGCAAGACTTTATGTCTACACGAAAGGTTACATACATAAAATCTACGTGTACCTATACTAAAGGTTACTATATAGTAACCTTTAGTATAGGTACACGTAGTCTTTTATTTTATAGGTGCACAAAATTGTGAGAATATGCCCCTTTATTAAACGTTAATTACTTAAGTAAAGGTTACAATTTTATTTCCAACTTATAGGTTACAAATTTGTAAGAGTATGCCCTTTATTAAAGGTTACTTAAATAAAGGTTACTATGTAACTTTTTTTAATAGGTGCAAAAATTTGTGAGAATATACCCCTTTAGTAAACGTTACCGTGCTAAGAGTGCCCCCTCCTTGTGGGTATACGTGCCATAGCACGGCAAAATTTGTCAATATACACGCCGCTATAATTTCTGGAAGCCAGTTATCAATGGTACAATATGTACAGCCATCTTAAATGGCGAGAAAAATTATATGGACAGTCTATGCGAATTCCTGCCGTCGCCGTCGTTGTGGCCGTGATGTTCCGTATAAAGTCCAACGGCGATAAAAAATTCACAGCATATCCACGGGGTGAATGATGATGAGTGCGCGAAGCTCTGGAGGGAATCATCGGATCTCCCGCTTAAGGGGACGCTAGCACAAACGCGTTAGAAATGTGCCGTACTCTCTAGTAAGGGGGAGCGGCCACAGCGTCATACGCAGCCATTTACACATGCCGGAACGTGCACCGCGTTTGCCGACGCCATCACATGACTGCCGAGAGAGTATACCCCCCTTATTCATAAACGCTCCTCGACTTGAACTTGACTTGCCACCGCTTTGGGCAGCGCGTTCGAAACGCGTTGAAGGTAAGGCGGAGTGGCCACAGCGCCTTACACCAGCTTCTTACACGGGCCGTAACGCGCTAGCACAAACGCGTTAGAAACGCGCTAGAAACGCGGCCTTTCGTTAATGTTGGGTATTTATTGCCATCGTGGTGCGTGTGTCCATGTCCGCTTCGTGGCGTGGTGGGCTAACGCCGCGCGCTCGGAAGCGAGGGGTCCCTGGTTCGATTCCGCGCTACGGACACAACTTCGGAATTTTTTTTCTCATTTTTCTCAGACTGGTTACACACTACTACTACGACGACGGCGACGGGGACGAACGGGTGCCGCTATAAGGAGCTTCGCCCCTAAATCGTCGCCGCGCATCGTATGCTGTATGTGCGAGTGAAAGCGCGCAAGGGACGCACGCATTAACGGAGAGGGAATGCACGGCGGAGAGCAAACATGACGTCTCTCGTCGTGCGAAAGGCTGTGGGGGGATGGGAGGTAGAGCACTGCACGGCCTCGGGCTTACCCGAAAGCCCGGGTCGGGCAGTTTTTTTCACGGGCTGGGGCCGGGCGCGGCATGTGCTTTTCGACCCGGGCCCGGGCTGGGCTCGGACTTTCTGGTGGTGTGCATGTAAAGTGCAGCGAGTTATCCTCGCGCGTCTCGACTCTGAAAAACCCGTTAACCAGCTGCGCCGGCCGTGAAGAGTAATAGGCGCACCAAATCAACTAAAACATTAAAAAAAGTTGTCGCAGTTTCACCCGAAAGGCGAAGCATCAATTGTGATAGCAAATTTGTAGAGAGCTATATGGAGTAATGATAGTAGCTTTATCAGCTGTATAAACTTGGACATGAAGCAGCACCAGCAACGCGCAGAACTGCTGTCGACGCCGTCGGCGTTTTGCTCGCGTTCGCACAAACGCGTGCGGCGTTGGTGACTGTTGCCGGTGCCTCTAGGGGCGGCTCGGAAGTTTTCGACCAGATCAGAATGGGACACTCGTCGAGCTGCGTCGGAAATCTTACCCACCTTCTCGCCTCGCAACGTTTTATTGCGATAGCAATTATATGGACACTCAAAAGCAGATTTCTGCCGTCGGCGTCGCCGTCGCCGTCGGCGTCGCCGTCGCCGTCGCCGTCGCCGTGAGGTTCCGTATGACGTCATTTGGAGATGAAATCGTCGCCGCGCGCCGAACGCTGTATGTGCGAGTGAAAGGGCGCGAGGGGCGCGTCTTTCACGGGGAGTGAACGCACGGCGGAGAACAAACGCGCGTTCTGCGCCGTGCTCGCTTAAGGGCTGCAGAAGTAGGCGTCTCTTTTCTCCTTTACAATCACCATATATGTAGAGCAAACGCGCCTTCTTCGGACGCGCGAGAGGCCGTGGGGGAGGGGGAGGGAAGGGAGGCGACGTTTAGCTGCGGCACCAAGTGCCTATTTTGGCGCTGAGCCGTGCTCCCTCAAGGGCTGCAGAAGATAGCGCCAACCTTTCCCTTTCCCTCAAGAACCACTTACCTACCTATTTATATCAGAGGCTCCAGCAACAGTCACCAACGCCGCACGCATTTTGAGCTAACGCGGGCAAAACGCCGATGGCGTCGACAACAGTTCTGCGTGTTGTTGCTACCAAAGCCGCTCACCTTACTTCGTATGACATTGCTGTGTTGCTATCGCATTCATTGCTTCGCCCTTAGGGCGAAACTGTGACATTTTTTATATACATACGCCTTTGGTGCCGTAGCTAAACGGCGCCTCCCCTACCTCCCTCACGTCCCCCCACAGCCTTTCGCGTTACCGAAAAAGTTGCGTTTGCTCTCTATCTATGGAAAGGAGGAAAGAGACGCTTAATACTGCAGCCCTTCAGGGAGCACGGCGCAGAACGCGCGTTTGCTCTCCGACGTGCGTTCGCTCCGCGTGAAAGCGCGCGTCCCTCGCGCCCTTTCACTCGCACATACCGCGTCCGGAGCGCGGCGACGATTTCATCGCCGTTGACGTCATACGGAACCTCACGGTGACGGCGACCTCATATAATTGATATCGCAATAATAGGCACTTGGTGCCGCTGCTAAACGTCGCCTCCCTCTCCCCCCCCCCCCCCCCGCACGGTCTTTCGCGCGTCGGAAGAAGGCGCGTTTGCTCTACATATATGGTGATTGTAATGGAGGAAAGAGACGCCTACTTCTGCAGCCCTTAAGGGAGCACGGCGCAGAACAAGCGTTTGTTCTCCGCCGTGGGTTCACTCCCCGTGAAAGCGCGCGTCCCTCGCGCCCTTTCACTCGCACACACAGCGTTCGGCGCGCGGCGACGATTTCATCTCCATTGACGTCATACGGAACCTCACGGCGACGACGACGGCAGAAATCTGCTTTGGAGTGTCCATATAATTGCTATCGCAATAAAATGTACTGCACAGACGGTCTGCGAAAAAAAATGGGCATCCGCCAGCGTCTGCGTAGCGAACGCGCGCTCGTTAGCAGACGCCGCGCTTGACAAGGACAGCAAAATTGAAGACGTCGCGTGCTATAATCCGTGCCTCAAAATATATATGTTTGGCCATAGCCTCCTCTATACTTTTCATATAGAGGAGGCTATGGTTTGGCAAAATGCTGGGGGAGCGCTGCGAGCGCGTGACGCCAGCAAACGTGTGTTGTGTCGGCTACGCCGATTTTGGGTTGGGGCCGCGGCCCAAATCAGCCTACCTAGGAAAACTGGCATCAAGCGATCCGGAACATCGAGCCGAACGACTGGATACCAAATTCTTCCAGGTGGTTCTCCAAATTTACGGCCGTTTTTCGACCAACCACGTCTGCGCCGTCGTTAGCGACGCCGACGCCCGGCCGGGTGGAATCGGCTCTCCGAGAGCAGAATGGCGGCATCCGCGCTCCAATTGCGCGCGTACGACCCTGAGGCGATGGCGTGGACCACGGTTCCCACCACCGGTGGCGAAAATTCGACGGTTTTTCCGAAAATTCGGAGTCAAGCTTTACTTCAAGCGGCCGAACGGCACTCCCAGGACAAAGCCAAGATGACGGCGTCCAACGCCACCCCGGCCGTCGGCTCATCGGTCGGAAACACGAACGCTAACGCGACGCGTGCCACGGGACGCAAAGACAAGGCGTTCACGAAGTGGAAGCCACGCCCAATGATCAAACACGCTCCCTAAGACTACGTTATAATCATCAAGCCCAGAGAACATGTTTCTCTTCACGAGGCATTCACAGAAACCGGCTCCGGCACCGCCGTCTCGGCGTACCTCGGGTCGGAAGGGGCCCGCGCCACCTCCGTTCTGCCATCGCGAGAGCAAAACATCATTATCGTGCATACCCCGGACATCGAGGCGGCCGACCGGCTCATCGGGGACTTTGCACTGAATACCGAGAAGGGATCGGTCCCGTTTCGCGGTTACCTGAGACAAGACGGCGTCAACAGGTGCCACGGAGTGATCGTGGTCCGTAACACGGACACCACGGAAACTCTACAACACCGAGTGTTCTGGCGTGCCGGTACCATCGTGGAAATCCGAAAATTTGGAACATCCAATAAGGCACGCATCACCTTCGCGGGTAAGGAGAAGCCCCGTTACGTGCATTATGACAACATAGTCGGCTCTGTGCAAAACTATTAGAAAACTATCCCGGCCTGCGGTCAGTATGGGGCCGTCGGGCACCGCGCGGATGCATGTCCAAACCTGCAGCTGAACACGTGTGGACTCTGTGGACTCCATGCTACGCTAGTGGAGGGAGTGCGGGCCCCTCACAACTGTGTTCCCCGTTGTTCTGTGTGTGGTGGTGCCCATGCCACCCACTCTCGCGACTGTGCGTCAAAATTCCGCACACCCAAGATGACCGCCAAAAAGGGCGGGAAAAATAAAATGACGCCCAAGTAACCCAAGAACAAAATCCGCCATCTTGGGAAACCCAGAGACACGAGCGGCGGAGACCACACGGCGGCCTGGAGACACGAGCGGCGGAGACGCACGGCAAAACCGGGGCCTGGGTCAATGCCGTCAAAAACGGACGCCATGTGAGCAATTGGGGCGGGGCTGCTTCTTCCCCACCTCTTAATCCCCTCCCAAGCGCGCGGAGCGCCGAGCAAGATCAAATAGCAGCACTCGGGGCCCAAAACGAGATGCTGCTAAAGAAAATTAACGAATTGGAATCCAAAATCAACCAGCCTCTTTCTCCTCCCTCCCTCCCTGCGACTGAGGTAATGGAAAGTGAGCTCGTTGAGCCGAAGGCGGAAACAAGCGCCGAGGCCGTATTCGAGGCCCGTTTCGAGGCCCGTTTCGGGGCCTTAGACGCCCGATTCGCCGCCTTGGAAAACGAAATCACAATGATGGTTACCGCCATCTCAAAATTGCAAGTACAATTCCCCCCGATGATTGCCCAACAAATTGCGCACTCCTCGCGCCCCTCGTGCAGGCCCGGCGGTCCCTACAAGGACGTATCCGGCCGCCCTCTCAAATCTTCTAGACGCACCCCCGAGGTAGACGATGACGACAGCTGCTCGCTCTCCGGTATGGAGGACTCGCCCTCCTTGTGAGTGCTCGCTCCGGAGCAGCGTCACTACCATCCAACCTCAGCCTTACTGACCATGGCGAGCAGCCCTAAGATCAGGTGCTCGCCAAAAACCAATTCGGCCACCCCTGTTCAGATTGTCCAGTGGAACTCTCGGGGCTTCCGGTCCCGCGCGAAGCCGGCGAATCTCCGACTTTTCCTTTCAACTCTCGACTCGCTTCCGGCGGTGGTTGCCCTCCAGGAGCCAGGGAGCTGCGCCACCCTTACAAGCTACATCACCTTCCAGCAGGACCCCTCTTCCTGCGTCTGTGTGCATAAAAATTATACAGCTAATCTAGTCGACTTGGAACTTGAAACTGAATATTCGATGTGATGGTGACACTTCTTCCGCTGAAGAAACACGATGCACCACTCCACATACTCAACATATACTGTTCCCCCCAGACTCAAAAATGTAACGTTCGCAGCGCTCTTTAGCCGCGCTCTATAGGCTGCGGGCAGGGACCCCCTGATGATTGTGGGTGATTTCAATGCCCACAGTACTCTCTGGGGGTAAGTGCGTGAGGAGAAGCGTGGACGCAAGCTAGCGGAACTTGCGTCCACGCTGGTCCTCCATATCCAACGCGGTTGGGTAACTCCGTGACCCGGGATACGTGTCCGGATCTTACCTTTACAAAAAACATTAGACACGCAGAATGGGCCAACACCGAGGAAACCCTCGGGAGTAACCACTGCCTTATCACTACCACCGTAATGACTAAACCATTAGCAAGACCACACGCAGAAGCTGGGCTCCCCGACTGGAATAAGTTCTGGCAAGGATACATCAATTAGGCCTCTATCCGCGAACAAAGATACCACGCGTGGGCACAAGAATTGGTTACACAACTTCGTTCGACGGAAACCCAAATTCAACTCTCGGAGGCAACGCCGGAGGTAGACTACCACCTTCTGCACCTCTGGGAGGCGCGGCACAGCCTCGTCCGCAGATGGCGCCGCCAAAAACATAATAGAAAGCTTAAAATTCGCATTGCCGAGCTCACCCAGCGAGCGGCAGAGTACGCGGCCCAGCTCGCCGACTCGAACTTGGTGGACTGCTGTAACACGGTGGCCAGACAAATGTTTAGCTGGAGCACGTGGCGCCTCTTCCGCGCCCTAATAGATACGACGCAAACACGCACCGAGACACAAAAACATCTCCAACGAGCGATTCATAGCTTTGATGGAGATACCTCAAAATTAGTGTACAAATTACGTGACCAGTACCTTTGCACTCAACAGGACCCCCGAGGGCCCGCGTACTCGTATGAAGGTTCAGAGAATGCGGAGCTGGATCAGCCGTTCCAGCTGCATGACCTGAAGGCGGCCCTAGCTAAAATGAAATGAGGAACCGCACCGGGACGGGACAAGATAACCGTGAAACTGCTTGCCAATCTTCCCGACCCCACCTACGATACCCTCCTCGCTTTCATCAACTCGATCTGGCTTGGTGAGGCACCTCTCCCAATCGAATGGAAGACCGCTCTGGTAACTTTCATTCCACAAGCCGGCAAAGCCATAAACACAGACAACCTTCGCCCCATCTCCCTCACCTCTTGTGCGGGAAACCTGATAGAGACCATGGTGCGGGACAGGCTGTCTGGGTTTCTGGAAACTCAAAATGCATTCGCAGACAGCATGTTTGGTTTCCGCCCGCACCGGTCCGCGCAAGATGCTCTACATCAACTCGACCGAGAAATTCTCAACCTTGTCGAAAACCCCCTTAACGATAAGGCTATACTCGCCTTAGACTTGAAGGGTGCTTTCGACAATGTCACACACGAAATTATCCTGCAACATCTCTCCCAGACCAACTGTGGACAAAACACATTCCAGTATGTCAAGCAATTGCTCTCGGATCGACAATCTTTCATTCGAATACAAGACGAAGAACATGGCCCCTATCAACTGGGAACGAGAGGTACCCCACAGGGCGCGGTCCTCTCGCCGTTACTTTTCAATCTGACCATCATGAAGCTTCCGGCTCAGCTGGCGAAGGTCGAAGGCGTCCAGCACGCGCTGTACTCCGACGACATAACCATCTGGGCCAAACACGGATCGGTTGGAGACATTGAGGTCAACTTGCAGCAAGCGGCGGACATCGTGGACGCCTACGCCCGCCGCTGCGGCCTTCAGTGCTCCCCATTCAAATCCGAATTTGTGCACATTCGCCCGTCGCCTAAGTGCACAACCAAAATGAAGCTATTCCTGGCCAGCGGCCCAATACCAGAATACGATGAGATTCGAGTGCTTGATCTCTTTATCCACAAACACAAACGAGTTGATACGACAACAGCCAAATTGCGTAAGGTGGGGGACCAGGTGGGCCGGATGGTCCGCCGGGTTTCCAACAAAAGCGGGGGGTTACTGTGCAAAGACGCCTTGTGGCTGGCGCATGCATTCGTGACCAGTCGAGTCCTCTACTCGACTCCTTACCTCTACCTGCGCAAGTATGACGAGAACGCCCTCGAGGTGATTCTCAGGAAGATGTACAAGCGTGCCCTTGATCTCCCGATAACCATGTCCAACCACCTCCTCATGGGCCTGGGGATGGTAAACACTTTCGCGGAGCTCCAGGAGGCACACTTGACCAATCAATATACAAGAAATTCAAAGACGCCGTCGGGACGCCGCCTATTAGCCCGACTGCACATCCAGCACCCAACACAGACGGAAGAGCGCGTACGCATCCCCGAAGTCTGGAGATACGCCCTGCATGTACGGCCTCTTCCGGACAACATGACACGAGACGACCACAGTGGGCGGGGGCACTGGCCCGCTACTATGGGAACAAACACGGAATCTTCTACGTGGACGCCTCCGGCCCTCACCATGAGGGGTGGTACACGGACACAGTCGTCCATGAAAACGTCGCGGTGAATGGCCTAACATTCAGAGCTCAAGAGATAACACATGCGGAGGAAGTCGCCATCACGCTAGTTGCCGCAGACCAGGACTCGCGCGTCATCATTACCGATTCAAGAGGGGCCTGCAGAAATATTGAACAAGGGTACATTCCTCTCATTGCGTCTCGCATCCTTCAAAACAGTGACTACCTCGGGGCCCCCGGGTCTCGAACGATCGTATGGGCTCCTGCTCATATGGGCCTCGAAGGCAACGAAACGGCGGACGCCGCTGCCCGCGTGCTCACTCTCCGGGCAACGCCTTCAGACCCTTCCGAAATGGATCCCGAAACCAATCCGGCCCTAACTTTTCGAGAAATTACTCAACTTTACCAATTCGGCCACGCAATTTGTCCTAAGCCCTGTAAGGGCCTTACAAAGGCTGAGGAACGTACACTCCTCCGCCTTTACACCAAAACACTGCTGTGCACGGCAGTTTTAAAGCACTTTTATCCTGCCTGTACAGGAAAATGCCCGCACTATGCGGAGAAGTCTTCGGACATCTTCCACATGGTGTGGGCATGCCAGTCAACCCCGAACCTCACCCCAAAACCAAGCCCCACCCGGGAGGACTGGGAGACAGCCCTGCTCGGCTGCTCCGACCTGGCGAGTCAGAAGGCCCTGGTCGACCGAGCACAAGCCGCGCCTGTAATGAGGAGCCCACCTAGTAAGTGTGAGAGGTGGCCCCTTCCTGGCCACCTCAAGCTTCCTCCGTGTACATTCAATAAAGTTTTTCAGACCGACAGCAAAATGGTGTAAACATAAATTGGCAATTGAAGTGAAGCACTGTTTTAAGAGCATACTATGCCCAATCGGCCTCGGCGCCTGCAGCGAAAGTACGTTGAATGTGTCGCGGAGCGCGTCTCGGCCCCAATCCAGTTCGCTCGCAGCGCCCTCGCACAATTTTGGTTGGGGAAGAGCAATCGTACTCTATGCGTGGCACTCGAAATTCCCCTGCAAGCGCCTTCACGTGTTATATAATCGAAATCGTGAATGGAATTATGGGAAGCAAATTCTAGGCAATCATTTACTTCCCATACAGGAACAGCAAAATTGCAGAATCATTAGCAAGGAAAGTAAATAACGAATAGCCTTGGAAAGCGGGAAGTGTGCTCTGTCGAAATGACTCAATCGTATTGCGCCTCGAGCTCTGGACCACTACAGCCAGCGTTTGTGTTTTTAGCCATGACTTGTCAAACCGTTACAAGACCAGGATGTGCTCGACGCCCCCCCCCCTCCCCCCTGTTTCCGGAGCCCCAGGTCGCCTCGTAGATGAGAAATATATTAGTATTCCCAGGAGGGCGCAGTTCACGTACCAATCCTTGACGCTCAATGTCTTTTTCGGTCTCGGGCTTTGTTCGGGCCGGTTTCCAGCCGGGCTCGGGCCGGCCTGGGCCCGGGTCTCGCCATCAAACATTTGGTCGGACTTGGGCGGGCAGCCCAACGTGCTCTAACGTGCTCAAAAATCAGCCCGTGCAGTGCTCTAATGGGAAAGAAGAAGGAGGGGAGGCAACGTTTAGCTGTGGCAATAAATGCGTATCTTGCGACCACGCGAATGGGAGCAGCGACTCTATTTCCCACGCGAAAGCAGGAAAGCAGGAAGGCAGCGCGAGAGAGAGGGGGCGCGGCTTCTACTCTGCCAGCAACTGCGTAATTGTACTTTGTGCGGCTGACGGCTGTCGCGTGCACCGTATCTTGAAAGCGACCTACACACGGTCAACGCTTTTTGCGGCTATGTCTGTATATTGTTCTTTTTCTAGCATCACAAGTTCATTACACCGGATGGTAAGTCTCAGCAATCATTTTTTTCCTCTATAGGCTCCGTTCAGTGAACTTTGCTGCGATTGATGCGCAATCTGTCGCAGCGCCGCCAACAATAATGAGGCGGCCAAAGCGCACGGGGGTATTCGTAGGCACGGCGTCGATGGTGCTGTTCGGTCTTTTCTGGCGTTGAGACAATGTCATCCTTCAGCTCGACTAATTCTAATCCATCGACTGAAAGCGTACGGAAGAGGAACAAGTGCCGGTACTGCTGTGTAATAGACTGCCACAGCCACGAAGATCAGCCTGGCGTGAAATTGTACCGATTTCCTGGCCGCCCGTGGGAGCAAGAACGACGGAAAATATGGATTGTTGCTGTTGGAAGAGTTAAGTAATTGTGAACACAGCGTTTTCCTAGTGTCATTGTAACTATATGCTTTAAGGTCTAGCCAGGTCTAGCTGCTTGAGGTTCTGCAACTGTATTTGTGTGCTTAGCGCTGTTGGAAGTGTATGGAGCACGTTTTGCACAGCAAGCTTGCGTAGCGCGAAAGTTTACGCCCGAATTTGTGCCTCAAATGCTCTTGTAGGATGCATGTGAATCTTTGTTGATTTGCTTGCATGCGTGGAGTCCGGTAATTAACTGTTAAATTGCGTTTTTCTGTGATACTTTCAGCGAAGTAAGTAAACTCGATTTGCGTTGATTTTGGGGGTAGTGGTGGTGCGTGTAACATCTAAACTTCAAATGCCTTCACCAAATGGCGCCCGCCGTGAGACTGCTCGCTGTCGTCAGCGCTTTGTGGCGTGTTTGCCTCGTTTACCGTCTCATGAAGAAGTCATTCGGTTACTGCATAGGCGCTATGCTTGCGGCCGCATGCATAGGGCACTGTGTCGTCAGTATGAACTGCGTAGTATTCGCAACCATGCTCCTCTTGTTTTCTTCAGCGAGAACGACGGCTCGCCGTGGATGCCGAAGCAGATGAGCAGGATCTGCTCCAAACACTTCGTGAACGGCACAAAAAGTACACTTGTTTCCCTTGCTGCGAGTGACACTTCGCCATCAAGTCGGTGCCGTCGGTCTCCTTCACGTCGTAAACGTGGCCCGCCACATACAGCTTCTCTCCTTTGTCGAGCATAGGCGCATGAAAGTAATTTTCAATACAGTTTATCGGCTTGAAGCCGCAAAACAACACACGTGATATTTTGAACGTCACGCGCGCGTTGGAACACGTTCAGTAGCTGCCGTGGGGGTCGGAGCGGCCGCCTCAGTGTTTAACATTCCTACCACCATTGGCACTGCACGGCGTTTCGCCGTATTCGGTTGCAGCGCCCTCTGTTCACTGGACGGAGCCTGTAGCTCATGATTAGGTATCCGCATTTCATAGCGCGAACTGGCTGCATCTTGTGTAGGCATCTTGACATAGTGTTGATTTGTCGTTTGCATGCATTGAAAACGCGCTAATGTTCTCGCTAACTACATAGCTCACGCTTGTTGATTTTACTGTGGGAGTTGATGCTTGTAAAAAAAAGCGCAGTTTCGTCCGAAAGGCGAAGCATCGATTGCGATGGCAAATACCTGGACAGCTATACGAAGTAAACATCGTAGTTCTATCGGCACTATAAAATTGTAAACATAAGCATACTAACTAAAGTAACAAGCATGGTGTCACGCGCGCACAACCAAATACGAGGGCATCTGACTCGATGACCGCAGAAACTCGCACAAAACGCTGGATTGAATAAACGCGGCTCCAGCAACGAGCGAATTGACCTTCGTGCTGCCGCTCGCATCAAAGCGAACTAAGCCACGGCACATAGCACCTCGGACACCGTCGCCGCCGCAGATAGCTTACAAGACACAGCTGCCAGGAAGCGGCATGCGCGGCGTACTCCCCCCTCCCTCCACCCTCCGCCCCTCCGGAACCTTGCAACCCCGGCGGGTGCGCGCGGCCTCAAAAGGCGCCGGGAGTAGAACGCGCACTTCCCCATCCTTCCAGTCCCTACCATCCCTCCGGAGAGTTCCGCGCTACCGGAAGATGTGCCCTGCCTTCCCGCCTCTCTCCTTTCCATGTGCGAGATTGAGCCACGATCGCCGGCTCCCCCTTGCATGTTTTCACTCGCGCATACAGCATACGGCGCGCGGCAACAGTTTTATCGCGCGTGGAATTTATCTGGAACCTCACGGCGACGATGACGGTAATGGCGACGGCAGTAATGCGAATGAAGTGTCCATATAATTGCTATAGAAATAAAAGAAAGTGCACAAAACACAATGCGACTGTTTTACCGAGCGTGAAAGAAGCACGCAAATGGACGCAAAATTGCAGCGTGACTAGCCACTCGAGGCACTTTCCATGTGTTCGAGGGCCTCTTTCACGCTTGGAAAAACACTTTTACGTAGCACATATTGAGAAACCGAAAGCTGTATCGGGAGTTTCTCATATTGATCTACAATTTTGCCTTTGACACTTTTCATTTAATTATAATAATTGAGAAGTTGATTATTTAATGAAGACTTAAGACAGAATTATCTGACCAAACGGAATGGAAAAAAAAATCTGAGCGTCTGTATGCGACGGCAAACAAGATTACCTTGGTTCTGTCCAACTACGTACCATTTGCATATTTTAGTTTGGACCAAGTTAAGTGATACACCCTGTATGAATCTGCCATGAAACGGAGCCGACGCCAGACGTCAGACACCGAGCGATATTCCCACGCGTTCCCAACTTCCTGGAAGAGGCCGAGGAGTGCGGACGTGTTTATGTCGGCTCCGGCTTTCTCAAATGTTCTCGTTGGTTTTTTCTGTCATTATAGCTACCTAAATTCTTCACCGAACGATTCGAGAAGTTCTCCGGACTTTGTGGACACCTCGTTTTCAGGTGGGACTTTCCATTTTACTCGGAACCGTACGTTTTTGTCCACCCGCCACGTCGCCGCCGCACTAAGCATAGCTCGCCGGTCGTTAGGCCTCCGACTGCGCTGGCTGAGTCTCGGCGGCGTGTCGCCTCCGTCTTCACTATGGATGTCCAGGTCGCCGGCCAGGATATTTCGCCGGAAGAAGTGACCGCCCAGTCTGGCTGCCTCACTGCCCGATCCCGCCGCTCAAAACGCGGCACGGACAATTCGACCGTGACCGATGTATCATCTCAAGCCCCAAGTAACCGGCCCCGCTCTCGGGTGAGGCAGCCTGTTAAAGCTCAAGTTTTGAAGGCGGGCCGCGGGCCCTTCCGATGGAGGATATCAAGATTGTCATCCGCCCCAAAAGCGCCCTTCATATAGCCAAGATCGGCAGTCCTGTGGTGACCGCAGCCATTCTCCAAGCAGCCAAACTCACGGACGAAGAAAGCTTAGAAGACACTGTCTGCCCGAATACGCAACAAAACATTGTTGTCGTCACAACACCTCACTCGGACCATGCAGACCGGTACGCTCGCATCAGTTCTATTCAATTGAATGGCGTCACCCACGAGGTGAATGCCTACGAAACTGCAGCTGAGCACACGACGAAGGGGGTCATCAGTGGGATCCCACTCACGGAGACCCCCCAGCAGATCCACAAAAAAATTGTCACTGCCCGAAACCCGACAGCCTTGGCAGCCAAGCGCATCGCCTCTACTACAACGGTGATCATCGCTTTTAACGGACCAGATGTGCCTTTTCAGGTGCGCTACGGCTCCACGTTACTCCCATGTTCGCTATATCGGAAGCAAATTGACATTTGCTATCAGTGTGGCCGCCTCGGACACCGTATGGACGTTTCTCCCTACCCAAATAACACGATATGCCGGGGCTGCGGTGCCCGCAACCCCCCCGCCGACCACAACTTTACTAGGTGCTAGGTGCTAGGTGCTACGGTTACTAGGTGCTCCCTCTGCGGTGGTCCCCATCTCACCGCGGACAAAAGCTGTGCCGCTCGTTATAAAACCCCGTATGTCATTCGCAAGCGTATCGGGGAACGACGAGCAACCAGCCAAGCCTCCTATCAACAAGCCGGCCCCTCCACCCTCAACACCAGAACCAGGTCACGCTCCCGAACACCGTCAAGGGGGAGCCGTTCCCGCTCGAGAACTCCATCTCGATCCAGGCAACAACGCTCAAGATCCCGGTCTGCATCGGCATCACGCATCGCATCTACCAACAAGAACAAGGTGAGCTTCGCAGAGGCCCTCAAGGGCACCTCACGAGCGGGTCGTAAAATCACCAACACATATGCCCCATCCCCTCCTCCCTCACCAGATAACCCCGAAATAGCTCACCTTAAGCGCGAGAACGCCATCCTACGTGATCTCCTAACTAAACTCACGCAGGAGGTTAGAGACCTCAAACAATCCCAAACACCAGCCCCTACACCTATCGCTCAGAACGCCCCTGCCCCTAGTCAAGAGGCCCCTACAACTCCCGCCCCCCAGAAGAGAGCCCTGCAAGATGGAGCCAAGGGCCAGGTCCGCTCTGAAGTTAAAGATATGCTCACCTCACTTCAAACAACTGTGAGCACTTTCCAACATGCACTGGCCTCCATCCAGCACGCACTCATTGGTATTGTCCAACGAGTTACAAACCTGGAAAATCATATTCTCGCGCCTCCTAGCCAATCCGCCCCCGTCTGCGACCCTTCCGGGACGCCGATGGCGACATCCACCATCTCTCATCATGGCTCACACTAATCAAGACACCCTCATTTGGCAGTGGAACTGCCGAGGCTTTCACCAGAAACACCCGGTACTTAATCAATACCTACGCTAACATACCCGCCGCCCGGATGCTATCCTACTTCAAGAAACCAATAACGCCCCCATCACGCTCCCTGGTTATCAAACCTTTCATACCACCCACCATCTTCACCGGGTCACCACCTTAGTACGGCGTCGTATCCCTGTTATTCAACATGATCTGCATAGTCCTCACATCGAACACCTATTCCTCGAATTAATTCCCAATCGTAAACCGAAAGAATGCATCTTTCTTCTGAACATTTACAATAGCCCCAAGGACAAAGCAAAGTGTCGCTTCCTCAACCTCTTTAAGAAGGCTCTTCACGTAGCTGGAACGCACCCCCTCCTCATCGGCGGCGATTTTAACCTCGCCCATGCAGGCTGGGATTACGTTCGCACGGAAGCTGCAGCTCGCAATCTCTGGCAAGATTACCACGACTTAGGCCTCACCCTTATCACGGATCCCTCCTTTCCCACACGCCTCGGTACCACCACTACCCGGGACTCTACCCGCGACCTCACCTTCATCAAACATATCAACAATGCACAATGGACCAATACACAGCAAGACCTGGGCAGCGACCATTATATCCTTGCTATATCTTTACCCCAACTTGCTGCCATCCCTGCCCCCACTAAAGAATTCGCCATTACCGACTGGGATGCTTTTCGTAAGATACGCGTTGGTGCTGCCTCAGCAGAAGGCATTGCCGACATCAACACCTGGATGCAAGCGCTACGCACTGACGTTCAAAAGGCTACTCGGGTGGTAACTACAGATGCCCCAGTTGAACGCATGGATAGCCGCCTCGCCCATCTTCTGGAGGCTAAGGCCTCCCTCCTAGCTCGATGGAAGGGGCAGCGCCTAAACCGTCGCCTCAGAAGTAAGATCTCTAAAGTCAATACAGCCATCGAGGAGCATTGTCAAACCCTCAGCCGGCAACAGTGGACTGAGCTGTGTAACACGATGGATGGACAACTTCATCGCCCATCTACGTGAAAACTCCTCAGACACCTGCTTGAAAATACTACCACCCGCACTGCCCAACAGGATCGGCTGCAGAAACTCCTGTATACGGAGACCCTTAAGCAAGGTCCACAACGAGTGCTTGACTACCTCTGCACCAGATATATCTCCAGGGGAGAAGTCAGTCCACACAGAAATTACATCGGTAATCCCAACCCTACACTAGACGCCGATTTCAGCGCATCTGAAATACATGCTGCACTTCGCAAGCTTAACGGTCGTTCTGCTCCAGGCCCAGACGGGGTCACTAACAAAACCCTTCGCAATCTCGATGACGAGTCCGCGTCCCATCTAACTGACTACATCAACGATTGCTGGCGCAATGGCGCCATCCCAGCTGCCTGGAAGACTGCCAAGGTTATCCTAATCCCAAAGCCTGGCAAACCATCTAGCCTCAACAACCTAAGGCCTATCTCCCTCACTTCATGCGTAGGCAAAGTGATGGAACACGCCTTCTTAGCACGCATCAACACACACCTCCTCGAAGACAACTCTATCTATCCCCACACCATGATTGGATTTCGCCCTCACCTTTCTACTCAAGACGCTATGTTGCAATTCAAACATCAAGTACTCAACGACCGTTCCCGTAACACGAAAGCCATCCTCGGACTCGACCCCACTCAAGCCTTTGACAGCATTTCCCATGAAGCTATCCTTGACCAGGTCTCCCACCTCCACCTGGGAGAGTGATTCTATAATTACATCCGTGACTTCCTCTGCAATCGCACAGCCACCCTCTCGGCCGGGGATTTACGATCAGACCAGCTTCCCCTTGGCAGCAAAGGCACCCCGCAAGGTTCAGTTATCTCTCCCATGCTTTTTAACTTAGTAATGATTGGCCTTGCCCAGCAACTACAACGAGTCGACAATATCAACCATACCATCTACGCCGATGACATCACCATCTGGGCGTACCGAGGCAGCGATGGTCAAGTGGAGTCAGCCATACAAACGGCGATTTACACGGTTGAAGCCTATCTCCAAGGGACCGGACTGCGCTGTTCTCCGGCTAAATCGGAGCTTCTTCTCTACAAGCCCATTCAGCGGGGACGCCCTCTAAAACACCAATCTGAGCACCGACCCTGTGACTCTCTCACCTTACGCCTTCAAGATGGCAGTCCTATACCACACGTCCCTAGTATCCGGGTCCTCGGTCTCACCATCTCTACCAACGGCTCCAATGCCTTGTCTCTCAACAAGATATGCGCCCAATCTCAAAACACCCTACGGCTTCTTAAACGCATCTCCAACCGACGAGGGAGACGCAAAGAAGAAAGCCTTCTCCGCCTCGTGCAGTCCTTTGTCATATGCCACATCACCTACGTTGCTGCGTACCTCAACTGGTACCGGGCTGAACAAAACAAGCTCGACACCCTCATACGAGGGGTCTACAAGCAAGCACTTGGCCTCCCGCATTACACCAGTACTGAACTCTTCAACCAACTAGGAGTTCACAACACCCTTGCCGAACTCATTGAAGCACAACAACGCTCTCAGCTTGAACGGCTCACCCTTACTGCAACGGGACGCTTTATTCTATCTACGCTTGGCTTTACTTACCATCAGCAGCAGGGCCCCAAACAATCGATCCCGACTGACATCTGTAGCTGGATCCACGCAGACCCTATTCCTAGAAATATGCACCCTGAATATAACAGGGCCCGGCGCAAAGCTCGGGCCGGAGCAATCATAAAAGCCTTTGCTCGTGTACCTGGCGTTACATTTGTTGATGCAGCCCAATATTCCAATGGCACACGATTTGTGGCCGTCGCCACACGCGATGGAGTCCTACACCACGCCTCCAGCGCCATTACCCCCACTGCCGAAACGGCTGAAGAAGTGGCCATCGCCCTGGCCACTCTAGATCCCACCTGTCACACCATCGTGTGTGACTCTCGCTCAGCCGTCACTAACTTCAGCAAAGGCCGTATTTCTCCTCAAGCTCTTCGTATCCTCCGCCAGGCACCACACTCTAAAGAAAGCATGATCTCCCTGACATGGATCCCGGCCCACGCGGGCACTGTCCACCCACACCTCCCCAACCTCAACGAGGTCACCCACTCCATTGCGCGAGGACTAGTCAACCGCGCCGGAGACACTGGAGACGAGTTGGACACCAGGGACAGTCTTACTACTTACAACGATCTCGTTAAGGCATTTTACCTTAGTCGCCGAACCTTCCCCCCACCTCACCCCAAGTTCAGCCGGGCGCCGGCTACCACCCTGCGTCTGCTACAAACAAATACGTACCCTTCACCCGCCCGCCTCCACCTTATATACCCTGAAGTTTACAATACCCCCAACTGCCGGTGCTGTGGAACTCACCCGGCTACGCTTCCGTATATGCTGTGGGAGTGCCCAGCACAGTACACACACTTCAACACCACGACCCTCTCGTCGAGGTTGCGTGGGGCTCTGCGGAGCTCCGCCCTAGACGACCAAACCTGGGCGACCCAGCACGCCCGTGAGGCGGCGGCGAGGCAAGCCCTCGACGTCCCCTCATGGGAGGCTTAGGCCCGGCCATCTTAAAGTGCTGGTTCCGAAATAAATGTTTATTCCTCCTCCTCCTCCCAACTTCCTCTTCTTTTCGCGCAGTCCTAGCCTGAGCAGGTCTATTCTTCTTCTACATCCTCGCGCCCCAAGGAGTTGTGGGCCAACTAAAGTTTTTAAAGAGAAGCTTTCTATGCCTGACTGATTCCTTCGTGAGCGCAAAAAACGCACTGCAGGAAAGCCAACTGACCTACGCACTTCTTCGGAGATTTTGGAGGCCACGTCGATTTCTTTCGAGAGCTCATCTGTTCTGTAATCCGCGAAGAACTCCAGAAGCTGTCGGTACCTCTACAGCCAACGCTCAGCTCTTTGTCCAGCGTTGTCCGTGACGAAGTCCAGCATGCTCTAAGAGAACCATCCTTTAACACAGAAGCTCACCCGCTAAGAACTGACAGCCCCCATATGTTGTATTCGCAAACTTCGAGGCAACCTGCCCCACCTTCCTCCCCACTTCGCACCGCGTCCTCGGCCACGCTACAGCCCGTCCAAGCGGCGTCGTATTTCCACGAACACCAACGGGCCCAAAGGAAATCAGACGTGTGGCGGCAACTGGTCGCCGTTCCCTTTGCTTTCACTGTGGCGAAGCTGCTCATGTCTACCGACAGTGCTCCTAACGAGAGCTCGCACGACGCGGATTCAAAGCAAACTCGCCGCGGCCTAGGTTCGGCCAGCGTCCTCCTGAAATTGAAGAATACGCTGCGCATCAGCGCGGATCCTCATCAGCTCGACACCAGTCACGCTTCCCATCACCGCGGCGGTTTGCACTAGCCCCGTTTACATGAATGCGACAGTGTCGCATCGCATCGCATTTCTAGCGCATCGCATTCATGTAAACAGCGGTAATGCGCTAGGAAGGCGCATCGCATTAATGCACCAGGCGAGGGTAGATTTACGGGCGAAAGTCGACTCTCGCGGAGCGTGTAAACGCAGGATCGTCGAGAGCGGGGGCGCCTAACAAGACCTTCGATGACAACCGTGAAGCTACTGAGAGGGGAGAACGGAGGCGGGGGCGTCTAACAATACCTTCGATGACAACCGCGAAGACGCTTCCGAGAAGCAAGCGAGGGCGGAGGGGGCCTCTAACGACACCGTCGCTACATGTAAACGGCGTCGCATCGCCTTTCCCAAATTCGCTTGGAAATGCGATGCGCCACTGTCGCATTCATGTAAACGGGGCTACTGACTCGCCGTACGTATTCGAGCGTGTTGCAAGGTCGTTCGCCCCAGACCGCCCCGGTAAAACTAACCACACCGGCTTTCGGGTACGAGACCACTCAGTTTTTAGGAGCTCAAAGACCCCAAATGACGCTTACGTGGACCTACGATACATCGACGACGGCAGTACCCACTGATTCCGCAAGAAGAATTTCCTTGGACATTTATGTACTGCGCGATGGTCGCGAAGTGACTGCTTTGGTGGACATTGGAGCGCATTACTCAATAATCAGCGAAAAACTGGCTACCCTTCTGAAGAAAGTGGCGACACCTCGGAATCGAACGCCAGTTTGTACAGCTGGCGGGCCCATCGTGACACTACTCGGCATGTGCATGTTCTTGGACCATTTCCATTGTCTTCCTCCGTCAATAAGTGGATCTTGTCGCAACTGATTATTTGACGCGTTACGCTGAGACTAAGACACTACCACGCCAGGCAGCATGTAAGGTTGTCCAGTTTTTTAATGCAACACATTTTGCTTCGGCATGACGCACCGTCATTCATCATCACTGACCGAGGGACGGCATTTATGGCGAAGCTTCTGGACGACATCTTGAAGTTGAGATACACGAGTCATCGAAAGGCCACTGGCTACCACCCTAAAACTAACGGCTTGACAGAAAGACTAAAAAAAAAACGCTGGCAGAAATGATATCTATGTAAGTCACGAGCAAAAGTTTGTGGACCAAAGGTGCCACGTCTTTTTTTTCTTCGCAGCTTGGGCATTCCGGCTGAAATCAAAAGCGCGCGCCTACGTGCACATATTTGACCAATGCAGCGTATTAGGTCAATTTGAAGCCGCGGATCTGTGCTTGAATATATTCAAATTTTTCGCTGATGCCGTGGTCTCCAAACTTTTTCTAGCGACTGTACCTGGATGTGCAGCACAAAACGAGGGATGAAATCTTGCCGTACGTAACTTTTGCGTACAACACTGCCACGCCACAAACTACACAATTCACGCCGTTTCGCCTCGTTTATGGTCGAGATGTTCAAACTATGCTAGACGCCATCATTCCTTATGACGACATCGATCAGCTCGACCAGTTGGCTCCTGACGTCAAGGAGTATATTCCGCGCGCCGAGGACGCACGTCAACTGGCTCGTGTGCACATAAAACAGCAGCAGTGTGCAGATGCAATAAGGTACAATCTCCACCATGGACAAGTTACCTGGTCACCAAGTTTGGGTTTCGACCCCCATTAGACGGCGAGGCCTCAGCGAGAAACTCTTGAGGAAGTACATCGGACTATAAAAAGTACTAATGCGTGTAAGCGACGTGAACTATCAAGTAATTCTAAACGGAGACTTGCCATCGCCCAAGTGCCGATTACCACTGGCAGAGATTGTACATGTCGTCTGCCTAAAGCCGTATTTTAGGCGGTGATGTTGCAATAGTGTACTGGTGAAAGAAACTTTTTTGTTTGTGCTGCAGTCGCATCGTCCGCCAAAGAACTGCGAACCAATTTTTTTCTTGCTCCCGACCACAGAACACATTTTTTGCCTCGTGCGCGTGTCCGTATGTGTGCTGGCGTGTTTTGTTTTTTTTTGTCGTATCAAATTGGTGAAATTTCGGTGTGCACCTTGTGTTTCGGCATCCAGTCGATGCTTCATTGGTAGAAAGAATAAGGCCACCTGGTGTGTTGAGCCAGAAAACGGTCGGCATTGCGTGCCCAGCAAAAACGGCGAAGACGAGGAAGCCAAAGATCCCGCGTAAGCCTGAGAAGGTAAGCAAAGACTGAGGAATAGGAAAGTGAGCGCACTTGTATTTTGCACAGCTGAGGGCTGTCGCGCCCACCGTATCTTGAAAGCGATCTCCACACGGCCCTGACCTTTGTATGCGCTGTGCTTTTGGCGCTTAATTTTCGTTGAAGCAATAGACCGCTGCTGCGGGCGCGCTTGCTCACGCCAGCGTTTTAGCAGTGCTTGTCTGCGGTCATCGAGTGTGATCTATTCATGTTTGCTTGTGCGCGCTGACACCATGCTTGTTAATTCAGTTAGTAAGCGAATGTGTCCAAGTATGTGCAGCCGATAAAAGTACTATCGTTACTCCGTATACTCTAATAGTAAATTTGCTGTCGCAAGTGATGCTTCGCCCCTCGGACGAAACTGCGACTTTGTTGACCAATCAGAGAATGTGCCATTCTACTGCCCGCTTCTTAGGCAAAACCTTTTTGCGGGTATAGAAATGATAATCATCATTAACGCCTCACGATATTCTCAACGTGCGATTTGTACCGCGTGCTTCTTGAACCATCTTCCGTTGTGGTTTCGCGACAGATTACGGAAATGATAATAATATTAAACACGGGACACGCTTCTTCGTCGAACCACCTTTGTAAGCATGTGCCATAGTATGGAAGTTATAATCATCCACCCGCCACAATCACCTCAAAAAGATCGTTGGCGTATCATGACATGTACCACCCGCTTCTTGGTCGATCGCCTGTTTTCGACATCAAACCATCATCCTATTCAACACGTGGTGGACCTTCTGTATGAGCGAGTAGGTGCTGCAGCGAGGTCAGCATACTTGCGATTGCGGTCTAATCGTTAAAGAGTCGGGATGGTGCGCTGGAAGGTCCAAGTTTGATTCCCGCCTTTGGACGCGCTTCTTTATTTTTTTAAGAGTGAGAAGGATCTACTCGGCGAGAACGTGACTGACTTACCGACCCAAACATCACCAGGCAATGATCCACAAGGTACGAAAAGAATATTTCTTCTTCAAAATTCAGCTTTCTGCAGCTATCGTATCTTTTTTTTTACTTCTGCTATTAAGACACATCTATTACATTAACTTTGTGCTTACCATTGAACGAAGAGAAAAAGACACAGCAGCAAGCGTAGCAGGGTACTATAGAAACGATACATTCCAGAGGCTTAATGTGCAGAGGTCTTGAGTTTCTGGCAGAGATACATAAGCAAAATTATGCGACAGTATTATTCGACTGAAACATGCGATAGATCCCAGATAGTGGCCTAAATGGCTTCTATTGGCAAGTACTTGGACAACATAGGGTTTTTTAGACCATAGGTAACCAGCGCTCCTAGTGAAATCCCGCCAACTTGAATCGGACGAACGACCTTTTTTTGGAATAAATCGTAAAAAGAATAGCCACATTTTGAACTAAATAAATTGTTCTTAAACCTCCAGCTCATATAAGAAACGTCGCAGTACTACCATCACAGCCTCTAATTTTATTGTGATAGCTCGTAATTTTTAGGCCATAGTGCACAAACATAGTTCCCATTAGCGAGCATTAGCACAACTTTTTATTTATTTTTTCAGGCCATGAAGTTCGAGTGCATCTGTATAAAAAAAGATCAAATGTTAGATGAAATAACACCTCATTTGTAAAGTAAATAATGTATTAACAATTCGTTTACTGAACTACGCAGAGCGGGAACAGTGGCTCCGGAAGTCAAAAATGTTACTATAGGCTATGCGCTTGGTTTCCTTCGCTTAAATCAGAATTTAGAGATACCAAAACCAGTGTAGGATTTGTGATACATTGCGCTTTACAGAGTTAAACACCATCAAAATATAGTCATAGAGTTTTTTTTTTTTCGTTTTCAGAAGATAAACTGCGCATGTGAAAACATTTGACGGAAAACAGGTGATTGCGTAGAAATACATCTAATATATGAGAACTGCTGAGCCTTTTCATTTTATAGTTTTCAATTTGTAGCCCGGAAACTGCTTCAAATTTAGGTTTTTGTTTACAGGCAGTTCGAGTAACTTCCTTAACTAGTTGCCAGTCGCACATTTGTTTTTCTGTGGAAGGGCTTCAATAACGCAGCAGAATGTTATGGGAACGTAACTTTCCCAAAGGTAATAATGCAAGGGTGCCCGTGCAAGTACGTAATCACATTCGTGCAGTTGCGTAAAATGCACTCGCAATATCAGAGATATCTACATCTCAAATAAAGTAGTCGCATATAGAAAGATGTACCATTGTTTATTTTTTACGTTTTATTGCGATAGCAATTATATGGACACTTCCACCGGATTTCTGCCGTCGGCGTCGACGTTGTCGTCGCCGTCGCCGTGAGGTTCCGTATAGATAAAATCTTCGCCGCGCGCCGTATGCCCGAGCGGAAGCGTGCGGGGACGCACGCTGTCACGGAGAGCGAACGCACTCAATCTCCCACACGCAAGCAAGGAAGCGGGAAGCGAGCGCCGGAGGGAGCGGGGGGGGGGGGCGCACTTCTACTCTGCCAACAACCGCGCTCGTCGCTGACCCCGCACCATCTCTTATCTCCACACGGTTCTGACCTTTATGCGCTGTGCATTCGCCGCTCAGTTTCCGTTGAAGCGATAGACCGCACGTACCTTCGCCCGCTGCGGCGTATGCGCTTGCCGCCAGCGTTTTGACAGTCGTTGTCTGCAGTCAGTCAGTTTGATCTCTTCGTATTTGTTTGTGCGCGCTCACACCACGCTTGTTCATTCAGTTAGTAATAGTCGGGCCACATTTTCCAACGCACGCTACGCATGCAATGCTGCCCGGATCGGCAGTGCAGCGCAACAGGTGCGTCCCTTCGCACGCGCTGCCCACGGGAAGCGCTTCTCATCAACACCACCGTTTCACACGCGCCTTCTCTTGGTCATCGAGTCTCTCTTCATGTCGGTATACTTACGCCGCAGCACACCTGCTTACTTAATCAGCTCATGTTTACTACAATTCATATTGCTACCAAAGCCGCTCACCTTACTTCGTATGACATTGCTGTGTTGCTATCGCATTCATTGCTTCGCCCTTAGGGCGAAACTGTGACATTTTTAGACAAAATAGCGGATTTTATAATAGCGATGTATACACGATGGCTATATAATACTTTGCAGTAACAAATCCTGTAAGAACTCTCAACAAGCAAGTTTTCTTTGCAATATGAAGGTGCACTTTCTAGTTCAAAACCCAACAACCAGTCGCACATTTCTTTTTCTGTGGAAGGGCTTGAAAAATGCACCATTGCGGAGGACGGTGATAATATTTATTTATTTATTTATTTGTTTATTTATTTATTTATTCATTCATTTATTCATTTATTTATTTATTTTGTAAGGGGGTTCATTTACAAGCAGGGGCTACGTAACAACAGCCTTGGCGCAAGAGCGTCGGTCGCTGTCTCGTGCTCTCCGGGCTGCCGGACGTCGTCCTCTCTCATTAGTTCGTGACCATCTTCCCCACTACATTGGCCCCGGCGCCGAAGAAGAGCCATCCTGGCGACATAAGGTGCTGTAAGCACAAGAGGGTCGTAGTAGGGCTTTAAGTGGCTCACGTGGACTGTTTCACGACCGCGGCAGCGTCTGTCGGTGGGAGGTGTCACAGGCTCGACAACGTAGTTCACCGACGACTGGCATTGTACGATCCAGTAGGGACCATGATATTTCGCTGCAACCTTACGGGAGAGAGCAGGTGTCTGGCGTGCAATTGAAAGCCACACGAACGAGCCAACAGGGAAGGTAGGGGCAGGTTTAGCCGGGTCACAGCGTTCTTTTTGGACAACTTGTGTCAAGGATGTCAATGATCGTGCTAGTTGGCGGCACTCTTCGGCACATTGAGCAAGTTCGGAGGCTGGACGGTATTCGGACGCATCTGGGCGGTACGGAAGTATGGTATCCAGTGTGGAAGAGGGCTCACGTTCGTATAGGAGAAAGAAAGGGGAAAATCCAGTGGTGGCTTGTGTGGCTAAGTTGTAGGCATATGTCACGAAAGGAAGCACCAAGTCCCAATTATAATGGTCGGATGCTATATACATAGGAGAGCATATCACCAAGTGTTCGGTTAAAGAACTCCGTCAAGCCATTGGTCTTTGGATGATAGCTGGTAGCGGTGCGATGAATAGTATTGCACGCACTCAGAAGCTCTTGAACGGCTTGCGAAAGAAACGGCCTCGGTCGCTCAGCAGCTCGCGTGGCGCGCCGTTGCGCAACGAAGCGAAACGAAGCTGTTCAAAATGAACAAGGCAACATCACGAGCTGAAGCTGTTGGAAGAGCAGCGGTTTCGGCATAACGAGTGAGATGGTCAACGGCCCCAATCATCCACCGATTGCCGGCAGGGGTGGAAAGAAGGGGCCCATTCAGGTCTATGCCGAATCCATTAAACAGGCGAGCTGGACACTGCCAAGGTTGTAATGGCCCAGGCGTGTGACATGGTGTCTTCCGGCGTTGTCACTCAATGCAGGATCGAATGTGCTTGCGGATGTATGTGTACATTCCCCGACAGTAGAATCGCTGGCGAAGTCTATAATAGGTTTTCAAAACGCCAGCGTGGGCGTTTTGTGGGTCGACGTGGAAGTGCATGCTAGAGCACTGCACGGGCTCGGGCTTACCCGAAAGCCCGAGCCCGGCCCGGCCCGTGGGCCGGGCCGGGCCGGGTAGCACAGTTTTTTCACGGGCTCGGGCCGGGCTCGGGCTCGGCGTGTGCTTTTTGACTCGGGCCTGGGCCGGGCTCGGGTTTTCTGACGCGGGCCCGGGCCGGGCTCGGGTTTTCTGACGCGGGCCCGGGCCGGGCTCGGGCTTTCTGGTGGTGTGCATGTAACGTGCAGCGAGTTATTCTCGGGTGTCTCAACTCTGAAAAACATTATTTTTCGGTCTCGGGCCGGGTTCGGGCCGGTTTCGAGTCGGGCTCGGGCCGGGCTCGGGCCTAAGGTAAAGGGGTGTCGGGCCGGGCCGGGCGGGTAACGTAGATTATCTTCGGGCCCGGGCCGGGCCCGGGTTTCTCCATAAAAGTTTTGATCGGGCTCGGGCGGGCCGCCCAACGTAAAAACGGGCCCGGGCCGGGCCCGGGCTGAAAAAATCGGCCCGTGCAGTGCTCTAGTGCATGCACAGATCGGAGGGTAAATGGCCAGGTATAACAAGAAGCCATTTTCGACCATCTGGCTGATAGTTGCGGCGTTTCAACATTGGGTGCCGGAGAGCATAATGAGCTACCTGGCGAGGAAGGGCACGAGAGAGCAGTGGGGCAGGTGTCGTCGAAGGCGCAGATAGAACGTCGATCAGCGAGGTGATCCAGGGATCCTTGCGCTGTTCGGAAGGCATGTCAGTGATATTGATGCTGGTGAAGGAAGTTGTGGAAAGGGAAACAGGCGCAACGCCAGAAGGCACGGGCAAGCGGGAAAGTGCGTCGGCGTCGGCGTGCTTGCGTCCGGAGCGGTAAAGAACGCGAATATCAAATTCTGGTAAACGTAGCGCCCAGTGTCCAAGTCGACCCGACGGATCCTTCAATGAAGCCAACCAGCAGAGCGAATGGTTATCGCTGACGACATCAAATGAATGACCATACATTATAGAAGCGAAGTTCTTCACAAAGCGGCGAAAGTATGAACACAGGCCAAGGAAGCTGCGAAGCGCTTTCATGGTGGTAGGTTTCGGGAATTCAGCAACAACACGAAGTTTCAGCGGATCGGGAAGGACGCCAACCTTCAAGACAACATGGCCCAGTATGGTCAGTTTGCGAGCTCCGAATCGGCACTTCTTGATGTTAAGCTGAAGTCCTGCGCTCGTCAAACAGCTCAGTACTTCGCAAGGACGTTGAAGGTGGGTATCGAAATCATGGGAGAAAACAACGACGTCATCCAGGTAGCACAGGCATGTCTTCCACTTTAACCCACGCAAAACACTATCCATCATCCTTTCGAATGTGGCTGGGGCATTACATAGACTGAAGGGCATGACATTGAATTCGTACATCCCATTGGGAGTTACGACGGCAGTTTTCGGCCGATCGGATGGTGCCATAGGGACCTGCCAATAGCCGGATCTTAAGTCTAGCACGAAAAAAATTCGGCTCCTTGCAAGCAGTCCAGGGCATCATCGATTCGTGGCAGAGGATATACATCTTTGTGCGTAACTTTAATAGGCGGTAATCGACGCAGAAGCCTATCTAGCCGTCCTTTTTCTTGACGAGAACAGCAGGCGACGACCAGGGACTGTAGGACGGCTGAATGATGCCGCGCTGAAGATGTCGTCGAATTGTTCGGAGATCACACGACGCTGAGCAGGGGATACGCGGTAAGGGCGCTGTCGGAGAGGCGCTTGTGAGCCGGTGTCAATCGGATGGAGAACAGTGTGCGTGCGGCCTAATGACTTCTGCTGGCAATCAAACGAGCCACGAACCTGGTATAGAAATGCAAGAGGTTTCTCGCGGTGTGCCTCTGTAAGTTCGTCGTCGATGGCGGAGCCAAACATGCTTAAAGGTGAGTGATCAGGCGTACCAGCCGAAGCTGTCAGGGCACTAAGTTGAAAGTTGTCTGCGTCGTCAAGGCAGAAGATGGAGGATGCGACGAATGCCTGAATTGTGCCCACACACTCTCCTTGGAGTAAGGTTGAGGGAACTGGCAACGGATTCATAACAAACAACGATGTAGCGCCTTTGGGCATGTCGAGAACGGCAAATGGCAACGTCAAATTCCTGCGGCGTTGAACGGTCTCGGAGGGGGTAAATAGAACAGTGGACTTACCAACGGCGGCACAGGACGGGGGGCAAGGGCTGCACTACTGGGTGGAATGTACGTATCATCGGCGACAAACAACTTCTCCAACGTAGGGCCAGACTGACGCGGAACACAACGCAGAGAACGCCACCTCAGCACGAGCACAGTCAATAACGGCATGATGGCGAGAGAGAAAATCCCAACCGAGGATGACATCATAAGAACAGGCTGGTAGCACAAGAAACTCAATGGGATACAACACATCTTGAATCAAGACACGGGCTGTGCAGGCGGCTGATGGCTGAATATGGTCTGCGCTGGTGGTACGGAGGGACCACCCCTTTGATGTCGTGGTAACCTTGCTAAACAAGCGGCAAAGTTTCATGTCTATCACTGAAACTGCAGCACCAGTATCCACAAGCGCAAGGGTAGGAAAGCCATCCACAAAAACGTCGATCAGTTTGACCGGAGAAATGCGAGGACTTGAATTGATCGACGATGACGCAGTTCGCGCCTCGGGAACTGCAGCATCTAGTTTTCCGCGTCAGAAGGGCAGGGCCGACGGCGCATAGGTGACAGAGAGCGACGTCGGGGGGATGGAGATCGATGAGTAGCGGACGGCATGCGCGCGGGCAGGCGGTCGGGCGAAGAAGATTGTTGTAGCCGCGCTGTGCCATCAAAGCGTCTAGGATCGTACGCAGACGGTCGCATGGCGTCTATTTGAACAGGAGGGCGACGGCGACAGACGCGTGCCACATGTCCCGCATGACCGCAAGAATAGCATATAGGGCGATTGTCCGCAGTGCGCCATGTATTTGAAAACGTAGGACCTGGTCGGCTGAACAGAACAGGTGGTGGTCGAACGGCTGCCGACGCGGAAGGATATGTTGGTTGACGATACGACCCGGCAGCGACGACTTGCGCGTACGTCAAGGGCGCAGACTCCGGAGGTGGTGGACGAGCGAAAGGCAAAGCGTCAGTGACCTCTTTCTTGATAACTTGGCGTATGACTGGGGCCAGATGTTGTGCCTGTGCGGGTTCGAGCGTGCTTGATAAAATAGAGAGTTGTCTGGCGACCTCCTCACGCACGAACTGCTTGATCTGAATCAACAGTGCACTCTGGTCACGCAGAGTCAAGGCAACCGGCTCGAGCCTCAAATAGCAAGGCACTGCCCTTTCTGTTATCGTACAAATTTTCCCTTCTAATTTCTTTCTTCGCATTCTTGTAAATCTCCATTGTCCTTTTTGTTTCCATTCTTTGCATCCAATTCATGGTCTCCATTTCTCTCACTTTCTTTCAGACGACTCTGGTTGTCTATTTATAGTTTCGATTATCCTGTACTTGGTTGCCAACTTCCTTGACCTCTTCCTCCATTCTGTGTCCACGCTTTTCATGTAGAGATACTTGTGCACTTTAGCCACCCATTTATTTTCATCCATGTTCTTGAGCCTTTCTTCATAACTAATTTTGCTCTGTGCTTCTCTGACTTCAAAAGACGCCCAACCCATGTCTCCCTGCACCGCCTCTTTTGTGGTTTTACCGTGGGCTCCCAAATCCAACCAGCCTACTGATCTTTGGTGACCTTCCAACCCCGACAAGATATCCGATTTTAAGCATAGAATGGCATTTGCGAACGTTAGCGTTGGCACCATTACTCCTTTCCAGATTCCACGCACCACCTCATACTAATTGTGGCCCCACAGTGCTCCGTGTTTTATTATTGCTATATTCCGCTTCCCCTTTATTTTCAGATTATCTTGGTGGTTGCTTGAGTACTTCTTTCCTTCGTTTATGTGTACGCCGAGGTACTTATATTGCTTCACTATGGGTATTACTTGCTGTTGAATTGACACCACGAAGTTACTCGTGTCTTCATTAAAGATCATAATTCCTGATTTCTCTGTGCTAAATTTAAGGCCTAGATTTGTCGCCGCATTCGCACAGATATTCGCAAGTATCCGTAAATCTTTTTCATTGTCCGCTAGTAGCGCAATGTCGTCTGCGTACATAATAAGTCCAGGGACCTTCTGTTGCACAATTTGTCCATTCCGCGTGTAGGATAAATCAAAACCTAATTCACTGTTTTCTAGTCGTCTTTCTATACCCGTAACTTAAAGCGTGAACAAGAATGGCGACACAGGGCATCATTGCTTCAATCCTTGGTGAATTCCCACCATTTCATTACCTTTTCGACCTTCACATACCTCTTGCACTTCGTTGTCTCTATATATCTTCCTCGGCAGCTCCACGAAATCTTCATCTATGCCTTCGTGCTGAAGAATATCCCATAACAATTCCCTGTCTACATTGTCATAATCTCCTTTATTTTCCGGAAATGCTATCGATAAAGGTCTTTTCTGAGCTACTGAAATCGCTATGCACTGAGTTAGTACAAACATATTGTCCTCTAAGCGTCTGCCTGGCCTGAACCCATTCTTCGACAGTTCTAATTTTATGGCTTCCATTGGCATTCTATATATCACCGACATTACTGTAACTGGGCTGTACGAGCTCGTCTTATCCTTATCTCCTTTGCCTTTCCAGATGAGATTCATCTTGCTGTCACGCCATCCAACGTGAATTTCCTTTGTTCTAATCACTTGCTTTATGGCATTAGTCAGCAGTGCCTTGCTTTTTGGACCGAGGTTTTTGATTAGCTCTATTTGGATTTCATCGGGTCCTGCTGCCGTTTGTTAGGGAGACTTTCTGCTGCCTTTTAGGGGTGAAGCTCCTTAGGGTCGAGCCTTGTCCCTCATCGCGCCATCGTAGCCACGCCAGTACTCGCCGCACCCGCTAGAGGCGCAGCTGTGCTCTCTCTCTCTCTCTTTCTCGTTCCCTACGCGCTCTCAATCTCTCTCTCTCATCCGTAGCTAGGGGCGCTGCGGTGCACAAGGGCGGTCGTGCCCGACGCGCGCTCTCTCTCTCTCATCCGTAGCTAGTAGCGCTGCGGTGCCCAAGAGCGTTCGTTCCCGCGCGTGCTCTCTTTCTCTTTCGTCCGTAGCTCTGGTTTACCCGAATGCGTTCGTTTCTCTTTCTCTCTCGTTCCCGACGCGCGCGCTTTCTCTCTCTGTCTCGTCCGTAGCTCGGGGCGCTACGGTGCACAAGGGCGTTCATTCCCGACGCGCGCGCTCTCTCTCGTCCGTAGCTAGGGGCGCTGCGGTAGTAGAGGTTAAGGAAAAGAGAAAAGATGCATGTTTCTGCAGCCCTTATAGGGAGCACGGCTCAGCATCTGAGGGGCGGGGAAGGGGGGATAGAAAGTAGGAAAAGTGGAATAAGGGGAGGGAGAGGGTAGTCGTCATCGTCTCGGGCAGGGTGCCCTCACAGTCGGTCAGCCAGCATCGAATCGGCAAGGTAACAGAGTACGACCTTTAATACCCTGCTGGAACTGCGGGCTGGGAAGAGCAGGTCCGTGCTGGAGGCTGACGGCAGGCCCATGCGGCGTAGTTGAGCCACCATGGTGGCTCGGTGTTGGTTGAGTGCGGGGCAGAAACATAGGAGGTGCTCCAGTGTTTCGTCTTCCCCGCACTGTGTGCAGGCTGGCGAGTCAGTTATACCCTGGCGAAAGCTCCGGGCGGCTGTCGAGCAGCAGCCAATCCGTAGGCGTAGCAGCAGGGATCTCTCCCTCCTTGTCCGTCCCCGGTCCGGGAGCCGTGTCGGGGGATTCCGCCTCGCCACGCGTGCGTCGGGGTGACAGCTCAGCAGCAGTCGCTGCAAGGTGCTCCTGGAGTAGTCTAAGGCAGTGACTGCCGGGCTGATCGCCGTGTCCATGCCGTGTGCCTCTTTTGCCAAGGCATCTGCCTCTTCATTGCCCGGGGTTACCACGTGTGCAGGGATCCAGTGCACCGAGACATCGGTGCCACTGGCGCGGAGGGCGTAAAGCTTGGTTACCAAGAGGGCTGCACTAAGGCCAGCCCTCTCCGGGAGACACACGGCCTGGAGAGCTGCTCTTGAGTCGCTGGCCACCGCCACAGGTACTCCAGGAGGGTCTGCTGCCAGCAGGTCTGCGGCCAGGTGAAGGCCTGCCATCTCAGCAGCGGTGGAGCTGGCCGAGAAGGAGAGTCGGCAAGTCGATGCCCTGCCGAGCGCGGGGGCCACACAGGCTGCAGTGGCGGAGCCGGTGTCGGGGAGGACGGAGCCGTCCGTGAAGACGAGTATTCTCCCCGCCAGCTCTTCCTCCAGCCTAGAGGTGGCCACCTGCAGGAGTGTGCAGCTGGAAGAACGGCGCTTGGAGTGTCCCTCCAGCGAGGTGCAGATGACCAAGGGCCTCTCGTGTGGTGGTGGGAGTCGCACCGCTGGAGGTACCTGACCGACCACTGTCTGGTAGGTCTCGACCAGGCTCCCCATTCTGAAAGAGGGTCGGCTGGCCAGGCGGTTGAGCAGGGGTTCTCCGTCAGGGGCGTGGGCCAGCCTGTCAATGTGCAGCAAGCCACGCTGCTGCAGCAAGAGAGACAAAGGCCACGCTCCTGCCTCTGCAAGCGTTGCCGCTATCTCTGAGGACCGGGGTAGCCCCAGCACGCTCCTGATGAAGCCCCGGTGGAGTTGTTCCAGACGTTTCAGCCAGGTTGGTGAAAGGGTGAGCAGTGGCAGGGCATAGAGCAGCCTGGAGGTGGCGGCTGCTGAATGCAGTCGCAGCGCCCAGGATGGCGAGCATCCCCGCCCCCTGAGGAAAATGCCTCTCACCGCTCTCTGGACCCTCTGGACCTACGCCACCACAGCCTTCACAGCGGGAGTCCAAGTCAGCAGATGGTCAATCTGCAACCCGAGGTATGTGACTGTCCTCTGCCATGGTATCCCGGTGCCACCTATGATGAGACAGGCAGCGCTCCGTCGGGTGGGCCGAGCGGGGGTGTACCAGGAGGGCCTTGGTCTTAGCGGGGGATACCGAGAGGCCCACAGAAGCAAGGTGGCCCACCGAGGCGTCCAGGGCCTCCTGGAGGCAGGTCCGGACTGCGGCGAGGTTGCGTCGTGGACCGCTGGTCCACAGGGCGATGTCGTCAGCATACACAGAGCAATGCACAGGGAAGCGCTGGCCCTTCGGGATGGTTGAAGGCAGGTGCGCCAGGGCCACGTTGAATAGAAAAGGACTCAACACGGATCCCTGAGGCACGCCTGCTGTGACCAGTTGCGGGGAGCTCTGTGCATTGCCCACACGTACGCGGAAAGAGCGGCCAGATAGGAAGGCACGCACGAAGTGCTCCATGCGTCCACACACCCCCAGTGCATCGAGGGCGTGCATCACCACCAGATGGGGCAGTCCGTCGAAGGCACTCTGCACATCCAGAAGAACCAACAGAGCTGTCTCTCCCTCGCTCCTGGCCTGCTCCAGTGTTGACAGGACATCGCCGATGAAATCAGCTGTACAGCGGCGGCTCCGGTAACCAGTCTGCTGCTCCGGGAAGAAGTCCAGCACCCTGGAGATCCATACCAGACGCGCCAGGGCCATGGATTCCATGAGTTTGCAGGCAGCGGATGTTAAGGAGACAGGCCTGTAGGACGATGGAGCGGTGGCTGGCTTTCGTGCCTTTAGTACAGGGACGACAATGGCAGTGAGCCATGAGTCGGGGAGCTTTCCACTCATCCAGACGGCGTTGAGGTAGTCCAGGAGCCGAGCCCTCTCTGCGTCTGCCAGGTTGCGGAACATCTGGAAGGTTATCCCGTCTGCTCCCGGGGCGCTGCGCCGCCTGGAACGGTCGAGGGCCTTGGTCAGCTCGTGGGGTTGGAATGGCTTGTTGCACAGTGCCGCCACTTACTCCTGTGTCCAGTCCTGGTGGTGGACGATGTGCGGGGCTGCTCCTCTCACCATGCTGGCAGGATCGGGGAGCGGGACAGGTGGCCGGGAGGTAAAGTGACTGGCCAGGAGGTTTGCCAGGGCCGTTTCTGTCAGCCCCATGGAGACAGCAACAGCCATAACTGGCTGTCGGAGGCTTGGGCCCTGCTGGAGTGATCGCAGCAAGCGCCACACCGTTGAGCTGGTCGTGGCAGAGAGAGAGCTGCAGACCCCCTCCCAGCTCCGCCGACGGCGCTGGTTTGCGTGTCGTCTGCATATTGCGTCCAGCCTCCGGTAGATGGTCCAGTCCTCCTGGTCAACCGTGCGGATGGCCCGACGTTCGGCCCTCCTCCTTGAAGCCCGGAGATTCAACTGCCGGAGGTCAGGAACAGGGCGTCCTGGCTGCACTCGCGTCACTATGGTGACTGCCGAGGCACTGTTCTTTATGTGCTGGAGGAAGTCGCCATCTGCTGGATCACCCATGCAGTGTCTCCTGAAGAGGGTCCAGTTCACCATAGAACAGACCCTGCTCCGGGGGGCCCGACCAGCGTCATGAGAGACGATGACAGGGAAATGATCGGACCCCCAGTTGTCTGGACAAACTCTCCAGGTGTACGCACAGCGTTCAGTCGCAAGACTCAGATCTATTGCCGTGCGCACACCTCGTCGGACGTAGGTGACCTCTCCGGTGTTGAGTATGAGGAGACCAGCACGTAGGCTGATGTCCGCGATGGCACGACCACGAGTGCAGCAGCGTTTTCCACCCCAGGCTGTGTGATGGGCATTCATGTCCCCACACAGGAGGAAGTCTTTCCCGAGGCGGCTTGCCAGAGGCAGGAAGCTGGAGGCATCGCAGGCGAGACGGGGGCGGATGTATACGCTGGCCACTGTGGTGTCGCACGAGCCTATGCGGACAGTGACCGCACAGCACTCCATCGCGCCGCCGGCCACAGGGACCGCAGCATAGGGGATACTCGCCCGAACGTAGACGGCACATCGGGCAGCTCCCTTGACATGGCCGGCCGTCCGGCAGGGTCCCTCGGTGTACGTGTCCAGCGTGCAGGATGTGGTACTTAGGTGACCCACATACCCTGGCAAGGGTAGAGCTCCAGCTGTTACGTACACCTCCTGCAGGGCGAGCACGTCGTAGTCCTCCTGCAGGAGGTGTAAACACAGCTCCGCCTGCCGTCGCCGCAGTGAATTCGCGTTCCACTGCAGCACTCGAGGGCGTCGGCTGTTCTCTCGGCCACTAGCCTTGGTGGTTCTTGTTTCCCTGCAGTCCCCCAGCCTGGAGGCAGAGGGTTTTCAGCGGGCTGTCCGCTGGGAGGAGCTCACCCACTGCTCGGAGAGTGAGCTGCAAGGAGGCGATGATGGCGTCCCTCGGGTCAGCGGCAGGAGTCGCCAAGGGCTGTGCTGCATTGGCTTTTGGTCGAGCAGCAGGGGTGGAAGGCTGCTTAGAGGGGACCGCGGCAGACTGGAGTGCCGGGGGGGGCTGGTCTCCGGGGGCCAGCAGCAACTTGAGCATAGGTGCTGGCAGGCTTGGCTGCAGGGGTGCCCTCCCGTACCATCGTCCGGACTGCGTGCCTGGACAGTGGGACTGAGGAAGTCGCCAGAATGGTCGCCACCTTGCGTTCCTCCTGCCATCTGGGGCAGGCGGGAGTACAGGCAGGGTGGTTGCCTCCACAGTTGGTGCAGCGGGCCTGGTTGCTGCAGAATTCTGTAGCCGGGTGTGTGCGGCTGCAGTTCTTGCAGCTATTGGGCCATTTGCATGTGGCTGCCACGTGGCCGAGGCGTCGACACTGCTGGCACTGGAGCGGACGGGGGCGGGCAGGCCGCACAGCAAAGCGGAGCTTGAAAATGCTGACGCTTTCAGGAGGCAGCGGGCCGGCGCACCGGAGGACTACCGTGCTCTCCCGTCGGGTGGCAGCAAGGACGGGAATGCTGCTCCGGATGCCCTCCAGTAGCTCAGCCTCGCTGTGCTTTCCATCGACTCCGTGAACAAACCCTGTGCTCCGCATGCGATCCGCGGGTAAGCAGGCCGCAACGGGGATGCCACGGAGTTCGGTGATAGCCAGCAGCACATCGAGGCAGCTCTGCATCGCTGCGTCCGCGGCAACCACATTTCTTTTCGCGTTTACGCGCACCGCACTCACTCCCTGGAGAGACGATAGTGCACTAGCCAGTGCAAGGCGCGATTCCTTCGCGAAGGGGCCGCCCTTCTCGGAAGGCCGGAACAAGACCGTTCCTGCCACGGAAGGATCTGAGGCCAGGGCCACGGTGGCTCTGGTGCGACGGCGGGCGGCGCGCGACATCACCAGGCTGAAGTCATCAGTAACCTCAGGGGTGCTGCCAGCAGGCTCGTGGGCCCTCGCCCGGCTAGTCATGGCCTCAGGCGTCGGCTGTCTGGGGTCAGATTGCTGTGGGGGGGATGTTGGTGTAGACGGAGAGGCGTCCTGCAAAGAGCTGGAACCAGCAAGGGGTGCGCCAGCCTGTGGGGGATGCTTGGCCCTTGCTGTTTTCTTTTTCTTCTGCTTTTTCGGTGCAACGTTTGTGGCTGGCCGCCGATTCCTTTTCAGGAAGTCAGCTGCAGTATGTTGCGGCACCTTTCGGTGAGGCTCAAGCTGGCGAGGTTCTGCCGTCTCCAGCGAAGCAGTAACTCCGGTGAGAGTAGTAGCCGGCTTCCCAGGAACAGCAGTTGATGCGGTTTTTTCTGCAGTAGGGGTGGAAGCTGCAGGCCCCACTGCGCGGGTCGCCGCCGTCGCTGCATCTGAAGCTCGTTCGCCAGCAGCAGAGCCGGATGGAGGAGTCAAAGGCTTCCTCTTTGAGTCCGGAAGGGCACCGAGGCCCTTTGACTGCTTGAAAACCTCCTCCTCGTCCTCGCTGTCTCGGCCACGCTTCCGAGAGGTTGACTCGTCCATGACCTCCTCGTCGGAGGTCACAGGGAGCTCCACCGCGACTGGCTCGAAGGTATCCGTGGGCTGCAGTGCCGCGGGAGCTGGAGTTGTCAGGGGGAGATCATTTGGGACCTCTCCCGAAGGGACCGGAACATCGGCGACAGACGCAGCCGGGGCAGATGGGCGCCGGGTGGCCGGGCCGCGCCTCGCCAACCACTGGTCGACGATGTCCGCAGCCCTTGCCCGTGCGGCATCGCGATGCCGAAGCTCAAGGCCCAAGGACTGCGGCATGTCCACCGTCGCCCTTGCCGAACGCCGATGTCCCTTGCGGGGAGGTCCGCAGGAGGGAGCCGTGAAATCCGCCATGTCGCGTGGGCCTCACGGGACACGGGAACGAGCTACCGCACGCAGCACAAACACCGCGCGAGCACGTGCACGGAAGAAGACCGACGCTCACGGAGTGCACAAAAAGCACATGGTACAGCACGGGTTGCAAGTACGACAGGCACCCGCGGAGCGCGGACACCTGACACACGAGGCACACGTACAGCGGCGAACACGTGGCACGTGTAAAACGCAAAACACTCGGGCATGTGCAAGTCCAGCAGGCCGGGGAGCGGGTTGCTCGCGGAGAATCCAAGCGCAAGCTTGGAGGTGATGGCCGAAGTCCTCCTGCCACGGCCGCTCGATGAACGCGAGGCCTAACGGTCCGCGTTGGGCTCGAAGCAGGAAGAGTTCTGGACTTGAAGATCGGGCCAGAATTGGCCGTGAAATGATGGAAACGGGTGTAGAACACCTTCACTGACCGATTGCAGCTGGAGTCCCATTCTGGGTAAAAAAAACGCCTTTACGAGTCGAAATTTGCGGGGCCGATGTTGAGTGCGTCCGCTAGCCCAACTCGTAGTAGAAAGAGGGTAGCGTTGCATGAGACGCCACAGTCTCCCGCAGACGCCAAAGCTCCGAAAGACACGTCCGATCTCCGTGAACGCTCAAGCGACTCAGGGGCGCTGCGGTGCACAAGCGCGTTCGTTCCCGACGCGCGCTCTCTTTCTCTCTCGTCCGTAGCTCTGGTTTACCCGAATGATCACCCGGTGCTTCGCCCACTCATCATCATTCACGTCGTGGACATGTGGTGACTTTTTTTCCAATAAAAGCTTTCTATGCCAAATTTTGATCTCTCAGGCCTCTCTGCTGTTGCTGGATCTGTTGCCTGAACTACGTTTTTTCTCGTACCGAAGTTATCTCTAATTACGTCTGTGATGTACCGCAGCGCATCTTCTCCTGCGTAGATGTTATCACCTTCATCCCTTATAGCCCTTTGCTAGTTTTGAGTTGGAGCTCCGAGTACTTTTATATCGTTCCAGAATGTTTTTGGGGCGCCTTTGTCTCTTTTGTGAATGTTATGCACCCAACGTTCACTTGCGCATTTATTTTTCTCTTGCGCGAGCTCACTCGCCACCTTTTTCTTTTCTCGGTATATATTCCATCTAAGGAGCACCTCTTCTTCTTGTAATCCCAACTATTTTGGCTTCTCGATGAGCCCTAGATGCCTCTTTACGCTCTTCCATAGCTTGTTTTTTTTCTTTGTTCCACCACTTACGTGATAAACTCAGGATGTTCTCTTCTGCGACGCTTGGTTTCCGCTTCTCTAGCTCTCGCTTTAGTCTTTCGTAAGCAACTAGTGTCTAGTTGTCTGGTCGAAACCTGCCGAGCCGTCGCCAGAGGCATCGGCTGCAGTCACGGATGCAAGACGCGTTCGGCGCGAACACGGGGAAAAGCGATCGTCGTCGGCAGCAGCTCTATGCGTCCCAATACCACGTGCCTTCACATCTCCTCTCCACCTCGTATGTGCTATGCTGCGCTATGCTATTTTTCTACTCTGCTTTCACTATCTCTTAGCACTCTCTCCCCCAGCTCGGCTAAGCTATCGCACAGCTGGTATGGGGTATGGAGTTTTGTGTTTACTCCACGCAATTTTCTGACCAACGAGAGGTATACAGCTTCGCTGAATGAAATATATACCCCCTAACGTGGAGCCCCGATGCAGTCTATTGACATCAGCTCTAGTCCCATCCAGCATATATTGGCTGTTGCGCCAGCTGCAAAGGGCTTTTTTTAAACGAACATTATATCCCACCAAAGGACCCCTATGAAAATGGCCACGACCTTTATGCTTCTGTCTGTTTCCCTCTTGTGCCCTATGTGACCTTTATGTTTCCTTGTCCTTTATGTGACCCTGACGAAACATACTTCGTGTGTACCGCATCTTTACTCATCCTTTCGTACGACTCGAGGAAGCAAACTTAATCTTTCCTGTAGGATGTGTCATTTGTGTTTACGGCAGGATGTTACCTGTGTGTGCACTCTATGTTACCTGGCTGTGCACTCCCTCGAGTGCACGTCGAGGTAACATAGAGTGCACACAGTAATTATCTGTTAACACATGCCACGGATAGATCTACCTGGCGTATCCAGGTAAAAAGAATGGAAGGGGGAGGGGAGGCTTTTTCGGACCTCGACTTTGTCAAGCTACCTTTCCTTTTCTACTCTACGCAAATTGCACGCTGAAATTCGCTCATTACCAATTCAAAACGTGCGGTAGCTGCTAAAAATGCTTGTCTTTTCAAAACTGCATGTGATTGCTGTGTTGACATTCGCAGGGGTATAAGTACGGCAGCGCGGATTTCGTAAATGCTTGCGTGGGCGTGCAACTGAATAATTTTCAATTGTCAGTTGGCTGAGTAGTGAAATTTGTGTACGGAGCATGACCATATTTGTTTGTTCACGCGTGCATGTAAGCAGTACGCCTGTTTCACGTCCACCGAAGCTCCAGCTGCCGCAGCAAGCAAGCCATCGGCATGTTTTGTCGTCTTTATTCCTTACGCTAGGAAGAAATATGGTTCCACCGATTCAAGATGAGGTCACATATTCTATAAAACACGACACCTGGCGCCATAAGAAGCGTGTATATGGGCGGTGACCACGAATTTGTGCTCGGTGGTTCTCGCAGCTGCCCGAAGGCTGTCCGCCATTGCAAGCAGACAGAGCAGAGGTGCACCGGCTGAGCGCTGATTGGCTTGTGTCCGCCAGCAATAGTTCGCGCATGGTTCGCCTAAAATATGCTTGTATATTGTATATACAATATATTGTATATGCTTTATAAAAAGACAGCAAACCCCGGCACTTTGAACTTAATAAATGTTGTTTAAATACCAGGCGTCCTTCAAGCTACCACTTCCTCTGCGTAACAAAATTAAATCTCGAAGGCCGTGCTTTGGCAAACTCCATTTTCCAGAAGCGAATGTAGATCTCGGAGCCTTTGTTCACTTTTACCGCAGTGTGGCGCTGCTGCAGATAATCAGGGTACTGTACGCAGATAATGTACGCAGATAATGTACGCAGACGACATTGTGCTACTAGCGGACAATAAAAAAGATTTACAGATACTTGCGAATATCTGTGGGAACGCAGCGACAAATCTAGGCCTTAAGTTTAGCACAGAGAAATCAGGGATTATGATCTTTAATGAGCACACGAGTAACTTCGTGGTGTCAATTCAACAGCAAGTAATACCCATAGTGAAGCAATATAAGTACCTCGGCGTACACATAAACGAAGGAAAGAATTACTCAAGCAACCACCAAGATAATCTGAAAATAAAGGGGAAGCGGAATGCAGCATTAATGAAACACAGAGCACTGTGGGGCCACAATAAGTATGAGGTGGTGCGTGGAATCTGGAAAGGAGTAATGGTGCCAGCGCTAACATTCGCAAATGCCATTATATGCTTAAAATCGGATATATTGGCGGGTTTGGAAGTTAACCAAAGATCAGTAGGCCGGTTGGCTTTGGGAGCACACGGTAATACGACAAATGAGGCAGTGCATGGAGACATGGGTTGGGCCTCTTTTGAAGTCAGAGAAGCACAAAGCAAAATTAGTTTTGAAGAAAGGCTCAGGAACATGGATGAAAATAAATGGGCGGCTAAAGTGCACAAGTATCTCTACATGAAAAGCGTGGACACAGAATGGAGGAAGAGGTCAAGGAAGTTGGCAACCAAGTACAGGATAATCGAAACTGTAAATAGACAACCAGGGGTCATCAGAAAGAAAGTGAGAGAAATAGAGACCGTGAATTGGATGCAAAGAATGGAAACGAAAAGGACAATGGAGATTTACAAGAATGAGAAGAAAGAAATTAGAAGGGAAAATCTGTACGATAACACAAAGGGCAGTGCCTTGCTATTTGAGGCTCGAGCCGGTTGCCTAAGGACGAAAACATATCGGAACAAATATTCGGAATTAGATGAGACATGTGTATGCTGCAGTAAAGATCCAGAGACCACTCAGCACATCCTAATGGAATGCGACGGGATCCACCCAGCGAGAACCGTAGGTAACGTGCAACTCCCAGAAGCGCTTGGGTTTAAAGTGGAAGGAAACATAAACAGATCAGCCGTAGAGATCAGCAAGAGACGATTAGAGTACTGGTGGAAAAAAGTAGGGAAAAGATGGATGCGACCTGATCTCTTAAAATCATAGGCAGCGGTAAAAGGTAAATTTTTGAAAAAGAAAAATAATGATAGGTATACAAAAATGCAAGATAAAGAACATGTATAGTATACCTGATTAAATCAAGCAGGCTAGGTGACTATTTGTCGCCGCCCCGTTTCAAAGGGGATGCCAATAAATCATCATCATCATCATCATCATCAGGGCAGCGAGCATAGGATACAGGAGGTTACGCTGGAGGTAGTGGACAAGTACAAATATCTTGGAGTGTGGATAAACAATGGGGCTGAGTACCTAACGGAACATGAAAAATATGTGACGGCTAAAGGTAGCAGAAATGCAGCTGTGATGAAAAATAGGGCACTGTGGAATTACAATAGGTACGAAGTGGTGAGAGGGATTTGGAAAAGCGTGATGGTCCCTAGTTTGACTTTCGGCAATGCGGTCCTGTGCATGAGATCAGAGGTTCGAGCAAGGTTGGAAGTTAAGCAGCGAGGGGTAGGTAGACTGGCTCTGGGAGCACACGGAAATACACCAAATCAGGGGGTACAGGGTGACATGGGATGGACGTCATTCGAGGGCAGGGAAGCCAGCAGCAAGATAGAATTTGAGGAGTGATTGAGAGAAATGGCAGAAAAGCGGTCGGCAAGGAGAGTTTTCAGTTATTTGTACATGAGGAATGTTGATACAAAATGGAGGAAGCTGACCAGAAAACTGTCAATCAAATATTTGGACTGCAGGAGGGGTGCAAACCAGGACACAGCGGTTAAGAAAAAGGTTAAGGAAACAGAGAGGGGTCTGTGGAAAACAGGGATGCAGACGAAATCAGCACTGGGAACATACCGAACTTTCAAGCAAGAAATTGCCAAAGAAAATATCTACGATAATTCTAGGGGAAGCTCTTTGTTGTTTGAAGCCAGGACGGGAGTATTGCTGACTAAGACGTACCGAGTCAAGTACCAAGGTATAGACAAGTTGTGCAGTGCGTGTGGAGAAGAAGAGGAAACGGCCGAACACCTCATACTTTTCTGTAAAGGGCTTAACCCTACAGTGCAAAGCAACGGGGCTGATTTTTTCAAAGCATTGGGGTTTAGGGACAGGGAAGGCAAAATAGAGTTTAAGCGGGTAGAAATAACCAAACAGAGGTTATCTGATTGGTGGATAAAATCAAGGCAGGAGTGAAATTTCACCCACCACAAAGTACAAAATATGCTAATAGTCATGGCTAGGTGGCGTATACCACCGCCCGATTTAAAGGGTTCAGCCTCATCCATCCATCCGTCCATCCATCCCGTCCATGCCCGGTAAAATTACTGGGCGTTATATTGAGCTCGGCCCGCTGGGCCACGTTCTGGGGGCATGAGTGCTCGTTGCGGCGAGACGGTAATTTAATCATATTTTGGAAATGTCTGGACAAAATGTGGTCCCTGTCTTGTGCATTAATCATCAGTGAAACCTCTGGACTCGTGTAATGCTATTATTTCGCCGTATGTTTCGTGTGAAATGCCAGTGTCTATAGTGTACTACAGCGCCCAGCCGAGCTTCCTTTGTTCTCGCCTGTCCGGGTTCTCTCGTGAAAAACGTGGTGCTGTGGCTTCGAATCATGGTGTGTGGAGGAAGTTGTTGAAAGTTGTGCTTTCGTGTGATGGAGTTCACCGACAATTAGACAGTGTTTGCTCCAGAAACAGCGTCGGCGCCGAGGTGCCTTCGAGACAAGGAGCGTTTCTAGACTTCACGTCTTGAAAGGTAAGCAAGTCTCGCGCTTGCGCACATTCTTGTCGCTTATACAGGGTGTTTCAGTTAACTTGGGACAAACTTTAAACCTATGCAAATGTTACGTAGCTTGACAGAACCAAAGGAATGTTGTTTGCCGTCGCTAGGAGATACTTAGGTTATTTTTTGCATTCCGCTTCATTAGATAATTAGTCTTAAAAAATGAACTTCTCAATTATTATTATTAGACTAAGAGTGTCAATGAGAAAGTTGTAGAGCGACATGAGAAACTCCAGATACAGCTTTCTCGTACTCCATAAGTGCTACATAAAAGTGTTTTTCCGAGCGTGAAAGATGCCCGCGAATAACCGCAAAGCGCGTCGAGCGGCCAGTCGCACGGCAATTTTGCGTGCATTCGCGGACTTTCACGCTCAGAGAAAAAAGAAAAAAAAAACGCTCGCGCAGATAGCAACAGCGCAGTCTGTCTAAAATAATCAGTTTAAGGCTTCAGTGTTGGCATTGCCATACCTAGTACATCACCAAAAGAACTGCGTTTATTGTTTGTTAATACGATGATTTCCGTTTTGTTTACGACAGCTTTATAATCCCCTTTTCAAGTGACGTTTTATAACTCCTGTAGGTGTTTCCTCTTAGTAGGTTGTACTCCCTTAGCCGCACGCTTTTATGCTTCCCCGTGTGCTAGGAGGTCAGCGCTCCTCAAGCTGTTCTTACAGCTTTTGCCTGTGCTTCTCGTAACTTTTTCTTCTTGCGGAATTCAATTCAATCTTTTTCACTTCTGCACGTTTCTTAGCTGTGTGCATACAGGCCAAACTGTTCCTGTTATATGAAATTTATTGCATAAGTGAAAACGTTTGGCCTTTTTGTTTTGCAGGTGTCTTGTGAGCTCTCATCCAAGCACCCCATTCCACAGGTCTGCTGTGAGCCGATGTGGCATATGGAAGTAACATGCAGATAGTCCAATAAACTGCTTGTAGTTTCAGAGAAAACTTTGCAAAGTATGTCGACGCTTTCTTTTAAAAGTGCAAGCACTTAAAAACGTGACATCTTTCCATCCAAACATTACAAGTTATATTTGTGACAAAACATATCTAGAACAGCGACACTAAAGTGAGGAAGGTACAAGCTGTACTGAAAGTGTTATAGTAAAGTTATTTGTATAGAACAATATTGTGCGACTTTCTGTGCCCTAGCAGAGTTCCAATCAGTATGCTTATAATAAACCATATAATAAAAACCAGTGCATATCTTTAAAACTCACAGACTGTGCATAAATATAAAATGGGCACAGAGAACTCATCTGTGTATGTCTACAGAAAATGCAGGATACATGCCTGTTCTTATCAATAGGGCCACATGAAGGGTGCATAAAGGTGGGACTCATGAAGGAAACATAACATCAGTGACCAAATTTCAGCATCTAGGATACATAAAGTACGGTAACATAAAGGATGCATAAAGGACGGACACATGAAGGAAACATAAAAGCAGTGGCCAAATTTCAACACGTAGAAAACATACAGGATGTTTCCTCGTGTGACCCCTAGGAAACATACAGTAATCATAAAGGACATAACCATTTTCATAAGGGGAATCATTGGCTTTGGCAGTATGACTACAGTTCTTATGCTTAACGATTCGCTGGCTGTGGCAGAGTATTGTGCAACCAATGCACACAGCGTGAACGTTAGTGCTGTATGCCCCCTCGACACGCGTTCCGCGCGGTCACGAAAGCGAAAACTGTCACCAGGGAAAGTGGCACGTGACATACGCGCCTTACGTTTCAAAGAGCGGCTTTGGCACAAGAAAGAACATGCGTGCAAGGGTGGCCTATTGTTTATAACACTGGGACGTTTTGCTGGAAGACACAGTTTTCATACCACCATAAGTCGCACATCTGTTTATAGAATTGAGGCAGGCTTCACCCATCTTAGATGTATCAAACAGGTGAATCGTGGCCTGTTCAGCGTACACACGCGCGGCGCAGTGTGCACTAAATTGCACGATTATAAGATATTATGTTATAAGAACGTGACTTTCCTAAAGGAGATAATGCAAGGGCGCCCGTGATGTGAGCGTGCGTAGCTACCAAGACGTCACAGTCATAATATTTCTGCATACTATCGCATACTTAAGAGTGTTATTGGTGCTAAGTTCTGGGCATTTTCTTTTTGTTTTGTTTTGTTTCATGTATAACCGTCTTCGTTGATAGAATATTCCGTAATCTTTCCGTCGTGTTTTTTTTGGCATTAGGGCTAAGCGTAATAAAGGGAAGTGTATGTCTACCTTACATTTGCTATATTAGACAACATATGTGCTATCACACTCGTGTAATTGCGTAAAATGGACTCGCAATATCAGAGATTTCTGCTTCTATATCAGTGTACCCGCATATACTAGAAAGACGGGTGGAAACTACGAGAATGACCTGAATATTGCAATATATTCTGTAACTTATATTAGGATAACTTAAAATGCAAAATGAAGCGTTTCTAATTAAGAGACAGAGTGACATGGACATGATGAGACTCGAAGTTCGCTTTAAGAGAGTTGTTCTCAACACTGGTTTCTCGCCTTCCTATCTACGTGCCATTGTTGTAGCAAGCTCACGGGCTGTCGCAATTGTAAATGTCGCAGCGTGTGAATACTTTACTGTTCTCTTCGGGCACAGCGGCGTTTTATAGAGTACAGTTCCGCACGGCATATTTTATTGGTTCAGTAGTGAATGGCAAGTCAAAGGTAAACTTGTGTTCCAAACAAGATATCAGGTGATTAGAGCTGATTTCGGATACACTGCGACAAGCTGCTCCGCCTTAGTTCGACGAGAACCCATCCCACGGTTACGGTAGATGGTAAATTGTGATGATGATGTGGGCCCATGCCTCAAACATACAAGGATGGCACAATGAACACAGACTTTAATTTATTTATTTATTTTATTTGCCTAATACATACTACTAGCCTTATATATAAGGCTGTAGCATGGTCGGGACACTATTTATTTATTTATTTACTTATTTATTTATATATTTATTTATTTATTTATTCATTTATTTATTTATTTATTTTTATTTATTTATTTATTTATTTATTTTTCTTCAAATAAATAGCGGCGTGTGGCCGCTCTCCGCAAGTCTACGTGTTGGGGTGCAGGGACCGCATCGGTCACTCTTAGAATCCCCAAATATTTGTTATCTCTTGCTTCGTCTTGCTATCTGCCGTGTTGGGTCAGTGGATAAAGCGTACTGCTTCCGAGAAGAACGGAGTCGTGGGTTCGACTCCTCACCAAGCGGCCACATTTCGATGGGGGTGGTCCCCGGAGCCATTTGCGTGCACAAACTCCAATCGGTCGTCACACATAGTGAAAATTAAAAAAGACCTTTATTCAATTGCCAGTCAGAAAGGCATGTCATATAAGAAGGCGTGGCATATACATGTGCCTAAATATATTCGGGCGGCGGTCAGACCTGCGACGCGGAAGAGGGACAGGCCGCCGGACAGGCCGCCAATGGAAACTGAACCTGGCAACGTTCAACACGCGCACCCTATCGAGTGAGCTAGCTTAGCAGGGCTATTTGTAGTGTAGCGAAAGATCCGAACGCCATAGTAGGTCATGCTCTCCATCCCTTTCTAGTGGGTCGATCGCTCCTGCGCTCTCCTCGAGAAACGCCGCTCGTGCTGAGATCTCGGGCCTTGAACTAACGGTCGGTCCAAAAGGCTGGTGCCTAATAAAGGCCTTTACAGAAGAATTACCAGGCAATGCCTGGGATATTATTGGCCTCATTGAGGTGAGAAAAACTGGGGAGACTTATACAGTGCTGACTAACGGCCACGTCCTCTGCTACAGAGGTCTTCCAGATAGGAGAGAATTCGGAGTAGGATTTCTAGTCCATAATGACATAGCGGGCAACACTGACAGCATTAATGACAGGGTAGCAGTCGTCGTAATAAAGCTGAATAGGAGGTATAGAATGAATATTGTACAAGCCAACCACCCAACCTCCAGTCACGATGATGAAGAAATGGAACAGTTTTATGAAGAGGTTGAATTAGCAATGAGAAAGGTGCAAACTCAGTATACTGTAGTCATGGGCGACTTGAATGCAAAAGTGGGGTGAAAGCAAGCTGGCGAGCAAGTAATTGGCAACTACGGCATCGATTTTAGGAACACCAGAAGAGAGATGTTGGTAGAATTCGCGAAAAGGAATAGGGTCCGAATGATGAATACCTTCTTCAGGAAGCACAGCAATTGGAAGTGGACCTGGAAAAGCCCTAATATAAAAACAAGGAAAGAAATAGATTTCATACTCTCTGCTGATCCCAGCATAGTGCAGGATGTAGAAGTGTTAGGCAGGATAAAGTGCAGTGACCATAGGTTAGTGACGTTAGGATTTATCTCAATTTGGCACGAGAAAGAATAAAGTTCGTCATGAATAAACAGACCAACCTAGACTCAGTAAGGGTAAAAGCAGACCAATTCAGGCTGGTGCTCACAAAAAAATATGCAGCTTTAGAACAGGAAGATAAAGGCAATATAGAGGTGATGAATGAAACCAGAGCTAGATTGATCTCAGAAGCAGCAATTGAAGTGGGAGGTAAGGTACCAAGGCAACCAGTAGGTAAGCACTCCCTTCGAATTCCAAACTTTACGGAGCATTTCAAGTGATTAAGACCGCATCCCAACATGGAAAATTGAAGAACGTCTGGTACACCGGAGCGTCGGGTAAAACGGAGTGCGCCTCTATTTGAAACGCATTCAATCATTACACTAGGAGGTGTAATCAAAAGGAGTCCGGAAGGGTGAAGTGGTCAGCGCTCGATGCATAAAAGAAGACAAAAAGGGGGGCTAGGGGAATAGTGAAAAAGTGAGATTAAATGGCGTACGACACCCGTCTCACTGAGATCAAGTTTTTGGTATAGCTGTTCTAGTTAGGAACGCTACATTAAACATTATGTTTGTCTTCTGTATATTAATATTTCACCCCCCTCTTATACTTTCTTGGTTAAGGTCCTCAATCAGTTTCTGAAATTAGTCCCCGTTGTTGCTGAATAGGACAATGTCATCTGCAAAACGATGCTTGCTGAGACATTCGCCGTTGATACTCACTTCTAAGCCTTCCCAGTTTAAGAGCTTGAATACTTATAAACATGCAGTGAAAAATATTGGAGAGATTGTGTCTCCTTGCCTGACCCCTTTCTTGAAAGGTAACTTTCTACATTTTTTGTAGATAACCAAGGTTGCTGTGCAATCATTGTAGATATTTGCCAAGATATTCACATTTGACTCCTGTACTCCTTGATTACGACGTCTACATAGAAGACCCGTTCTGTCTGTCCATAGCTGCGTTGTAGCGCCTTGGCTCGAAGTCTCCGCTGTTTGACGCCAAATTCGGGGTGCATATTTCTCGCTAAAGTTTGGATGTGGTATTGGCCATGTATGTTTGGAGGAAGTAGATGTCGGTTATTCTCGTTAAATGGTGGAGCGTAGTGAAGTCTCAGAATCTCCTGCATAGCTTCAGTGGTGGTGAGTCTGTGGTATTGCGTTAATAAATGTGCTTCGATTATTTCTTCAAGGGTATTGACTGTGGCTGTGGTCATCACCCTTTCTGTGGATGCTCTAAATGGAACACGAAGAGCGTGTATCTGTATCTGTATTTCTGTATCACGATTAACGGTAATAAGATCACGTGTGGCGCCTACCCACATTGGATATGCGGGTATGAGCGAGGGACAAGAAAGAAAGCAAGGAAGAAAGAATGAAGGAAGGAAATAAATAGAGAGAAAGAAACAGAGAAAGAAAGAAGCAAGGTAAGAAAGAAATCACGTGTGGCTCATACTCGCGTTGGATATGCGGGTATGAGCCGGCGAGAGCAGGAGCGGGATATAACTCAAAGGACCCTGAGCTGTCGTGCAGTGTGCCGCGGCTATGATTGTTGTGGCTCATACGCTAGTCTATGACGATGGGGCGGACTTGGCGCAGCAAACACACTACTTGGACATTGCGCCGAGCGAGAACAAGACGCCGGTATCCTTGCTCTTTTACGAACATGCCGAAGACACGCAGTATAACCAATAATGGTTATATGATTCACTATAGCAATATTCACTACAGCAAACCCATCATAGTCACAGCTTTACTGACTTCTACACTGTATTGGAGGGGCTCTGAATTTTTTCTTCTAGTGATACAGCATTCAACACATCACCTAAAGCTAAGCAGAACCCTGTGATAGTGGATAACGGCGAGCGATAGATGCAGGCAACAAGTAAATTTTTACTGGTTTGCAAAAAGTGCAGTTCATGAAGTTCTATCCACACGGACTCTATGTGAACATTTAATGCCAAATCTGGTGGCCTATGACATGGCAGGCATGTTGATTTAAAACAGCTGCACTACCTTGAGCATCATCACTCCGGTGACAAAATTCAGAAGCATAAGAAGGAAACGTGAATGTCTCTTTATCACTTTCACACAGTCATGCTTCACTAATATTTATAATGGAGAAATGGCGACCAATGAACGAAAAGAAGTTTGTTATTTTATCAGAGTTTCTTCTTACATTTCGAGAATTAAAATGGATGAATGACCGACATGCTAGAGGCTGTTGCAAAGCAAGTTCGGTAGTTCAAATATAAACCATCGTATGATTAGAGGCTGCAGACGCTGGGTTGTAAATATATCTAGCAGAATATAGATACGCCGAGATCCCATCTTGATGCGAAATACCCTGCTGTCAGCAGACTTCCTTGCTTTTATCTGACAGTTATCTACGCAGAGACACGCCCAATGTTTCTTTTTTAATGGTAGGCTTTAGCGAAATGCTTCTTATTGTCTGGCGAAAGGTGATCGTTGGCAAAGACAGCCTGGGCAGTTTGCCCAGGAAATCCAATAGAACGGGAGTTAGGCCGAGCTTTACGTACCTTGCTAACAAAGGCAATCGTTTTTCTCACGAGAACAGAAACAGGCCACATTATTTTGTTGCCCAGACTTTGCTGGCACTCGATGAACAACATTAAGATCAGTGTTTCATACAGGACAGGTAATTTTGTTGCCAAGAGACTGCATTATGGCAAAAGAGTCCTCCCCTTGCGTAGAGCGGATGCCCTTGATCTCAACATTGTTGAGTCGACTATGCTGTTCGAGGTCAGCCACATTCTTTCTTAGAGCCTCATTCTCATTTTTCAAAGCTGCGTTAGCGGAACAAAGCTCCTGCTGTTGATTACGGGCTGGCTAAACAATGTCATTAAGCATTTTGAGTCTAGCATCCATGTTTGTAACTTGCGATTTAAAAGAACTCCGATCAAATACCGATTCTCGAAGCTTCATTTTGACATAAACTACTATTTTGTGAATGAGCTCTGTCATTCGATGGCAAAGTTTTCCTTCAAGGTCATCTATTCTCTTACCTAATCCGACATGCGTAGGCATTGCGAATGCACAAGTTGGAAACCTGGCGAAAACACAGGGGCCAAGAGCAGCAACAGCGGTGGTTGTGGTATCAGATAGAAATTATTCATTTAACACAGTACTCATATAAGACAGCAATTAAGTACTCTTTTGTTCAGAAAAAATACAAAAAATACCTTTGTATATGTGTGCCGATTTCCACGCAAAATAAGCCTTTTTCTCAGATATAAACGACGATCCTTATTTGGTGGGCGCCGCACTTCGCGTTTACCAATTCCTGCCGCCCTCTTTATATACATACACTGACACACGCGCACAAACTCGTACATACGTAGACAGTTATATATATATATATATATATATATATATATATATATATATATATATGTACATTTCCAGGAAACATTTCCCATCGCGAACATATCAAAATGTCAACGACCTTTGAGCAGCACTCTATATGCGTAGAGCAAATCTGCTCTACTAAATGACGTCAGCATCCTATGGCGCCGTGTTTTCTGCTATTTTTCTTGGAAATTACACTGAAGGTATTTTTGCCATTAAACACAATTCTGACCTTCATTGTAATCATAACGGTTCACACTGTCGAGAGCTTCACTGGTTTGCTTTCGAGGCAGAACTTGAAACTTGTGCACACGAATGCTACCTCTCAGCCTAACAGGCAAGCACGCTCTTTTTAAAGCGAAAGCTATATTATGATGAAAAATATTATTATTATTATTATTACGTATAAGTAACAAGCCTAACAAACAGATGGATTACTTTTTGATATGCAATCATTTCTATATTTCTTTTGTATTCTCTCCCGTCCCAAGCGTTCTTACTCCGAATTCAGCATGTTGAACCAATTTGTTTTTATTCAATGGACCTCCATGAGAAATATGGAGTCTGCAGCTTGTGTTTACCTGCCTGAGCATGCTTTCCTCCTCCACCATCGTTTTCATGCCTCCTGGAATATTGGTCTCTTAGGCGAATGGTTAGGGTTGCTGGGACTCGGGGTAGCGTTTAAGCCGGTGATCCGCTCAGCCACAGGGATGAGTACATCCGGGTGTAAGGGCGAGGGAAAAAGGATTTATTCTACATATTCACAGTGGCTCCAAATATGGAAGCCCTCTCCATGGCGGAGCACTTTGAATGTCTCAGCTCACTACATCTCTGAGGACATATCAGAACACGCCAGGACACACCATTCTACTCAAGGTGTCTGCTTATAAAGTAGCCGTCTTCCCTAGTTCCGTACACAAGAAAATTCGATGGTCTTGATGCGGCCAATCAGAGGAGTCGTATTGTCCACATAACTCCGCCTCTGATATCCAACCTTCGAAGCAAGGACGAGGCAGTCTGGAAACAGGGGGTTCACACTCTTTCAACGAAAGTCGTCGCCTTGGTCTCTTGCTCTTCGTGACTGTCATCTCGCCAGGATCCGGAGAGGGACCTTCGTGCTGGTCCCCGCTTCCATGAAGGGTGGCGGTTGCGGTCGCTTCTAAGTGAGGTCCTTTCTCGTCGCAGCAGGTGCCACGGGCCGCGTCGCCAGGTAGGCGGCCGCTGATGAAGAGGGGTGGCATCGGGAAAGACCCAAAGGATGTGCACTGCCGATTTGGGGCGCTTGTTTCCCGTCACCGTCGGTGTCGGGCACTCTGTTGCGTCGACACTGTTGCGTCCGCATCCGGACGCAACAGTGTACACGAAGCACAGTCACAGCGTGTGCTGGAGAAGCGGCCCCAGAGGACCTTAATTTTCTGCACAAATCACTGTAGGTTCTTCGCGTCGAAGTCTCTTCGCGTCGTTTTCACGAGAACAATTTGAACTGTCGACCAGGCTTCGACGGCGAGCTGTTCCTTGTGTCGCAACATGTCGGCCACTGCACAGCAGTCTGCTGAGCCCGATGTTGCTTGGTTAACTCAAGGAGGCTAGGTGACTATTTTTCACCACCCCGTTTCGAAGGGCACGCCAATAAACCATCATCGTCATCGTCATCAACAGCATCGCATCGTGCCACAGGTCAGGGGATGTGACATGTGCGCCACGCATTCTGGGTGCCTGTGTTTCCTCTTCGGTACAGGTTACGGTGCCTCCTCGCAAGGAACGAACCTCTGCTGAAGAAGCGAATCGTAGACCTACGTGTACGGCTGCAACCACACAACGTCGGGCTCTGCACAGCGGTCTGAAGAGTCCTAAAAAATATAGAGAAAGTTAGGCGTGGCTTTGAAAATCAATGACCAGCAAAGGTGAGGGGAAGCCTCGGCAACGTTGTACAAAGCTAGGCGAAGAAGAGCGTGGTTTAGCAAAGCA
>NC_051161.1:114566429-114649053 GCF_013339745.2 Dermacentor silvarum
GTAATGGTACTGCGCATGAAGCAAGGTAGAAATACCGGTTTCGACGCAGCGCATACACAAAAGAGAACCATAACAACTGTGCACAACCGAGAGAAAACAAGAGTGAAGAACCAAGAATAAAATATTTTAAGCAACATTCTTGTAAAGCAAGGAAATCATGCACACTAAGTCGATTAACACACTTAAAGCTACTATAGCCACTGTACTTAAAATTTAACATGAAGGTGTGTAACTGAACACAATGCACATTCCCTTTCATGGTTCTCATTATCGTCCTGCGAAGTTTCAAGTGCTTTTTTTTCTCTCTCTCTCTCTCTCTCTTGTGGATGCTCGCTCTTCGTTTTGCACGATTTGTAACCATGCGGTCATGCGCATCCAAGCACAAAACAGTGACTTTGACGGCGGCTCATCCCTGAGCACTTGTCAGCACCGCACGAAACATCACTTCGCACAAGAATTTCCAACAAAAAGCGAGAGAAACTCGCGTATCGGGCGCTCAGCTCGACGTATAAAACGAGTGCGAGCGCCCCCCGGCGGATGCATCGCAAGCGGCGACGGCGGTTGCCATAGGAGCCGCGGCGCGGTAATCACACTTCCCCTATTCTAGCCACTGTAGTTTTGAGAAGCGCGTTGGCGATGACGTATGTCACGTGACATTTGGAGGAGCACTCGATGAGGGGGAGAGACCAGGCGACGGGGAGAGTAGCGAAGGAACGAGCGAAACGAGCGAGGACCTTGTTTCGATCATCAAACGCGTGTAACTCCGCTATTACAGCGACATTTCGAAAAATTCTCGCGGCTACGTGTTCGCTGTAGACTCGCGCAACACCGCAACACCACAACTAGATTTCGACCTCTGGGTGGTCACTGCGCACGCAATTTTCACCATAGGTCACTGCGCACACTAAAAAAAAACAACACAAGCGTCTTTTAATACAGCCAAACGACTGTACATTCCGGCGTCATGGTTGCAATACGGGGTGTCGATGCGTTTCTTCAATGCTAAGTTCAAGATTCATCGTGAGATGGGTTCTGCGGAATCCTGCAATGTGAAGGAGTGATCATAAAAGGTAAAAATTGTCATCCACACGAATATAGCACGTACTTGCTACTCGGTGCTGCAGCGGTGAAATAATTTTTTTTTTCGCGTGTTATGAATTTTATTGTGCGGCAGTACAACCTTTTAGCGCCCTTTCGAGACGTATACAGCATCGTTCTACCAACTAATCTTCACTGAAGATTTCTTTCAGGAACATTTGTATGGATAACTGAATGCTGCGGCTTTACGTGACAAACCAACGATCTGATTATGAGGCATGCCGTAGGTTGGGACTCCGGATCAATTTTGACAACCTGAGGAACTTTAACGTGCTCCCAATGCACGGTCAGTATTTCTAAACTTTCGTTGCACTCCGCCGCGATTTTCGACCCTCCACCACAAGCTAACCAAGGGAAGCGGGCCAATCCCAGTCTCTGGAACCACCCTCTCCATTCGGTTGTCTGCTTTCACAGTGCTGGCTGGGGTCCACCGAAATCATTTACATTTCTACCAGCTCTTCACCTCTCGGCAGCGATTTATACAAGGAAAGTTCTTTCTAGGCAGGCAACGCTATCTGCTTTGAAAACAAACAAAAGTGACCTGTTGACTAGAGCACTGCACGGGCCCGGGCCGGCCCGAAAGCCCGGGCCCGGCCCGGCACGCGGGCCGGGCCGGGCCGTCCGAGTCGTTTTGTCGGCGGGCTCGGGCCGGGCCCGGGCTTATAGCCGCGGGCCCGGGCCGGGCTCGGGCTTGAAGCCACGGGCCCGGGCCAGACTCGGGCCCGCTCATTGAAGGGCCTAAGTAGGCCTTCGCACACGCGACCGTTATGCATTGCATGGTTCAATGCATTCTGTGCCAAGCTGAAGTGACACGTGCAAGATGACTGTCATCATCATCATCAGTCTATATTTATGTCCACTGCAGGACGAAGGCCTCTCCCTGCGATCTCCAATTAACCCTGTCTTGCGCTAGCTGATACCAATTTGCGCCTGCGAATTTCCTAACTTCATCACCCCACCTAGTTTTCTGTCGTCCTGGACTGCGCTTCGCTTCTCTTGGTATCCATTCTGTAGCTCTAATGGTCCATCGGTTATCCATCCTACGCATTACATGGCCTGCCCAGCTCCATTTTTTCCGCTCAATGTCAATTAGAATATCGGTTATCCCCGTTTGTTCTCAGATCCACACCGCTCTCTTGACTGTATATCTTATCAGATGACTATATCTTATCAAAGAAAATAGTAAAACAGATGAAGTTCTCATTTTTAATAGTGGAGCTGTTTCAGCCGGGCCTAATGTGTCCGCTGAATCCAAAAATGTGGGCCGATCCTGGCAGTAGTGCAGAAAGGGTCCAAGCGCAATGGCACATACACCTGTGAACTAGAGAAGCTGAGCCTGGATAAGTCTAGCTAAGAATAGTGGGGACTAATTGCCTATCGATAGGCAATTGATAGCCAATCAATAGCTAGTCGATAATCGATCAATAATCAATAAATTCCCGAAATGCTGGGGATGACTTGGTAGTGCTCAGCCTAGCCCAAATACGTGGCCAATACCTTACGATAGCCAATCGGCAGCCAATCAATAGCTAATCGATAATGGATCAGTAATCAATAAATTCCGATAACTTGGTTCTGCTTAGCATATCCCAAATACGTGGCCAATATCTTGCAATAGTCAATCAATAGCCAATCAATAGCTAATCGATAATCAATCAATAATAAATAAATTCCGGGAAATGCTGGGGATGACTTGGTAGTGCTTAGTCTAGTCCAGAAGCCAGGACTAGCTAGGTGCCCATCATCTCCGCTGTCTCTTTAGCATTGCGCAGCCAGTGCAAGCTACGCTAATTTCTTTTTTTTCATTTTCCGCAAAAACGAACATTGTTTCCGTGTAAGGAAAAATAAATTATACAAAGAACCACTCCTCAAACCATTTCCATGTTACCGCTTTTGCGATCGCACTATTACCAATGTCGATAATATGGCATTATTTTAGCGCTAAGGCCAGTTACTTTTTGCTTCAATGCATAAAACAGCGTTTTCCTCAAAAAGTTAATTGGAACGCCCATGAATTTTCTCGGGCATATTGAAAATTAATATCTCGAAACTGGTTCAGTCCTGAGAATTCGTTCCAAGTGGATACGCCTTGCGAACTCAGCGGCTATAATTCGTAGATTGAAAGATGTGCCGTAAAATAATTAAAAAGTTAATTTGCGTAATTATGTTAAATATTCAAGTAGGCGTTTTTACCATGCATTAGGCCATCCATGTCAGAATTAGCTTGTAACTACAAAAAACTATTAGCCTCCTTAGAGCGTCGTCGCATTAATGCGAACACAAGAAATCCTGAGATATTGTCAATTCCATACTTCAGAACACTCTATAAGCATCAGTCGTTAATACATGACCTACCATTCACTTTCCACAGATACAAAAATGGCGGTAATTCCAGTAAGAAGGAACTCAGCTGACACTTTGGTCACTTGTAATGTATCTGATGTGATTATTATTCTGCCTTTCTGTATGGTTCTGAGTATATAATGTAAATCCTGTTTCGTTTACTTAGCAAATGTTGATCTTGTAAAACTCAGTCTCATGCTATGTTGTATAGCTGGTGCTGCGTTGTTTTGTATAGCTAGTATTGTTATTGTAGTGTTGTTTAAAATGCATTCTGTTAAAACTTTTCCAATTCTGTTAACTCGCCGTTACGCAAATATTCTTTGCCTTTCCATTCATAGCTATTTCGTCTATGAGGAATTCCAGCGATAGCTGGAAATATATGTGAATTATTTTGCATGTGCGGTCTTTCGAGTCATGTCAAGCTACATATGTAGCTTTTAGTCCAAAATGACCGTCCAGCATGTAAACTGGATGATAAATTGATTTGATTTGATTGATTTCGTCGGACACTTTGAAAAGTATTATCTCGAAACTGGTTTAGTCCTGAGAATTCGTTCCAAGTGGATACGCCTTGCGAACTCGGCGGATATAATTAGTGGATTGAAAGATGTGCCATGAAATAATTAATTAAAACGTTAATTAGCTTAATTATGTTAATTCTTCAATTAGTTGTTTTGATTTCTCGGGGAAGTAATGGCCGCCTCATCGAGTAGTTTAGATCAAGGATTGTAACTGTGCTATCTGCCACAGGCAATCTTTAAAAATTTGGTTCAGCTAAAATGAAACGCCCTGTATATTTGCATGCTAAATGACATCATATAACCATATCGTACAAATCAAGGTAAGTACATGCGCACCACCAGAAAAATAGTAGCACAGGCAATGGGCCGGATTACTGATGTTCCCGTGGGAGAAACAAAGATTTCGGCCTTTTATTGCTTATATACTGCAGCTGATTAAACCTCGAAAAGGTGAGGCTGACAGATGCGGTACAATCTGTAAGTAAAAAAAAAGGAATTTTTTCTTACAGGCCGGGCCTGGTCATGCACACGCGGGCCCTAGCTAAGCTTAGTAATGAACGCCCGGGCCCGGGCCGGGCCCGGGCTCAGTAACACGGGCCCGGGTCGGGCCCGGGCTTGGAACCACGGGCCCGGGCCGGGCCCGGGCTGGTCTCGGTCATGTACGCTCGGGCCCGGGCCGGGCTCGGGCTTTGTATTACGGGCCCGGGCTGGGCTCGGGCCTCGTAAAGCGGGCCCGGGCCGGGCTCGGGCCGAAAAATCAGGCCCGTGCAGTGCTCTACTGTTGACCTTACCGCGGAGAATTTTGCTCTTGAGGAACGAGATGGCGCTTTCGTCTGCGCGTCATACGTTGCCTCAGCGAATGTGCACGAATAAGAATCCATCACTGCTTCTGCCCTGCTTGTGCGATCAGTTGTCTGAAATGCAAACGGGTGTTCGCTGATGCACTGTGCCCAATTCATGCTGCGAATGTGTAACAATAAGGGGAAGACGTATGCGGTAGTTCGCTGCAAATATAGTGATTCGCATATTAAGGAATGGAATCAACCTTTGTCGCCACTGCTACATAACGACTGCCTGTGTTGACAGCCCTTCACGAGGCACGGCTATCCTCGAGGATAAAAAATAAAGATAATTTATCCGCCAACGCAGTATAGCTAACCTCCAAAGAAAGGAATTTACTCCGGAACGTCTGAACTTAAGTACCGTTCGTTATAAAAGGAAGTAGCGCCACCTACTGACATAGTAAGTTTATCGCACGTTATCTACATTCATCCACCCCTACTCGCACTCAAACTTACGCCCAACCTATCACCATTGTATCAATACTAAGTGAATGGGTGCACACTTTAATCAAGGTGCCGAAGCATGAGTGACGGCGACAACACCGACTGCACACTAATGTGCATCGAAGTGCCTCGAGCGGCCAGTAACGCGGCAAATTTGCGTGCATTCGCGGGCTTCTTTGAGGCTCGAAAAACCACTTTTATGTAGCACGTATTCAGCAACAGAGAGCTGTATCGGTATTTTTTCATGTTGCTCTACAATGTTCTCATTGACACTTAACGCGTAATTCTATTATTTGAGAAGTTGTTTAATTAATCAGGACTAATTATATAATTAGGCGGAATAAAAACAAATCTGAGTATCTGCAAGCGACGGCAAACAACATTACCTTGGTTCTGACCAGCTACGTACCCATTTGCATATTTTTTAGGTTTGGCCTAAGTTAACTGAAACACCCTGTATACGCACAATAAGTGACGGTATTACACAGCGGACGAATGGTCGAAGCTGAATGTTTCGTGACGGCCGAGAAGAGTAAGCGAGTTACTAGCGATGATACGCATTTGCTACAAGGTATTACACTGTGCAGAACAGCTACGTTTCTGGCCTTGTGCGCAGCAAGATCAAATCTAACGGAACTGAGCACACCCACGAGTGATTAGGCAGAAAATGTTGATATAGTGACCGCACCGAGGAACCTTACTGAGTCAGAAACGTGGCAAGCCGCTAGTTCAAAATATTTTCCCCAAATAAAGGACGAAGACCAAAACACCATAATCCTGATCCAATGTATGAGCGGAAAGTTTGGATAGCTTCCAATGCATATTGTTACGGCCTCGGGAGAGGGTTAAGAGAGCGTTTAATGATCAAGGCACAAAGATGTAGATCCTTGGGATCTACTGGCTCGTGCGAATCGTAGGAGCAACGTCCTCCTCCTCTTTCTCTTCTCCCACTTCCCTCACTTTTCACTGGCAGTGACACGTCGTAACAACATTTAGCCCCGCTTTTAGATCAAGTACCATATATACTGCTCGCGCCGTTTGGACATAGCTTATGCCGCGCCGAAAGCGATTTTGCATGTCCTCTGAAACTGCGGCGAAAGTTTCATGTCGTCCACCCAGTCACCGTCTACGATATCTCCCGAAACAGAGGTTTGCTAAACCGCTCGGGCGTCATACGCATCCATTGTAAACATGGAGGCAACGGAGGCAGTTGAGGCAAGTAATGGACGCGTCACCACGTCATCAAACATGGCAGCGCCCACAGGATCGCCGCGAAAAGGGTCAATAAATGAGGAGAGCGTGTGATTGGGCAGCTCAAACTACGCTTCGGGTCCACGCCCGATGCTTGCGTCAGCAGTTACGTAAATTTGAAGCCTGGAGATTGGAATTACAACAGATTGGATTAACTTCAAGTTAAATGACCTTAAGATGGCCGCTTTCGCGCAGGGGGAAATAAGTGTGGGAAGTTATTATGTCTTTCGTTGTCATCTCTATATTGTCATTACCATACCTCTGCCTTTATAATTCATCGCGTATAGAGATGCATTATCAGAGTGGACTGTGTCTGAAAGCTTCGCCGAGTCTTTCGGGCCCAGTAAATGTCAGCGTAATTTCTTCGTCACAGATCGTGGAAAGAGTCTGAACACATTTAACACCTCATCGTTATCATATGTATCTAATTATTATCACTATCATCCCAGATCTTCTTGCTAGACGCTATCAGCGACCTCTCCTAATAAAATAGTTGCGCCTGCTTCCATTCTTTCATTATGTTCTGCATCCCATATCGAAATTTTGCAGTATTTTTCTGTGATATCCCTGCCTAGGATGAGTTCCTGCGCTTGTTTAGCCTGTAATGCAGTCAATTTTGCCTTACTTGACAAATACTTTTTGAAAACAATGTTAATATTTATTGCGATAGCAGTTATATGCACACTCCAAGCCGATTTCTGCCATCGGCGTCGCCATTGTCGTCGTCGTCATCGTCTTCGCCGTGAGGTTCTGTAAAATATCCAAGGGTGATAATACCGGCACCACGCGCCGTATGCTGTATGTGCCAAAGGCCGTGGGGGGATGGGAGGGAGGGGAGCCGACGTTTAGCTGCGGCACCAAATGCGTATCTGCGACCGGGCGCAAGGGGAACTGGCGACTCAATCTCCCGCACGAATGGAGGAAAGCGGGAAGGCAGCGTGAGAGGGAGGGGGTGCGGCTTTTATACTCTGCGAGCAACGCGTACTTGTACTTCGCGCGGCGGCGAGCTGCACCGTATCTCGAAAGTTATCTCCACACGGCTCTTACCTTTGTATGCGATGTGCTTTCGCCGCTGAGTTTCCGTTGAAGCGATATACCGCACGAACCTTCGCTCGCTGCTGTAGCCACGCTTGCTCACGCCAGCGCTTTGACAATGGTTGTCTGCGGTCCTCGAGTGTGATCTATTCATGTTTTCTCGTGCACGCTGACATCATGCTTGTTAATTCAGTTAGTAAGTGAATGTGTCCAAGTTCATGCAGCCGATAAAACTACTATCCTTACTCCGTATACCTTTCAACTAATTTGCTATCGCAAATGATGCTTCACTGTTTGGATGAAACTGATTTTTTTTGTTAGGAAGGTCTACATTATTCTGCAGCTTGAATTTTCCTGTAACCAACCGGGAAAAAAACCCGCATTTCCCCGAAGGGGAGTATGAGGAAGTGCGAAGCACGGGGTGATGCTATGAGGGGGCGCGCGCGACTAAACTGCAGAGCCGAGCGAAGGAGACGGCAGCGAGAGAGCACGACTGACGCGCCGGCGCCACACACACAACACGTGACGGCGGAGCGAAACACGCCAGGCGGTTGGAGAGGGGGTGAGCGGTGGGGAGAGTACGCACACGAGCGGCTGTTACCGGGCGAGGAGGGAGCTGTCAGCGCGAGGGGAGAGGCGGCGGCCGAGGGTGAGTGCAAACCTAACGGGGGGAGAGGCACACCAGCTGCATGGCGCCGTGACGTCACGGCGCGGAGAGGGTGCGAGGAGCCGGCGCGGCGCGCGCAGCCACGGCGCGGAGGCGCCAGCTGCAGAACGCGCCGTGACGTCACGGCGCGGAGAGCGGTGCGGAGCCGGCGCGGGGCGCGCGCAACCACGGAGCGGAGGGCGGAGCGCGCGCAGTCACGTGGGGCGTGACGTCGCTGCGCCGTTGCTACAGACGCTCCTCTCCGCTCCTCGCGCCGTTGCTAGGGGAGAGGAGGAGGAGCGCGGATGCCGGCGGAGTTTTCGGGGTCGCTTAAGAAGTGCATTCGCACTTAATACAGTTTGCAGTATTTGAGCAGTTTTTATGGGCTCGAATATGTAATACAAGATTATACCATGAGATTCATATCGTATTTATTCAATCCCAGACCGTTATATGTTTTTTTTTCTTTTTTTGGACGGTGCCACTACGGGGCTGAAATAAAGCGAAAAATTTTCGTGGAAGCATAGCAGTCGTCGAACTTCTTAGCGTGTAGGTACTTTGGCTTGAACGAGAACACTGTATGTCGCTGGCGAAGCCGACGCGGCCATCATTAAAGGGCCCCTAAACCCCCTCCGATATTTTTTAAAGAGTTCCAGAAAACACGCGCATCGAGTTCAGAATGCTGCCGCGATCAGCAATGCTAAACGCTGCAGCGCTACGTGGCGCGGGCGTGCCACACAATCAAAAACAATGCCGTGCTCCTCTGCGAGCATTTCCGGTATCGCCAGCGGTCATCGTGACGTTACCCAGGTGCAACTAGTGATATCAACGGGGGCGACGATGTCAATGAGTCTAGCAAAAACCTATGACTTCCGGTTAGTCTGCTAGCAGGTACGTGCGCTCTCTGCTCTTCCTCGTCGTGTTGCTGGCTTGTGTGCCCTTGCGAATCGGTAATTACATTCCGCAACGGAAGTGCCAAGTCACTCGCGTTCCAACACAGTCGTGCTTAGCGGCCTGATTAGCGGCGCGAACAGAGTGCGACAGGGTGGCCTTTCTAGAAGTGCGTGCCACACCGGGTCCATAGCGGCACGCTTCGCATTAGCACGGGCCGGCACGGCAGCAACAGCGGGTAGCCCGAGAAGCGCTGAGTCACGGCTAAGACCCGTCCACGCTACCGGCACGCTAACTCGCCCCACGCCGTCTACCATTCGCGGGCCACCATACGACGGTGGTTTTGCTCGCGATCGGCGAGATTTCCTTGCTGTAGAGAGGATGAGACCGAGACACATTTGTGCGGTAGACTCACCGCCGCTGATCGCTCGACGTCGCCGATATCGTCCCTAGGCCTTCTCCTGTTCACTTCGAAGCTAAAGCGGACGGCACTTCGGAATGAATTGCCGACGCTTACAAGCCGCTATATTTTCTTACTGTTGTTATCGCTCTTCGGAATAATTGTGCAAAAATAAGAAAAATACGCTGATATTAGCGGCGCCGTCGGCTGCGATGCGAGCACAGCCGAGCCGGTCGTCGGACGTCGGTAGCCGTGCACTACAGCTGAGCTCGAAAAGAATCGATGCTCTCGTTCGTGTTCAGCCTTTGACAGTGGATCTAGTTTTTCATACATTGTACTATCGACGTCAAATGAAACGCGACCAGTGCATCGCATAACGGAAGGTATAGTGCGCGCCGCCCAGTCGTCACCATTCGCAGGAGCGCACATCCGGTTTAACTGCACTGTGTGATGATGTTCCCCCTATGCTGCGATATTTTCGATTCTGTCCTGGTTGTCTTTTATTTGAAAGTGACAATAGATGACGGCGCAGTAATGATGACTGTGTAAACTGTACCACACGCACCACTGTTCGAGTTTCATTTGACGCCGATAGAACGTATGGTTTCGCCGCACTGGGCGATAATACTTGCCATATGCTGTGATATTTTAGCTCCTGTTTTCTTTGATTTTCGGTTCTCGCTTTGAAATAAAGGAGAGCCAAAAAGAAACGAAAGGGGGGAGCATCATCGCGCAGTGCGGTCAAACCGGAAGTTCGCGCCTGTCAATGGTGACGACTGGACGGCGCGAACTATACCTTACGTTAGGCGATCCGCTGTTCGCGTTTCATTTGACGCCAATAGTACAATTTACGCACCACATTATCAGCGGAAGTTATTTTGGTTGGAACAGAAGCATGGAGCCGATCGATGTTTGCGTCGCCGGTGGCGGCGGCGCGGCGGGCAGCTTCGCGTTCGTCGATTGGCCCGTCGGTGTTCCGGGCGGACTGCCGTCTACTTATATATATATTGTCACGCGCTAAGGCAAGCGCAAGCAACAGTATGAGCAGCCAGACACGAAGAATGCCAGACACCAAGGATCGGTTCTCCAGCTGGCGCGGGATCTTCGACTTCGTCATCTTCTCCGTTCTTGCTAGGCACCCAATGATGGTTGTTTGCGGGCTCAAAACACCAGGTGGAATTATTCCCCCTCACAATGAAGCATCGACTCAATGCTCAAACACAAGACGTACACGGAAAGTACACAAATTAGGTAAGACACACACACACAAAAAAAAATAAACGCGCTAGCCCACATACGGTCAAGCACACGAGGCAAAAAATGCGTTCTGTGGTCGGGGGAAAAGAAAATCGCTTCGCAGTTCTTCGGAGGAAGACGCGACTACAGCAAAAAGAAAAGTTTATTCACCAGTACACTATATTGCATATATACATGTTTATCTTTCACAGGTGACCGCTTTCCACCGGCTAACAAGTATTAAACGTTATCGCTCGGCGCAGGACGCGCCTGCATCGGAAGCTTCTCGAACGTTATCGATGCTTCTATCCTTCGTCTGTGGTCACCGACGCTCGTGTAATCTGATTGTATGAGCAACGCGAATTGTATATAACTTTCTGGAAGACACGCGGGCATCAGGGATTAATCTGGAACCTTCGATGACTCAGGTATAAAAGCCGACGCGTTTCGCCGCTGATCAGATTTTCGACGATCGCCGACTGTGTTCGCCGCTATCGTTGTGCTTTGAGTGTACCTTGCTTTTGTGGGCACAGATTCGCCCAATAAACAACCAGTTTCGTCGTACACAGTTTTACGACTGTTTTCTTCAGCGTCACTAAAGCGTGACAATATGAACATCACCGTGTAAAATACGGCTTGAGGCGGACGACATGTACAATCTCTGCACGTGGTAATCGGCGCTTAGACGATAGCAGGTCTCCGTCAGGAATGACTTCATAGTTCACGCCGCTGACACGCCTTAGCACTGTGTACGGTCCGAAGTACTTGCTCAGGAGTTTCTCGCTGAGGCCTCGCCGTCTAATGGGGGTCCAAACCCAAACTTGGTCACCGGGCTCATAGGTAACTTGTCGATGGTGGAGATTGTACCTTATTGCATCTGTACACTGCTGCTGTCTTATGTGCACACGGGCCAGTTGACGTGCTTCCTCGGCGCGCTGAATGTACTCCTCGACGTCAGGAGCTAACTGGTCGAGCTGATCGATGTCGTCTTACGGAATCACGGCGTCGAGCATAGTTTGAACATCTCGACCATAAACGAGGCGAAACGGCGTGAATCGTGTAGTTTCCTGCGTGGCAGTGTTGTACGCAAAGGTTACGTACGGCAGGATTTCGTCCCATGTTTTGTGCTGCACATCCACGTACATAGATATCATGTCTACCAGTGTTTTGTTGAGTCTTTCGGTCAAGCCGTTAGTCTGAGGGTGGTATGCAGTGGCTTTTCGTTGACTCGCGTAACTCAACTTGAAGATGTCGTCCAGGAGCTTCGCCGTAAATGCCGTCCCTCGGTCAGTGATGATGAATGACGGTGCGCCATGACGAAGCACAATGTGATGCATAAAAAACTGGGCAACCTCAGATGCTGTCCCGCGTGGTAGTGCCTTCGTCTCAGCGTAACGCGTCAAGTAATCGGTTGCGACAATGATCCACTTATTGCCGGAAAAAGACAAGGGAAATGGTCCAAGAAGGTCCATTCCAACTTGATCAAACGGCGTACGCGGAGGGTGGATAGGTTGTAGAAGGCCTGCAGGCTTGAAGGGGGGTGACTTGCGGCGCTGGCATTCAGGACATCCTTTGACGTAGCGTTTGACGCAAGCAGTCAATCTAGGCCAGCAGTTCAGGGCCGCTATTTTGTAGCGATGCCTTTAATGTCATAATGCCTTTTCGCGCTTATCACGCTTTGTAAGTGGTCAGAGCGACGGTCGGCTCACGATATCAACGTTGATAACGCGCTCTGACCACTGACAAAGCGCGATAAGCGCGAAAAGGCATTATGACATTAAAGTCATCGCTACAAAATACCGGCCCAGTTGTCGTACCCTGTCCAGAGTCCTTGAGTAGCCCAAGTGACCAGATGTCGGCTCGTCGTGGCAGGCTAATAGAATGTCGTCGCGAAGGGCTTGAGGCTCTACTAGAAGTTGTGGTTTGTCGCCAGCACCTGTGTTTCTTTTGTATAAGATGCCCTCTCATAGGCAAAATGACGACAACCGTCGCGAAATAGAGCGAGGAATGGACGCGATGCCGCCTTCTAAGTGATCGATGATGGGTCTTAACTCAGTGTCCGATCGCTGTTTAGCGAGCAGATCCGGCCCGCTGAGGGCTCCCAGGAAGGCGCTGTCATCTTCCTCGTCAGGATTATGGGATCCAACAGGTGCTCGTGATAGCGTGTCAGCATCTTCATGGTTTCTGCCTGACTTGTATACGATGGTGATGTTAAATTCCTGGAGTCGCAGACTCCAACGTGCTAATCGTCCAGAAGGGTCTCGGAGGTTGGCCAACCAGCACAAAGCGTGATGATCGGTCACAACTTTAACTGGCCGCCCGTAGAGATACGGCCTAAACATTGTAGTAGCCCAAATGACCGCGAGGCACTCCTTCTCTGTGGTGGAATAATTGTACTCGGCTCGCGTAGGCTATAACTCCTTCAGTCCCGTCTTGCCTTTGCACCAGGATAGCTCCGAGACCGATATTGCTGGCGTCAGTGCGTACTTCTGTGTCAGCGTCCTCATCGAAATGACCGAGCACGGGAGGAGAAGACAATCGACAATGTAGCTCGGCAAAGGCGGTCTGTTGTTCATCAGTCCATAGGAATGGCGCGTCGTTACGCGTAAGGCGAAATAGCGGCTCTGCAATCTTCGAAAAATTGGGGTGCGCGTCGTCATAGGTGATGATACGGTGTATCGTAATCGCCGTTTGACGTATCTTCGACGACCGTGCAAAGCAAGAGTGAAACTCGAGCAACAGCTCGCGCAGGGGTTGTTTGTTGTCTTCAGGAAGCGTTGGGCTAATGTCGATGTTGCGTAGAGGTGCTTCAGCAGTGCCCATTGCCTCGGAAACAAAACATTGAGTGACATCGGCGATTGGGTCGGCGTAGGCGATGACAGTACCGGGGAAAAGGTGGCGGTGTTCGTAGCTGAAGTTCGTGACAAGAACGTCACAGTGGCCATCACGGAGATCAATAAGGCTTCTTGCTACGCAAACACCTTGAGAAAGCAGGAGAGAGTGATTGCTTTCTGCGACCGCTTCACCGTGTAAGAGTCTGTCACATGCCACTTGAACCACGACACTTGCACGCGGTGGTAACGTGACAGCGTCGTCGATGACACGAAGAGGTGCTCGAGGGTGGAAGGTGTTGGTCGTCGCTGCGGCGCTCTTTGTCGAAAAAGTGACGAGGCGTTTTCGAATGTCGATGATAGCTCCATGCTCCCTAAGAAAGTCCATGCCGATGATTAGGTCTCGAGAACACTGAGGCAGAATGCTCAAGTTGGCCAAAAACGTGGACCCGCGAATCTCTATTCGTGCCGTGCACATGCCGAGTGGTGTGACGATGTGCCCGCCAGCTGTACGAACTGGCATTCGATTCCAAGGCGTCGTCACTTTCTTTATTAGGGTGGCCAGTTTTTCGCTGATTATTGAATAATCCGCTCCAGTGTCCACTAAAGCAGTCAATTCACGACCGTCGAGCAATACAGGAATGTCCAAGGAAATTTTTCTTCCGTAATCAGCATGTACTGTCGAGGTCGATGTATCGTCGGTCCGCGTACGCGTCAGCAGGGGTCCTTGAGCACGTCCAGACTGAGCGGCCTCGCCCCCGAAGGCCGCTGTGGTTAGTTTTCCCGGCGTGGGCTGGACGACCGACCCTGCACCGCGCTCGAATACGTACGGCGAGTCAGAGAAAATCGCCGCGGCGAAGGGGATCGTGACTGGTGTCGAGCTGATGAGGATCCGCGCTGCTGGGTAACGTATTCTTCAATTGCAGGAGGACGCTGGCCGAACCTAGGTCGCGGCGAGTTTGCTGGGAATCCGCGTAGTCCGAGCTCTCGATATGAGCACTGTCGGTAGACATGCCCAGCTTCGCCACAGTGAAACCAAAGGGAACGACGATCAGGTGCCCACCACACGTCTGATTTTCTTGGGGCCTGTCGGTTGTCGTGGTAATACGATGCCGCTTAGTCGGGCTGTAGTATGGCCGGGACCGCGGTGCGAAACGGGGAGGAAGGTGGGGCGGGTTGCCGCAAAGCTTGCGAATACGACATACGGGGGCTGTCAGGCTGTCAGGCAATATAAACACCTCTCGCACGGCAGACGTTCTACGGCACTGGAGTCCGGTTCGCCGTTGGTATGTCTGCCGCAGCATGGACGCGCCTTAACCGGAAGTGGACAGTGTGTTGAGAAGCGCGTTGGCGATGACGTATGTCACGTGACATTTCGAGGAGCACTCGGCGAGGAGGAGACCAGCCGACGAATATAGAGTAGCGAAGGGAAGAGCGAAATGAACGAGGGCCGTGTTTCGATCCTCAAATGCGTACGACTCCGCAATAACGGCACCATTTCGAAAAATTCTCGTGGTACCTGTTCGGTGTAGACTCTTGCAATCCTACAGCACAAAAACTAAATTTCTACCTCTGGGTGGTTGAGGGGTTCGCGGTAGTTCAATGGTAAGAGCGTCGCACGCGTAATGCGAAGACGTGGGTTCGTTCCCCAGCTGTGGACAGTTGTTTTTTCATCCATTATCATTTCCATTATTCTATCATTTCCTTAATTCTATTAGTAAGTACAAGTAATTTCCCCTATGTTGTCCTTGGTGTCATTGTTTGTTGGCTTCTTATGATATGATTAATAATAATCGGACCCCTCGGTTCCCTCTCTTCTCGTTCATATACTACTATATACGTATTGTAATCATATATATGTATTACTACTATATACCACATATACTACTATATATGTATTGTAATCAAATCACTATTCCATGGACTTAGAGATACTGCAAGTTGACAACGTTACTACAAAAAATTCAGATGTCAGAGTTGGTACAAAGTCTGTAGAGGGAGTTTTTTTTTTTGCTAGAGTGTAAAATAAAGGTTTTGAAACATGCGTTTGGTTCAGCAGTAATGACGCGGGCCTTCAAAGCGGATGGGTGATAGTGATTTCGAGTAGAACGCGATAGCGTTATCGGGACCCGTTCGCATCGCATCGTTCGCATACGGCACGTAGGGTTCATTCACTGCAACACTGAACTTGAGAAAGCCAGCTCACAAAGACCAAGCTTACACCGATCCCTTTAAAGTCGGCTTCAATTTTAAACGGAAATTTATTGCTGGAAAGACGTTTTTTCAGGGCCAATATAAGTGGTCCTATAATGAAATGCTAAGGCCCTAGCACCCTCTTTTTTTATTTGATTAATTGTTTGCCCTTGACCCGACGCTAGTAGGTCTGGTAGAAATGCTGGAAAGGGGTTTGTGTTTGAGTTTCCTCGTACTTTAAAATTACAATCCGACGCCGATTGGTAAACAATCCGACGGCGAATCCGACGCCGAATGGTAACGTCGTACTTTACCATTTTGTGACGGCTTTCACTGTGAGAAATTCAATTTTTGTTCAGCCAAACCTTGCACCACGTGGAGGGCATGCGCGGTCGATAGGGTTGGATGATTTTCTCCGCCACCTGCGATCACACGCCGGTTGCCGACGCCGGATTTTCTGCGACACGGGGCCCTAAACGATATCGCGGAAATAAATGTTTTGAAACAAGTGTTTGGTTCAGGGGTAATGACGCGGGCTTTAAAGCGCATGGGTCATGGTGCTTTCATAAAAAAATATGCACATTCCATATTGAAATGCGTCACCCCCTAAGTCACCAGCTCTGTTTTTTTTGCGACAAAACTCACCGACACGTTGTTGTCAGGCTTGCTATTTGAACGAAGAGAACAGTATAAATTAAATTTCTCCCCATCATAAATGTCAAAGTACGGCATTGCTAGCTCGCAGTTGAGCTGCACATTATTTCTGCCGCTTTCGTCTAGGAAATTCACCAAAATATATTTACATCATTAGTACGATGCCATGACTAAAACAGCAGGCTTATTCCGCTTAGTAATTCCCACCTACATGAAAAGATCACAGACGCAATCGATATTGTATAATATTCCTGATAGCTGATTTGTGAAAAGTTTCTGGATCGCATATTATGACGTAATTGTTCAGGGGATACCAGATGCGCACGATGAAGCCTGGTCGTCTACGAAAAAAAAAACGTAATGGCATTTTGCTGACGCAACTCGCTATAATTTTTCAGTCACCGTAAACAGAGCGTGCGCACCACCTTGGAAAGTACAATGTGGATACATGCAGGCCAATTGCAACTACCTAATCACTCCCGAAGGACAGACACCTCGTTTTAGAAAACGAGTTCAAGCATAAAATTGCAAATCTGCAGTGCGCGAATATTTTTAATCGCAGACGTGGGGGTCTAAAATTTTGCGAAAAATAATGCCATGAAAATAAATATTTACAAGCTGCCCATGCTAACACTACGTTTGTTTAGGACGCAATGTAGGGCACAGCTCAGTCGACGCGATCGCTGGCAAGAGCACAGACAGCAGAAGATATCCTGCTTTCGCAACCGAAGCGTCGAAACGGCGAGTCATCGCGGTTTTCTTTCTCATGTACTAACATGCATAGTATCCCTTCAAAACACGTTGCATGTTAATTCTCATGGAACCTTTGCTTCAAACGGTTGTCTCAGATCATGAAGTTCTGCCCCATACTAACTATAACGTCATTTACTTAAATGTCTGGAAAATTACAGGGCAGGTGGTGTCTATAATCCCTGTTAAAGTGCAAAGAGCTTCATTCGTAGTGGACATTTTCAACCCTTTACAAGGGTCAGAATTACGCCTTTTCCATTATTTCAGTAATGTGGTTATGCTACGAACCACTAGGCAATTCTAGTTCTTTTACTTCCGATAGGTGCGACATCCTTGATACTACTTCAGCTAAATCCCCCAAAGAAAATGTCTCCTGAACGGGTGATTTTACCTACCCGGACATTAACTTGTCTTCACCGTCACTGCTATGCGTCACGTAGTAGTGACGGTGAAGAAAACAGTCGCAAAAATGTGAATGACGAAACGGACTTTATTGGGCGAACCTGTGCCCACAGAAGCAAGTTGCACTCGAAGCACAACGATAGCGGCGGCGAACACAGTCAGCGATCGTCGAAAATCTGATCTGCGGCGAAACGCGTCGGCTATTATACATGAGTCATCGAAGGTTCCACAGTAACCGCTGGTGCCCGCGTGTCTTCCAGAAAGTATTAGACAATTCGCGTCGCTTATACAATCAGATTACGTAAGCGTCGGTGACAACAGACAACGGCATAGAAGCATCGATAACGTTCGAGAAACTTCCGATTTATGTAGGCGCCTCCTGTGCCTAGCGATAACGCTTAACATTTGTTAGCCGGTGAAAAGCGGTCACCGGTGAAAGTACAAGTGTCACGTGCATGTGTCATGTACGCGTGTCAATATGTATCCATAGAGAAAGAAATTCAACAAGAGGGGACACTCGACAAAAACTGGCAACACGCCGAACGTTAGCTGCCGCGAGAATAAAAAAAGAGAGTGAAATTAATTAACAAACATAGTTTTATTTTTTCTTTAATTCTCTGCCGCGAAAACTAAAACGTTTTGCGTATAAATGAACTTAAACTTTGCGACTTATTTTCCTTGCGTTACCTAGCGACAGGGTAATGACGTGCCAGATGCATGCGTAATCCGCCAGACACTCCACCGAAGCCAGCGAGGACGGCTGCGCGCGCGTTTGAGCGGTCGCCCGCGGCGATACATCTGTCTCCTTTTTTAGGCGCGAAGCACCTTAGGGTCGAGGCTTGTCCGTCCGTCCACGTTATCCGTGCTCTTGCATGGGCCGATCCCGGATGTGGTGCACAGCTGCGCCAAAAAAAAAGTGCCTCATGTCGACATCCCATACTAACGAAATCAGAAGTCCTTTGCTTTACCGAAACGTTGAACGCGAGACCGCCCATCAATGGATTCTTCCCCGTCGTCTGCACAGAAGAAGCACAGCGTTCGGCGGGTGGTGTTGGGATGTAGGTGAAATTGCCAGAGACCGCGGTGGATCTCGACCTACCAATAACGAGCCAATCTCACAATGGTGAACAGGCTGCAATAAAACTATCTTACGGAACAGTCGTCATGACAGTGTACTTGGCCCCGAATCTCTCCCCAGACAACGTAGAAAAGTACATCGATCTAGCCATGCGCGAATACGAAACAAAGTACAAGAACAACCCCTTCGTACTTGTCGGACACTTCAAAGTAGACATCACGGACAGCGACTGGCTTGTGCAGCATATGACATCTCGATACGCTCTACGATGCATTTCGTATGACTGGAAACAACCAATAACCACCAGGGGAATCTGCATAGACCTTGTCTTTGCCAACTTCAGCCTAGATCCTATCGAAGAATCGTTGGCTTTACATTTCACGGACCACAAAGCAGTGATAATGAAGGGGAAACGGAATCCAGAACTCAACACTACGTGCTAGTTATGACAAATAAAACATTGTATATACTGCACACACGCGTTGTCACTCATTTACATGCGCGAGTGGGCAATAGGGAATTTTAGTATAGCGGAAAACAGCAAACGCAAGGATTTAGCGTTAGCCATAGCTGTTGCGTGCTGCAAACTGCGCATGCGCAGAACGTAAACATAGCCAGAACTCATGCGTACGTACGCTTTTTCGGAATATAGCGTTCAACGCTAACGCACGCAAGGGATTCAGTACGTAGGGCAAGATGGCGGCGCCTGTTCAAGCGAGAGCGGTCTTTTTCGGATCTATCGAGTCGTTGGCCTGCACTGTTCGGCTCATTCGTTCCCCACTAATGCTCGTGTTTGCTTTAGATTTGTGTGATGATGCTTCGAGAGAGGCCTACAGGTGAAAATGGGCGTTGTTTTCGATATACGTTCTCGATTAGAGGCGGAGTACGCTTAAGGAGAGGGTTCGCTTCTGTTTGCTATATCCGCCTCGAGATGTGGTGCCCAAGTGTATTTGCGTTAGCGTTTTGCTTCGTTCCGCTATTCTAAAACACTACCTTGTACCGCGCAATGCAGCCTTTCTTTGCGTTAACGTTGCGTCGCACGCTAACGCTAACGTAAGCGTTTCCCGCTATACTAAAGCTCCCTAATGTCGCGGGTGATTTACGGTAAGAACGATCCCCAGTGCTTCGCCCACTCGTCATGATTCACTTTTTTAAATATGGCCTGGTTTCTTGGGCTCCCGGCGTATTCTTGCGTTTCTTCTGCACTGGGACAAGACACCACTGCACTGCCTTAGTAGCCGAACAGGTTGAAATCGCGCTGGCTGTGCTCGATGGTCGCAGAGAGGCAATATATAGCGATTCTAAGGCTGCCATTAAGGCCTACCAAACCGGGATGGTCTCCCCTCAGGCCCTTCGCATTCTCTCATTTGGTTTCCCGCTCACTTGGGGTCGACTGAGGGCTCTCCCTCTAACCCTAACGAGAGCGCGCACGAGGCCGCAGCGAGGACTCACTGACCGCGCCGCCTCCGCAGTGTCCCTAACCCGCGGGGAACCATTGATGACGTATAATGAGATCACGAAACATTATTATCTGTCAAGACGGGTATTCCCCCTCCCGCACCCTGCCTTATGCAGGGCGCAGGCGGTGACCTTCGACTTTTACAAGCTCGTGCGTATCCTAACCTTGCGGTTCTTCATGCTATATACCCTGAAAGGTATCCCAGTGCGGACTGCCCTGCCTGTGGACTAACGGCAACATCGAACCATGTGTTGTGGGAGTGTGAAGCCATCGGCTCCGCCTTCAGCGAGGATCGGTGGGCTGCGCTTTTGGGTCGCCCCGAAATCAACGACCAAACCCTGGCCGTCCAGAGTGCCCGCGATCTGGCCGTCAAGCTCGGCTTGGCGGTCCCTACGTGGGACTAGCCGGGTGACACGGGGTCTCCCTTGCGTCTTCTCTGGACCTAAATAAAGTTGTTTTACTCACTCATTCCCCACCTGCACTGTTGGACTACGGCAAGGTGAGAAATTTTGTTTCACAGTCTACGACGCAATTAGGCTTACGGCACTGGGACCGAGACTTAAGACGCAGTTAGCGAAAAACAGCTTGGCTGTCCTGACGGAGTTAATTTGAGTTAATGAATCGTGCTGGGACATGTTTCCGACGCTTCCTACGGAGTTATAGTAACTTATTTCGGTTCCGTTGAGGCATAGTGGCCGCACAGGGCTGCTGTGACGCAGTTAGCGAGAACCAACTCGGCCGTGGTGCGTAGTCTAGTGCATGATGCTAGGAGAAGTTTGCACCTGCTTTCTCTGACGCCAGACATTACTGAAAAGCAATTTCGTTACTTTTTCGGGTACTTTTGAGGCACGCTGGCAGCAAAGCTTGGCCGTGGTGACAAAGTTAGTTTCGCGTGTAATGAATCTTAGGGTACAAGATTTGTTACGTTTTTTGTGGTCCCGCAACAACACTATACATTCTTTCGGTATTCACGCCTGTCGAAAGCGCGATGGGCGACTGCCAAGAGTGTTGACATGGGAGTGTGTTGCTGGCGCCGGCAGAACGCGCAAAAGATAACGCCGAGGAACATATCAGAAACTTGAAATTTGAAAATTCCGTCTTTTAAAGTACTGAAAACAGGCTTTGCACCCACGCATTCGTGTTTAGTGCAAGTAGAAGGCATTCTGCGAACGTCTACCATGGTCCGGCAGGGAGCCTCTGTTGCGTCCGTCTTTGTGTATGGAGCGTACCGTCGCGTCGCCCGAGGCCAAGTTTTGGAAACGCGAAATCGCCCGTGTATTTGTGTTGGTAAAATGCAGGAAATAATGCCGGGAAATGGTGGAATGCTTGGAAATCAGATGTTTTCATATTCCATGGTATTGTTTGGGATGAGTCGGTTATTTTCTACGCTATGTATTTAAAAGCGAATTGCTTTTGTTTGTTGTGCCGCCCATTCACCGCTTTCGCACGTTTCGCCTCTACAAGCAGTACTCCTATGTCTAAATGCCAAAATGGCACATGCTTGTAAATGTAACATACTTGTAATTTACTTTTGTTTTCAGCTGGTGCCGTCCGGTGGAGCTTCAGACAGGAACTACTGCTTATCTGGGGTCACAGCGTTGGATGAACGCACAACAAGCCCGGAACGAGCTTTTATACAGAGCAAAATAAATATTTCCTTATTTCACAAGGGGTCTTGCGTCGACTTTGTGAAATTGCACGTGGCACAGATTCGATGGGACTTCAGCAGAACGTTCGCAATCATTATTACCAAATAATAAACCGATTCCGCACGAAGACCATGCGCGGTGAAACAAAAGAAAAGAAAAAAAGGGGGGGGGGGGCGCAGCCGGCGTGCTAGCTAGCGTTCAAAATGCACGCGCCCAAAAGCGAAAACGGAAGTTATTGATGCCGACCGCTCGGCGCACTGCGGTCAAATCGGCCGCTGGGCTCTATGGGAGTGTCCGCTCTTGTTGAATTCATTTATCTATGTTGTATCTTTCGCTTTTCCGAGGAATTACTTGACGTCACTCTTGACATTCTCTTCGCAAAGCTATTCGACGCACAGAAGGTGTGCTAGCCCCCTCGCCATGCTTCTGAGGGAAACGACATTAGCACGCGTGGGTTTTGATACCCACGCGTACTAATGTCGTTTCCCTCAGTGATAGATTGAGGGGTAACAATAGTGTGAACTTAAACACTGCTATACCATCATTTCCACGAACCCTATCTGCCAGAACGCCGCTTAATTTAAAAGAAAGCCTACTACACAGCCATTTTTTGAAATCTAGAGCCTTTCTGCGATACATTCATTGCTATTTTGTGGTTCCGTACTGTCCATGCAAATCAAACCACATTAAAAAAGAACATGCAGCCACGAACGCTTGGTGGCCTGCCATTAATTTTATTCCGAGTAAACATATTAAAGGGCCCCTAAACCACCTGAGATATTTTTTGAACATTTCAAGCAAACACGCGCATCGAGTTCGGAATGCCGTCACGATCAACGATGCCAAACGCTGCAGCTCTACGCGTCGCGGGGGTACCATTAAAAAAAAAAAACAATGCTGTCCTTCTCTCCTCGCCTTTCCGGTATTCCCCGCGGTCTTCACGATGTCACCAGGGTGCATCTGGTCATGACAACAGCGGTGACGAAGTTGATTGGTCGAACAAGAACGTACGACTTCCGGCTAGTATTCTAGCAGGTACGCGCGCTCCCTGCTCTGCCTCGTCGTGTTGCTCGCTTGTGTGCACTTGCGAATCGGTAATTACAGCCCGTGACGCAAGTGCCAAATTGTTCACGTTCAACCACAGTCGTGCTTAGCGGTCTGATTAGCTGAGCGAACAGAGTGCGACAGTGTTGGCCTTTGTACACGTGCGCGCAGCACACGGTCCATAGCGGCACGCTTCGCATCTGCATGTGCCGGCACGGCACCAACAGCGGGAAGCCGAGAAGCGCCGAGTCGCGGCTAAGGTCCGTCCACGTTACCGGCACCGTAACTCGCCGCACGCCGTTTGCCATTCGCGGGCCACCGTTCGACGGTGGTATTGCTAGCGAACGGCGAGATTTCCTTGCCGTAGAGAGGATGAGACCGGGACCCATTTGTGCGGCAGCCTCGCCGCCGCTGATCGCTCGACGGCGCCGATATCGTCGCTAGGAATTTTGCGGTTCACTTCGAAGCTAAAGCGGACGGCGCTTCGGAATGAATTACCGACGCTCACAAGCCGCAATATTTTCTTATTGTTGTTATCGCTCTTCGCAATAATCGCGCACAAAGAAGAAAAATACGCTGATATTAGCGGCGCAGTCGGCTGCGATGCGAGCGCAGCCGAGCCGGTCGTCTCCCGTCGGAAACCGTGCACTGCAGCTGAGCTCGACAAGTATCGGAGCTCTCGTTCATGTTTAACGTTTGACAGTGGATATCTTTTTTCATAAAATGTACAATTTATGTGTGGCTTTGTCTAGCGGCAATTATTGTGCTTGAAACAGAAGCTGCAGCCGATGTTTTCGTCGCCGGTGACGGAGGCGCGCAGCTTCGCGGTCGTCGATTGGCCCGTTGATCATGCTGCGGGCGGTGCGCCGGCCTAACTGCCGTCTACTTTAGACACCTCTCACGAGGCAGACGTTGTACGGTACTGGAAGCCGGTTCGCCGACGGTATATTTGCCGCTATAGTGGACGTGCCTTAACTGGAAGTGGAGAGTGTTTTGAGAAGTGCGTTGGCGATGACGTTTGTCACGAGACATTTGGAGGAACCCTCTGCGAGGAGCAGAGACCAGCCGACGAGGAGAGTAGCGAAGGAAAGAGCGAAACGAGCGAGGACCGAGTTTCGATCATCAAATGCGTGTAACTCCACTATGACGGCACCATTTCGAAAAATTATCGCGGCTACGTGTTCGTTGTAGACTCGTGCACAACTGCAACACCACAACTAAATTTCGACCTTTGGTTGGTTTAGGGGCGCTTTAATACATTGGCACCATAGGTCACTGCGCACACTAAGAAACAAAAACAAAAAGGACTTTTAAAATAGCAAAACGACTAAACATTCAGGCGTCATGGTTGCAATGCGGTGGGTCGATACGTTGTTCAATGCTAAGTAACGCCGTTGTTCATCGTGAGATGGGTACTGCGGACTCCTGCAATGTGAAGGAACAATCGTGAAAGTTAAAAATTGTCATCTACACGAATATAGCACGCACTTGCTACTCGGTGCTGCATCACTGCTTCTGCCCTGCTTGTGCGATTAGCTGTCGGAAACGCAAACGGGTGTTCGCTAATGCACTGTGCCCAGATCATGCTGCAAAGTGTGTAACAATAAAGGGAAGATGTGTGCGGTAGTTCGCAAATACAGTGATTCGCATATTAAAGAATTGAATCAACCTGTGTCGCCGCTGCTACATAAGGACTGCCTGTGCTGACCGCCCTTCGCGATGCACGGCTTTCTTCGAGGATAAAAAAAATATAATTTATCCGCCAGCGCCGTATAGCTAACCCCCAAAGAAAGGACGACAACGTCTGAACTTAGGAGTGAGTACCGCTCGTTACAAAAGGAAGTAGTGCCACCTACTGACATATTAAATTTCTGGCACGTTATCTACACTCATCCACCCCGACTCACACTCAAATGTACGCCCAACCTATCGCCACCGTATCAATAATAAGTGAATGGACGCACACTTGAATCAATGTGCCGAAGCATAAGTGACGGTGACTGACAGCACACGATCGAATGTTTAAAGCTGAAGGTTTCGTGACGGTCCACAGAATAAGCGTGGGACTAGCAATAATACGTCTTTTCTACAAGCAACCGCAAAGTACAGAACATTTACATTGCAAGCCTTGTGTGCAGCAAGAACAAATCTATTGCAACTGAGCACACCAGCGAGCGATTAAGCAGAAAATAGTCAGATAGTGTCCGCACCGACGAAATTCACTGAGTCAGAAACGTGAGAAGCCGCTGCTTCTAAGTATTTGGCAATAAAGAACGAAGAGCAAAGCACACTGATCGTGATTCAATTCCTAAGCGGGAAGCTTGTATAGCTTGGAATACATTTTTAGCCTCGCTTTTAGAAGAAGTACCATATACGCTGCTCGCGCTGTTTGGACGATGCGTAATGAGCTCTGAAAGCACTTACATGTCTTCAAAAGCTGGTGCCAAAGCTTCATGTCGTCCACAGAGTCACCGTCTACGATATGCGTCGAAACGGAGGTTTGCTGCACCGTACCGGCGTCACGCGCTTGCATTGTAAACATGGAGGCAGCTGAGGCAAGCAATGGTCGCGTCACCACGTGATCAAACGTGGCAACGCCCACGGGAGCGCCGCGAAAAGGGTCAATATGCGCAGTATATACGCGCAATAAGTGACGGTACTACACCGATAGCGGACGAATGGTCGAAGCTGAATGTTTCGTGACGGCCCACAAGAGTAAGCGAGTTACTAGCGATAATACGCGTTTGCTACAAGGTATCAGTAACACTGGGCAGAACAGCTACGTTTCAAGCCTTGTGCGCAGCAAGAGCAAATCTAACGAAACTGAGCACACCCATCAGTTATTAGGCAAAAAATGATGATATAGTGACCGCACCGAGGAACCTTACTGAGTCAGAAACGTGCTTCAAAATGTTCTCCAAATAAAGGACGAAGACCAACACACCATAATCCTGATTCAATTTATGAGCGGAAAGTTAGGATAGCTTCGAATACATGTTGTTACGGCCTCGGAAGTGGGTTAAGGGAGCGTTTAATGATGAACGCACAAAGATTAGAGCCTTGGGATCTACTGGCTCGGGCAAATCGTAGGAGCAACGTCGTCCTCCTCTTTCTCTTCACCCGCTTCCCTCACTTTCCACTGGCAGTGACACGTCGTAACATTCCTCCTCCCCCAGACGAAGCCCGCCGGGCAAGGACTTAGTTGACGTCACTCTTGATGTTTTCTTAGCAAAGCTAATCGATGCACAGAAGGTATGATAGCACCCTCGGAATGCTTCTAGCGTCAAAACCCACGGTTACTAGTGCCGTTTCCCTTAGTGATAGATTGAGGGGTAACAATAGTGTGAACTTAAAAACTGCTATCCCATCATTTCCACGACCTCTTCTGTTACAAAGCCCCTCCATTTAAGAGAAAGCCTACTACGCAGCCATTTTTAGAAATATTGAGCCTTTCTGAGATACATTCATTGCTACTCTGGTTCCGCACTGTCGATGAAAATCAAACCACGTTAAAAAGGAAAATGCAGCCACTAACGCTTCGTCACCTACCATTATTTTATTCCGACTAAACATATTAAAACACTGGCACCATAGGCCACTGCGCACAAACACAAAAAAAAGGGGTTTTGAAAATAGCAAAACGAATAAACATGCCTGCGTCACGGTTGCAATACGGGGTGTCGATTCGTGGCTTCAATGCTAAGTAACGGCGACAATGCATCGTGAGATGGGTTCAGCGCAATCCTGCAATACTAATAGAAAATTGGTATACCAGAGGCGTGGTACATCGCCTTTCTAACGCAAGCCTTGCCTGTTTTCTCGATAACCTCGGAACAATTTTTCTACATTCCGAAATCACCCGGCTATACCGGTGGTAATTGTTGGTGAGGTGAATATAGATGCTCAAATACCAGTTCACAAGGATTATACTTAACTTCTAGATTCATCCAATTTCTAAAATTTCATTTCTCAGCCGACGCGCTTCAAACGCACATAGGATAGTCTCATTCACCACGTACTAGCAAACACCTAGTCTGGTAATGTTTATGGAGTGTATCGTCAAGCTCTCTGAGATCATATGCCTGTTTTAACGGCATTTCACAACGTTACTGTAAGGAAAAATGATGGAGTCAAATATCTAACTAAATTAGATTACGCATGGCTTATAAATGAAAGTATTAAGGCATACTTAGAAATGATTTATAATGACAATGCAGACATACAGTTTTGCAAGCAATCCAATTTGCGAATGAGACTGGTAAGTGAATGTAGCAGAACATATGCTCGGGTTCTTATAACGAGCCTATCTCTCCATGAACGACGATGCAGATCCTAGAAATATTAAAACCGAAAGATTACTGGTACGATAAATGGAGACATAGTCCTAATTACTACTTCAACCAATATAAAACATTCCGTGACAAATCGGTGTTTACGATGAGGGCCCCAAAAGATTATTTTAGTCGCAATGGTTCAATTAAGCTGGCTGCGATTCTAAAGAAATGTGGCGAATAGTAAAATAAGTTATAGGCACCATTACCGACGACACAGCTGAAGACTTCAGCACTTATGTTACTACCGTAGGTGCAGCCCTAACAGCTTAGCTTCCTAAAATTTTTATTGAACCTCCTATTCCTCCTCCAAATGCCATAGTAAACTCGTTTGTTCTAGGAGCATATAAAAAACTGACGTTGTGTTGACTGCTTCAAATATACAAAACTACACACTAAACAGAAAAACACCCAGATGGGCGTTTTTCGCTTGTCCTCTAGCGCATTCCCATTTGTACATGTTTTTGCTCCCATGGAATGGGCGTACGATAAAACTCCCATTTAGGTGGGCATTCCTTCGGCATACTACGGGCGTACCGTAATATGCCCACTTTACCCCCCATTTGACAGGGAGGTTTTGCAGGCCACAATGGGAGTTTTATCATTTCCAAATGGGAGCATTTGCGCTGACATTAAGGCGGCATTTAGGGCGTCTTTTCGTATTAATTAGAGAGTTTATGGATGAAATTAAAGGCCTTTTAGTTTACGTGGGGCGACCACGAAGCGAAATGCTTGGTCGCGATGGGTGACGCGCTTACACAGCCCCCAACGGATCACCACAGGCCAAAATGTTGGACGCCGGCCACCAAAGCTCAAGGGAACGGGACCGTCCGAGGAGCTGCCGCTCGAGCATGCGTTTGGCCAGCACTACCGCCGCTTGTAGCTATCGCCGGCGTCCGACACTTTAGCCTGCTGTATTCCGTCTGCCACTGCGTAAGCGCGGCGGCGTCCCGCCACGAAACATTTCGCCGTGTGCTCGCCACACTTGACACAATCGAAGGCCCTGGGCATTGACGAAGTCACGCGCACACGTGGTCCAATGGCGAATGAGCCCGTCGCTGCACTTCTTCCACATCTTTTCCTTTCACTGATCGCAGAGCCCCTCTTTGCAAACCTTGTGCTGTCATAAAGTCGTCCTCGCGAAAATGCTAGTAATCGGCAGTGCCTTCGAGGTCAGCAGGGGCCTTCGAGAGCAGTTGCTACTCACTGAAAGGAAAAATACACGACACACACACACTAAAGAGAACAAAATTTATTAGACACCAAATGTAACAAATATAATAAAATATGTTCATTCTGTCAAATCGAAAGCATTCCTTGTACCATTAAAAAACTGTCTCGATAAAAAAAAACTACATCGTAAACCTGCCAGTCAATACTATTCTACATGTCCTAACATAATAAAATTAGTAAACGAAAGAAATGATAATTTAAGATATCTTATCTCGTCCCATATGGAACTATAAATACAGAACCATGTGTTTGAACTGTTACTTTGGGCAGACATTCCACAATTTTGCAGCCTATATATATGTTGAGCTTGCAAGACTAAGCCAGCCAAAATTAACAGTGGACTGTAGAATGAGGCTGACCAGTAGTGGTATTTTGCATGGACTAACACAAAACATACGATGATAAATACCTAAATACTAAATTAAGAAACTGGGACTCATCACGCAAACGAGCTAAAAAATTTGGTTTGGTGATTGTGTTGTATTTTTTAACAGGTTACTGAAGATTAAAAATTTATTTATAGTGTTTTATGAGCCAAAACCAGCATATGATTCTGAGACACGCCGTTGGAAGGGACTCTGGATTAGGTTGGACCACCTGGGATTCTTTAATGTATGTTTAAATCTAAGTACACAGGTGTTCTTGTATTTCGCTCTATCGAAATGCGGCCGCCATGGCCGGGATTTGATCCTTGGTCTTTTTGTTTATGACTAGATTTGTGAAAGTTCCAAGCTTTCACAATGGCGGCCATTCGGTGGGCGCATTTTCGCCCTGTTTATAAGGGTCCCGTATATACAGGGCGAACATTTTTAAGTTTTACAGAATTCTTAAAAATGACCTGTTGCAGATATCATAATTCTAGTCCTTAGCTGTGTTAGTCAGAGACACGGACATTACTTTCACGACAAATTGTAGCACATATTCAGCTAATTAACAAAAATCCACTAATTATCTTTTGAATTAAATACCTTACGGCCCATATTGCAATTTACGAATTGTAGCCGGTGAGTTTGCAAGGCATATCCACTTGGAATGAATTTCCAGAATGACACCAGTTTGGAGATATACGCCATCAAACTTGCCCTAAAAATGCACTGTTGATCAACTTGCATTTTTTAACAAAATGCTATCTTCTGCATTGAAGCACAAAAGTAACTAGAACGCCCATGTATTTTGTCCCACACTTTGGAAATAATATCTCTAAACTGGTGTCATCCTGGAAATCCATTTCAAGTAGATAAGTCTTGCAAGCTCTCTGGCTACCATTTGTTAATTGCAATATGTGCTGTAAACTAATCAGTTAAGAAGTTAATTACTGAAACTTTTGTTAACTAATTGAATATGTGTTTCGATTTCTTGTGCTAGTAATCCGAATCTTCAAATAGTCCAGCTCAAGGACAAGAATTATCCTGTCTGCCACAGGCGATTTTTAAAAATTCCATAAAACTTAGAAATGATCACCCTGTGTATTTATTTTCTAATAGTGCATGAGTTGTGTTCTGCATGGACACTTTAGCATGGCTACCTTGTTTAGTTGAATATTGTGCAAGCAGTGGTTTTTTCATCTACCCAGTGCAAAATATTAAGCCAGCATTGTAACATGTTGCAAATGGAGTCACGAATAAGTACTTTCTCTGATCATATCCAACAGTAGCAACTTTAGATTAAATAAGTCGTGCTTTCTCATGTTCAAGTGCCTCGTTGTAAGATATTGTCACAGTATGTAATGTAACATATCAAACGTAACAATATCAAATCCTCCTTCTCACATTGGCCTCCCATCGTGTGATCCCCCAAGCTGAGGTCATTTGAAATTGCATTTAATTGCACTTGAAACAGCATATCGCTCTTATTTAAAAAGCTCATCCTATTGCAGTCACCATCCAGATATAAAATACTTGTCTGCATCAAGCTGTGAAGCGGCAGCACATTTTCTGAGGAAAAAGCCTACTTCTTCTATTGAATTGGGCTGTGTAATCGGAACACTACTATGCAGTCGCAGACAGGACTGGTAGTGTAGCAACCGTAACAGTGTGAACTTACATGAAGGAGCAAAACTGCATGAACTCTCTCTCTCTTATTCTCTCTTATTATTCTCTCTTAGGAACCATGCTTTCCAATTATAACATGGGGATAAAATAACTGCCAAGCAAATCTGCATTTCATTCAAGTAAATAACATACTATTTATGCTACCTTGCAGGGTGCACACTACATTCCCTTCGAACGTGAATTTACGACCTTGCCACGAGTTGCTAATTGTATTGGTGTATTGTTGATCGAGAGTGGTAGAACGGGATATGTATGCCTCAGGCTAGAGCACATATTTCGACAAGGAGACTTGGCTGGTCGAACAAGGAATGTCTCAGGCTAAATCCATTTGTTCCCTTGTAAAGATGTTGGCTTCAGCTTGTGACCTTTGTTGGCCAACTCTTGAACACTAATGTCGCAACCTTCCTGTTTGCTCTCGTTTTTTTCAGTCTATTGCTGCACACAGAAGCTGCATTTTCTTTTAAAAACATTCAATGAGGTCAAGGGCTTTGTGCATGGCAGTGTCTGCAAACACAAATGTTTTTTTCAATGAATGACAGTTTTGGTGCCTTTCTTGAGCATTCAATAGGGAAGAACCAAAAATTAAGCTAACAGACTGGCTATGCCAACAAGTAAGCATGAAACAGGGGAAATCAAGCTCTCTATGGATGTGGAGTGCCATTTCTTCATTTCACACCATGCTTGGGGTCAGCAGGAATTCTTCCTAAAATTGAGAAAGTTTTTGTAATGAAATACATACTAAAAGTATTCTGTTTATAATCTAAAAAAAGGCTGTTTGGAAATTCATATTCAGGTGTGAGCAGCGCCAAGTACAAAGACAAAGTAAGGACTTATAGAAATTGACACGCCGTGCTGAATGACAACTGATTTAATTTTACAAGACAAACAGTCAAGTACTCTGGAATGCTTGATAAAAGTCATAACAATCTAAGAAGCAGGGAGTAGTTACACACAATAATGTATGTGCATGGAAAATGCACCTGGTCATTGGTTTGCAAACAAGTATGCCATTTCCTTATCTGTTCACAAAACAGGTCCTACAGGCAAACATTTCTCCTTCAATTTGGCAATTCTGTGGGCTTTGATTATTGCTTGGATGAGTTGGTTGCTCTTCTTACTGCTATTAGAGTATGGTGAAGTGCAATAGACGGGACAAGCGCAAGTGACAACTGAACGTTTATTAGAAAATTTCGCTGCAGCAGGACATGCGCCCACGACACCCCGAAACCAGCAACAAACAGAGATGGCGCAAAAAAACAAAGAAATATGGCAAAGATGGCTAACAACGCACTCACACTCTCTTATGAATGTGATGGCCATTGGGAAGGATGTGTACGCTGTCAACTGCGCACGACTGGCCCAAGAGGAATAAACAAGAAAACAGAAATAGAAGAACTAGCTGAGCTGTGGCTACCTATGAATCGCACTTCTTTGGTTAAAGTGCCCCCAAAGCCACAATAACACACTTTTGCCGTACAAGGCAAGATCCCACATTTCTCCTTATTTCAAACACCTAAAGTACTCTTGCAGCCTGTTGCTCAGGCACTGGTCAGTCTGTCCCAAGTAAACACAACCACAGTTTAACGAATCCTGTACACGACAGAATTAGCGCATGGGGCATACTGACACTCACGTTTCGTCATACAGTATTTCCTAATTTGACTACCCACGACGCATTTGCACAGTTGTGCCAACTTGCATGGCACAAAAAACACAAGACCCAACCATACTTCCCTGCTACTTTCCTTAAGTTGTGTGAAACCTCAGCAACACATCCACCCCCTCAAGGGACAACGCTTATGTGCATAAGGTTTCACACAACTTGATGAAAGTCACAGGGAAGTATGGGGTGGTTCCTGTGTTTCCTGCACCATGCAAGTTGGCACAACTGTGCAAACACGTTACGGGTAGTCGAGTAAGGAAATACTGTATGACGAACCACGAGTACCAGTATGTCCCATGCGCTACTTCTGTCATGTGCAGAATTCCTTCAAGCAGCGGTCGTGTTTACTTGGGACAGACTGGCCAGTACCTGAACGACAGGCTGCGACAGCCCTTCAGGTGTTTGAAATAAGAAGAGGTTGGATCTTGCCTTGGACTGCAAATGTTGCGGTTGCTATATGTAGTTGAAGAATGTGGAAGTTGTAGGCCATGGAAAAACAAAATTAGAATGCGAGCTTTTCGAAGCAGTGTTAATTGAAAATTATTTTCAATTCTGCATCTGATACGTGCATCAGCGTGGTTTTGGTGGCACTTCAAACAAAGAAGCGCTATTCACAGGTAGCCACAGCTAAGCTAGTTCTACTTCTGTTTCATTTTTGATGTCTTTTGTGCCAGTTGTGCGCAGTTGACAGAGTACACATGCTTCCCAATTATCACGTTTGAAGAAGAGATTGTGCACATGTTATCAATTTTTGCCGTATTTTCTTGTTTTTTGTGCCTGCTCTGTTTATTGTTGGTTTTGGGTGTCTTGGGCACTTGTGCGCATTGTCCTGGTGCAGCAAAATTTTCCAATAAACGTTCACAGTTGTCAGTAGAGCTTCGCCCGTCTTTCTCACCTCAAATTGTCCCATCTATTGCACTTCACCGTACTCTAATATGCATCACCAACTGGCCCAAAGTTCTACTCTTCTGAAGTTTTTACTGCTACTTCGCACTTGGCAAAGTCAGGCCAGCAGCCATACTGCATACAATGTAGAGCTATATGAACTGGCAGTTCATGTCATGGATTTATTCTGGCTTAATGGCATCACAGAAACTAAATGAAGACAATGACAAGCAGGACACAAGTGCCTACTCTCAACTCTAGCTTTAATAAGAAAACAGAAATCGCAAATAACACGTGGTGATATGAAAACAATTTCTTCATCGAAAGTAACTGAGAATGAGCGATGCATTTTTCCTTTGCATTGTGAATCTGCCAAAGCATAACTTTCTTATGTACTCTCTGGTCATAATTCTGTTCAATGCAGAAGTTTGGGCTTGTTTGTGATAACCGAAGTTAGACATCATAACAAGCAGGAAGGAACTCGAACACAAAGAAGAGATATAGACTAGCGCCCATCCAGTCTGGGTCTCTTTGGGTCCGCATTCCGTTGTGCTTGTTATGATGTCCAAGTTTCATAATTTTAGGCTATAACGAGTTTTGTGGAACGCAAGGATGAACCCACTTTTTTGCAGTATGTTGCAATGTGCGGATGACATTTGTTAGGCACAAACCCGATTCACCCCAATCTCAAATTATTACAATATCTGTCTACACAATGTAGGCATAACAAGATGGCCATGGCCAACTGTACACAACCTCTGTTGCTCAGTGCATCACCTCCTTCATATCGTGCCACACACAACAACGAAATTGTTTTCCTGGCTGCAGTACTTTTTCTCACATCAGAGCAAATCTCTGTTCACAAGCTTCCTACAGAAAAAAAAGCATTTAGCCCATTGGGACCAAATGCGTTTTCCCATGAAAAAGCACAAAAGCATACGAAACTGTGACCATTTTTTTACTTGGCTCATCTCATTCATTATATTCCATCATCATGCCTAATTCAGTTGTGCAAATCATTTTTTCACAGGCCCTTGTTAGGACGGTTTTGTGCTGTGACAAAAAAGGCAGAAGTAAAAAAATGAAGGTTGGTTAGGGCTTACGGCATAATATGCATCTGGCAAACTAGGCCACAAGTGTTTTGTACAGTCTGGAGTCCTCAAAAGGATGTGCGTACATTGGACAGATGGGATTCTATATTAATGCGTGATTGGGGGAGCATGACTCATCTGTGTGAAACAACCTGCCCTCATGCGTTGTGAAACACTAACAAATGTGGCGGCAGTACTGTGTTCAACAAAACTCACATTGTAGCCCCGCATCGTGACCAGACAACATTCCAGGCAATTGTGGCTTCTGAAACTTAAAAAGAAAGACAAATGCATCAGTCATCTATCAGTTGCACTGCACAAAAACTTTTAATAGATAACATCGCATCGCATCACCACTTGTTATTATATATTGTCTGTTTCTTGATTATAAAGCTCGAGGTGAGAGCTGAGGCTTGTGTCATGTGTGCACATCTTCGTTCACTTTTTGTGGTTGCTATACACCAGAATTGTGATAACCAAATGGCCACATGCTGCTTTTGTCACGCTATAGTCGTGCTCGCAAAGCGGGAAGACAATGCATATAATGCCACACCATGTCAGCATGCCCACTCTTTGCACACGCAGCAGATTACTTCTAGAACAAGGTGCGCAGGCTGCATATGTGCTCAGCTGCACCAACAGCCATGTGCGGCGATGGCTGCGCTAGAAAAGAGCACCCGCACACCAACTGCACACACCCTTGGGCCCCTTTCAAGGCCCTCTTAAAAGCTAAGTTTGTAATTTGTTGTTTCTGTTATAGGCTAGTGCAAAGAAATGAATTTGTCTCATTCCCATTAAGAAACTTTGTAGATTAGGTAGAAAATTTATGAAAGCATAGATTTATTACTTTTCACCTTTCTGTCGGAATATCGTACAAATGCTAAGCAGTACTTATGACCTTGTTTCATGTCAGATTTTTTTCCATGCTGAAATAAAGGCATACATTTAAAAAATAAGGTTGCTTGCAACGTGTGAAGTAATTGTGTCAAGTCACACAAAGGGCTGCTGAAATCGAAATATAGTCGCAACCTTCCTGTGACTGACTTTATCTAACACACTGAAAAGGAAAATGACCTTTTAAACAACAGACTCAAAAAGAAGAAAAAAAAGCCACAGCACATTATTACAAGAACTGCAGCGCAATAGCACCCAAGGACGACACAAAGAAACGACCAGGACAAGCGCTGAACTTACAAGTTTTATTGTAGCCAATTTCACATATATTTCATTACACAAACGTCATTAGCTGCACATGCGTAGAAACACCATCTCTTTATCTGAGAGTTGTATCGATGGCATGCTAACACACCTTCCCCCCCCCCCCCCTAGCTGGTAAATATGTTCTGCTTCAATAATTTCTCGAGTGAAGCACGATTTGCTTTTCATAATGACAGACGTGTAATACAGGTCAGGTGAACAATCCTTACATGTTGAACAATGACAAGCCAGGAAACCTTGAAAGTCTTTCCCTTCATGCGCGTTTTTCACATAGTTTCCATGCTCCCTAACACTTAACCTAACGTTAATGCATTTCCCAGATTGGCCAACATATACCTTTCCGCATCTTAGAGAGATTTCGTAGACTACACCTTCTGCGCAATCAACAAAGGGTGGAGGGTGCCTATGCATTGTGCCACAGGCTTGAGGCTTTCTTACCTCTGGGTGGGTCATTGTGCAGAGCTTGGACAGCCTGTTAGGTGCGGTGAATACAACTTTTACGTTGTGCCGCTGGGCCACCTTTTTCAGGTTGTGTGAAAGCTTGTGAACATACAGTATCACCGCGCAGGTAGAAGGTAGCTGTGATACCGTATGTACACAAGCTTTCAGACAACCTGAAAAAGGTGGCCCAGCAGTACGACGTAAAAGTCGTATTCACCACACCTAACAGGCTATCCAAGCTCTACACAATGACCGACCCAGAGATAAGAAAGGAGCAAGCCTGCGGCACAACGCATAGGCAACCTCCACCCTTTGTTGATTGTGCAGAAGGTGTAGTATACGAAATCCCTCTAAGATGCTGAAAGGTGTATGTTGGCCAAACTGGGAGATGCGTGAATCTAAGGATAAATGTTAGGGAGCATGCAAACTATGTGAAAAACGCGCATGAAGGGAAAGACTCAAGGTTTCCTGGCGTGTCAATGTTTAACATGTAAGGATTGTTCACCTGACATACATAACATGTCTGTCATTATGAAGAGCAAATCGCGCTTCACTCGAGAAATTGTTGAAGCAGATCGTATTGCCCGGCTAGAGGAAAGGTGTGTTAGCGTGCCATCGATACAACTCTCAGATAAAGAGATGGTATTTCTACGCATGTGCAGATAATGACGTCTGTGTTGGATAGTGCATATATATGTGAAATTCGCTACAATAAAACCTGTTGCAAATTCAGCGCTTGTCCTGGTCGTTGCTTTGTGTCGTCCTTGTGTTTTATTGGGCTGAAATTCTCGTAATAATGTACCAATATTCTCAACTCGCCACGTTATTCATGTTTTAAGTATGTGGGCGTCTTGGTTGCAAAATAACCTAAATCTTGCATCCTAGTCTGGTGTGTAGGGCATAAAAGGCTCTTAGCGGAGTCACCTGATGCTTTTATATAGGTTATTCAGTTTGCATGATCTTCCACAGAAGTAGCTGTAGGCACTTTTGCCTCAATAACAGTACTGTTCAAAGTATTTGTCGCGGGGAGCACGGCTTGCCACTTGAAGCGGTCACAGATATTGATCGTCGACTGCGCCAAAATATGCAGCGGTCTGAGTAAAATCACTAACCAAAAGAAAAAGACATCACTTGGGTTCACAAAACGAGACAGAGTAACCCGAGAAATAGTATAAGGCTCCAATACACAAACTGTCGTTCTTAAGAAATGGTGTTTCTCATAATATTTTAATACAGTCCCTAACTTAGTACAAGTTTTCGTATGATGTTTTGGTTTATTCTACACTACAATGATGTTGCTTGTTAGATACTGGTGTTTTGATGTGCACGTTCTTTTGTATTGCTATAAAGACAACTGTTTAAAAAATTTGCCTTTGTAACTAAAGTTTGGAGACAGTGCCTGTCAGCTCATATTTTAATCTGTTTTTCATTTCATGTGTGCAATTACACCAAATGTAAACTAGAAAAATACCCGTACTCAGAATCACAAAGGTACACACCTGTGTAATGATTCTGCTGAGAACCTTGGAGTGGTCAGCCACACAATGCAGCACAGGTAGAATGGCATCCTGAGTTAAAACAAAATAATAAGAATTGTAAGATGCATATCAAAAATTTTATGCTGTGAGGCGTTTAGCATGTATACTAATCACCACATTTGCATGCAAAACAGTTTTGCAGAATAGTTAAGCAAGGTAAATCAATGTCTGGCCATGGGACTGTCAGCCAGTGCTACTCATGGCAATGGTGGCATATATAGCATATTGTTTCAAGTGCAGCTTTTGCGGGGTACATGAATTCAAGAAAACTTAGGTTCACATAATACATGACACCTACAGTTAGAAGGATGTGTTACATCCAGCACCAAGGCCACGAGTAGCACTGCCTAACGCTTACAAGGCCAGACTTAGTACACACACAGAAATGTGCAACAAAGTGAACAGGAGGAAGAGCGGTTGCTTTAACTCAATCAAAGATTGAATGCATCATGCAGATGTGAATACAGCTCCCATCAGCAACGAGTTGTCCTTTGGTCCACTTCACTGCTGTTCTTTTTTCTTTCCTTGTCTTCATTGTTTGTTGGTGCCATATGGTTGTGACGAGCAGCTCAGTTCTTATTCGTCTTACTACATGGTGTAAAGTCATCCAAATGTGCTTAAGCCTCTTAAGAGTAAACTTCAATAACCTTTTTGTTTGAACAATATTTTTCTGTTTGTTTCACACCTTAATGTACTGCTAAAAATGCTAGACAATGCTATACAGAAAAACCTACATCCACACAATCACACATCTGAATAAAACTGCACAGTCTACGACTTCAAGATGTGTACATACACACTTTATAGATGTCTACAATGAAAATATAAGTTACTGTTCTAATCTGCACACTTAGCATACTGCATAACAGTCAACTGGTTCCAAAATGTTTTTGTTTTGTTATCACACATACGATGGCTCCAATTACAAATTTAATTCTGGCAGTGACTCAAGACACTCCCAAAAACTTCCTAATGCAAGCAACGAAAATTTTCAAATTTAGAGCAGTTGGACACAAATAAGGCAAATAGTTTTATAATCCTAAATAACGTACTGTTATTTTATATGACGGTAAAAGGCCATGCTCCTAAAACATCCGCACTGTTTATCATATAATCACATTATTATATTTGTACTTACTTTCCTAAGGATTGCGCTCATGTGAAAATGTTTATACATAGCTGTGTCGTGTTATCACTTCTGTTTTCACATTTGTATTAATGCTACTTTATGTGCTTGCAAGCGTGCCAATACTACCTTAAGCTGAAGGCCAAGCACTATGCTTACAAGGCACATGCATTTCATAATACCAAGCAGTGGACTTAGAGAATGAGCAACTGTATTAAAAAGTGTGATTCTTTCGACACACATCAAATGACATTTGCCTGGAAAACAAACATTTTGCTAAAATCATGACTTAATCCAATTGGTACTAAGCATAAAGCATCAATCAAGAAACTTGCATTTACCAGACACCACTATAGACACTGGGACCTCTTTGGCTTCACAATCTGGCACAATGTGCTTAAGCTGCCTGTAAACCCTGGAAAGTGTTCATGATACTTTTTTTTAAATAGATCAGAAAACTTGAGAAGGACCTAAAATTAGGGTCGGTGAAGCAAAGCAACTTTTTAAGAATTCCACTCTGTTTATATGCATATGTTCTATGAATACGACGGTGAAGGCAAATGATGTACTTGAACTGTGTTTTTAACCATGCAATACTAGAGAGCACAGTTTTGCAATAGTGTGATAGAGAACAATGATAATAATGGCACACAAAACAACATAGTGAATATTTTTTAAAATTTGCACAAGGTTTTCGTCGTTATTCTGATGCACACATCTGCACACTGTGCACCAAGTCTTGTCGGTTTTTTTATATTTGTCACATAGTAATTTACATGATACATTTGTCCTGAAATACGTCATGTTGGGCTCCTTCAGCATTTTTATTTTCTTACTGGAACACACAAGCCTATATAATGTTCTGTCCCATGGAACAGGTGTCACAGCATTCCCTCTAACTGAAGCCACAAAACTAGCCATTGCAGGTAAAAGATACAGGGTAAAAAACTAGGTAAGAGCATACCTAGGCCTCTGTTGCTGAAAAGGGGAACTTGGAAGGCGTCTCATGTCCCGCTATGAAGCTGCTTCATCCTTACAGCTGGCAATGAAACGGCTGAAGTCTTGAAACACAAGTGAAAAATTAGACACAGCAATGTTACATAGAGCACGCAACAGCTGGCCGCAAGTTAAAATGGGATTACTTCCGCTGCTACGCTGAGTTTTGTATGTTGTTCAGCTTACAATAATGGTAAACTATGCTTGCCAAAATCTTATATTTTAACAGGCTTTACTCTTTACAACTAGAGCCGTTACCCAATGCATGCCCCTATGCACTTAAGCCATTAAATGTTTACTGATCACATAAACTAAATGGCTTCCAAGATAATTATTTCGATCAAGAGGATGCATAATTAATGAGTGTCACTGACATTGAATACCAAGGTAGTATCTCTTTTTACAATAGACAATGGCGGACCTGAAGCACATTTCTGTCAGATTTGGGTTGATCAGCCAGCCATTGTTTTTTTTAGCAGCAGCAGGAATTGTGTTAATATTACTCGTGCACAGTACGGTAGCACTGTCAAGTGTGATAAGATCCTGAGTTTGAAAGGGCGACTTTGTATGAATTTGGTATCTAGAAATAAAAACTGATTTGTACGCAATGGTGCAGCAGCAAAACAAACATTAAACAAGTCAAGGCATCCAGTGCACAGAGCGGGCAGTCGAATAATAACATTGTACAATCGCCGACTATATAGATATTGCATAGTGCTTGCATAGGAGGAGTAGTCACTGCATCAGCAAATAACACAGCCACCGCGCTACGTTCCCGTGACCTATCACCGCCAACGCTGTCGCGTAAATTAATGTTTGGTCAAGCCAACCGCATCGTTTTCTGCCCGCCAAGGGTCGAGTGACGGCGTATCCGGTAATGTGAACGGTAATCTAAAGAGTTTCTTCAAGACCAAAGTCGACGGGTGCTGGCTCACCAAGCTGCGCGGCTACGCGCAGCAATTGTGCACTGCCTGCACAATCAGCGGCGTGGGCGCAAAGAGACAGACGCTGGCCCGGATCGTACCGGCAAATCTACACAGTGCGCGCTTAGTAAGCGACCTACTGCACACAACCGTACGAGGGGATTGGCGGCACGTACGAGGCAGCTAGCAGATACCGCGCACAAAGAAGCGCCGAAACCCGGACACACGCGCATCGCAGTAACGAGTTGACACATTTTAAGGCCGCGGTTAGGCGGCGAAGCTTGGCGGCTTAGCTCACCCCGCACTGCACATAACTTCTCCGGTAGTGGCTTGCGCTTGGGGAAACATCAAGAACGCTCACAGCCATCCAATTAACAGACCTCGAAGACATGGCAAAGTTCCGCATCATCTAAAATCATGTATTCTCTAAGTACTCACGCTCCACTCTAAGCACTCGCATCGAATACGACAAAGCTCGCACAAACACGGTGATCATGCAAGGCAAAGTTTGCAAAATGGTTCGGGACGGCCAACTGTTGCACTGAGGCCTTCAATGACTAGTATCAGCGCCTCTGAACACATATGCATACACAGAACGTGCAGCGGTCGTTGAAAATCACTTACCGTGGAGTCTTGGCTGTTCAAAACTGCGGGAGACACCAACGACGGCAGAACAATGCGCCAACCCTGGTGGTAATGGCGGCCGCTTGGTCGCTTCGAGCGCGCGCACTCCGAAGACCCGTCGGCGCGGCGCTTGCATGGTTTAGGGTTTGGCGCGGCATTCTCTGCAGCGCCTGCAGCGCTAGCGCGGCTACTCCAAACAGAGCAACAGCACGTACGCACCTTGCGCGGGATATTTCGAATCTGAGTGCAGAAATTCTACTGAAATTGTCGCTCGGGGTGATCGCTCGAGCCATGTTGGTCATGGCAGGCGGCATCTGGCGGCTGAGTTGTTCATTTAGCTGTTTGGATCGGGTTAGATATGGGCGTATTCAGCACTCCGTATCTACGAACGCCAGTTATTTCTTGAAAACCCCCATTTTACTACCGCAACATCCCCTTAATGTTCATCTGAATGAGGTCGAGGGTAAAATAAAGGTTCTAGCTTGTTTTACTCCATCTCGTGAGAGTACCTGTTTTGAGCTTGGGAGGAAAAAGGGCATGTCAACTGTTAAAACGTCCATATGGGCTAATTTGTGTTTACAGTGTATAAAGCTACATTACAAGATGGTATTCCTGTGAGGTTGCTTAAGGATAACATTGATGGCCTAGAACCAGTATCATGTAGTATATTCAATCATTCTGTTGAACAAGCAAAACATCGAACTTCTTCAAAATTACTAATTTAATTCCGATTCACATAGATGGTGACCTGTCTGACCTTTCAGACTAAAGGCGCATAACATTGTTTACTATTATCAATATTTTAAACATAATATATCAGTAGACATCAAAACATTTCTAGATAAATACAACGTGCTTTGTCATAAGCAGCATGCGTATGCTTCAGATCTTGGTTCTCAGCTACAGCAGATAAACATGACAATGCATCTCAATAATCTAGTCGGTGTAAAATACGCTAGTCGATGTAAAAAAAAAAACAAAAAAGAGGATTGACACTGTCGATGATATATTTCGTTAGACAACCTAAAAATTGTTGGTTTCGCGGAAAAGTGTTTGATATCATTTCAGGTTGCATGAAATATCATTCTCAGGAGGTGAGAATCAATAGTATTACATCCTCTAAACCGAGTATTTGTAGTGTCCTCCCACAGGATCTCATTTATGGTCTTCTTCTGTTTTACTTATATATCAATGACCGACAACAAATTACCGACTCTGCAGAAGTACTCATGTTCGCCGACGACACATGTGTTACTGTAATAGCGAATAATGTCGACGAACATAGTCAAAAGGCAAAAATGGAGTTGCTGCCACGGAGAGGCAAACACATCGCGCTCCCTTGTTCGCCCTAAGCAAGGACAAACCTGTCCATGGGGAAAACCCGCAACGACTAAACTGGCACTGTTAATGATGATTCTGTATTATTTGCTGTCCTGAAAGCTGCACTGCAATGACGGCAGAACGCAATAATGACCTTGTACATATGATAAGGTGAAATTTAGTAAATTAGAAACTTAGTTTTTCAGTACTCATTACACTGATTTCGTGAGGTAGTTGCCTTTCTTGTCATCCGCTAAGTTATGACGATAGCAAAGTGCATTTAACCAGGCCAAAGGCTTCTACTCTGTGGTGAAAGACTTTGTTTATACGAAGAAATGATGTCTGCTGCCCTGCAGGGTAAATCACCTACTCCTAAGTCACTTAATCACCTAACAGCGCAAATGTGTTGCTTATATTTCGAGAAAAAGACAGACTCTTCAAGAAATTGGGACCAAAATTATTTTTAACTACCGAATAAAGAAGAAGGCGTCATGTAGTAGAAAAAATTCACCTTAAAAGTGAAGTATTACCCTGCTGTGAGAGACATAAGGTACAAGGCCCTTTTTTTGCGCTGAGTTATCAAATGTTGCTTGCGAAAGCAATCTGGGTAGTGATATGACAATATACATCGGAGTGGAACCCATTTTCATTGACGTAGGTATACGACACCGACCAAACAGCAATAAACGTATACATCTCGACACTCAGTGTTCATTTTAGAAGAGATGACTCGAGGCCTTTACCCTTAAGCAAATGTCACATAGCACAGTTGCTTCTTTTTAATATTATTCGTCAGTATCCCTTTAAAGAGTTGGCGGTGGAATGGAGTTGACGTCATGATGAATGAACAGAAGAAAATCGAATGTGTGGGCAGGTGCCGAAATAAAAGTGGAAAAAGGCCACACATGCGGTGCGATAATGCTTTCTTCGCGCTAGAAAACGCGGACGCATGAAGTCGCCCAAATGAAAATTTTGCCGCACATGCATTACATTGCATTGACGGACATGCATTGACCCACATGCGCATGCATTACGACAATTCTGACCCTAAAGGAAATATTTCCGCTGAACTATAAATGATGTAGTGGTATCACAATATATATAGGTGATGAAAGCAATTCCCAAACACGAAAGTGTTGGCCGCCTCAATGTGTCTCCTCAAACGGTGTGTATGTACAGGTATTACGAGAAATTTTGTGCATGTATCTTAGAAACATTGGGAACAATATTTAAAATGTTTTCTTTTTTTCTGCAGTTCAAGTGACGCAGAATATCAGCAACTTGTCATGAACCTTCGCTGTAGTGCCGTGAACATTAAGAATATTCTGCCATATGCGTTTTCGCCCTTGAATCTCTAGATTGCTACTTTCAAGTTATCTCCAAAAAGGCCTTTTAAAATGTGCTTGCATTGAAAATTAAATGTTTTTATGAAATTAAAAGTACAAAGAGAACTTCGAAAAACATTTGAGCCATATTTGTGTAAAAACATGGAAAATCAGTTGCGATCATGACAACAGAAAAAGACCTACAATTCATTTATGTATCTATGATGCTATGTGAATTCATGCTTGATAGATATTTTCGCATCTGAGATGTCATCTTTTCGCGGTGGCGAAAATTTCGCGTTGTCGCAGAGAACCTGTCGCAGGCATTGGTGTAATGATACTTGGCCGCTTACTGGAAGCGTCGTACTTCATTTTTCGCAAGAATGGCGAAGTATAGCTTGAAGGTAATCTTTTAACATTTTTTACCCGCCGTGGTTGCTTAGTGGGCTATGGCGTTGGGCTGCTGAGCACGAGGTCGTGGGATCAAAACTCGGCTACAGCGGCCGCATTTCAATGGGCGCGAAATGCGAAAACACCCGCGTACTTAGACTTAGTGCAGGTTAAAGTACACCAAGTTGTCCATATTATTCCAGAATCCACCACTACGGCGTGCCCTATAATCAGACCGTGGCTTTGGCACATAAATATCCCATCATGAATTTTTGTTTTAATTTTAAAATGTTTGTAATATGGGGTAGAGGGGTAACTTCTCTTCTCTAGAAGCATAGCGCTCTCATAGCTTGTTCGACACTCGGCAAAGCGGTTGCACGATGACTTATCGAAAATAAAAGTACCTAATACGAAAAGAAAAAAAAGAGCACGAACGCGAATCCTATCTTGGAGCTATTCAGCGGTGGGTTCCGTGGAGGGCGCAAGAGTGCGCAACTGACTTGATTGTAGCGCCTTATAAATCTTTTTGTTGCGGGGCGAAAATAAAGTTGGCGTTCTTCGATTCACGGCGACGACGCATGGGCAGTAATGCGTTGCTCCGAGCTCAGGGTAGCTCGACCGCATATGCGTCCGTAACCACCAGCTCACTTACCACTCTCCGCCACCCTACGCGTTCGATGACGGAAGTCAGTGGCCAGCATGGCTATTCCAATTCGAGGAATGTTCGTTCGCGTTGGGTCTGCCCACCCTTTCCTAAGACACCAAGATCCGCATGCTCGTGTCCAGCAAAGGTACTCCAGCAAAAGTTCTTGCTTCGGTCATTACGGATGCAAATGCGTAAGGTTGTTTCGAAGCGGACAAACAGGCGCACACGGGCCATTTCGTGCATCTGGTCAGCAAATTATACGAATATATCTGGTTCCACCGACGTACGCAGATGCCCGACGAAACGATAGACGTCTGTTTCACAATGCACGGATCATATTGAAAAAGTGCAAATATTCGTCTTCAGCTGTCGAAGTATGGCTTCATAGGCAACCGGTTCGTTGAGCGCATGCTCGGTTCTCGCTTGCATGGCCAGCTTTGTTGAAACCCAAAACTGACGCTGAAGGAACCACTCACTTAAATTAAATAGCATGAAGACGTCAAGATCAAGAACGAAATTGCTGAATGGTAACATGCAACCGGGGTCCCTGTACGTAGACGCCATGTCGCGGAAGCAAACCAAGACGACGACCGGGTTACGCTTTCGGTAATATTCCAGAAGCAGAAAGAACCAGCACCGCGACGAGCCTTGAAGCTCCCAGAAGTGTACATGTGGTTACTGCAAGAACGAACAGCATTCAGCCTCCATCTGTCCTGCGGGAAAAGCGACCTGCGACATTTGCGGGAAATGGGGACATTTCGGAATAGCGTGCCGGTCAGGACAGCCTGAGTCACCTCCAGCTGCTCTCCGTCAAGTCGTCGCAAAAACAAGGCCGGAACTTCGTGGTACTGGTGAACGTTTACCCCCATCAGTTGAAAATAGACACAGGCGTGGAAGTTTCCGTCGTGCCCGGCTCATATTCCAGGTGGCCCGCCTCGCTCGACCAAGCCACCGGGGAACAGCTTATCGATCTGGGCCACTGTAAACAGTACTTGCATGGTACGTTCCCTGCTACTTTGTCTTAGCGAGGCCTCTGTATCAACCAAAATGTGGGCAGCTTGCGCTAGTGGTGCAAGGCTTGAGTAAACACGAGCTGGTGATCGATCTAGCTTCTTCCAGGTATTACCATACTAAGTATTGCTAGGTACGGTATTCCGAATCGGCTCACCGCCGACAGGCAGATTCTCACTTGACCGTGCGACGCGCTTCAAGATGATCGGCTTCTTCGGGTGTCCGGATCTTTGGTCGTCCCATGTCAAGGCTACGTGTACTCGCCACAGAGTCAATGAGAGTTGTGCCGCCGTCGCGGCGACTCCGAGCTTGATCTCCCTGGTGACTTCACGGCGAAGCGGTGCCTCCACACTTGCCGGGGCGTGGCTGGTCAAAACCTGCCGAGCCGCCTCCAGAGGCGCAGGCTGCAGTCACGAACACCGCGCGCGTTCGTACGAGCCGAGCGCGGGTAAACGCTGACGGCATCACCAGCAGCTCTGCGCGTTGCCTTGTTGGTGCTGCTACAATTTCATACTCTCTATCTCGCTCTCATTTTCTCTTTCTCTCTCCCGAGCATAGCGTACGCCGTGCGCATTCTCTCCTTCCCTCTCCTTACGTCCCATATGAAGGCAACATGCGCATGGCACTGAGAGGAGGCGAAGCACACGCCGCTCCGCGAGATGGTTGCTAGGCAACGCGCGGTGACGTCATCGCCAGCCGCAGTTTTTCGTTCACACTACGTGGCCTAACCAAGAGCTTATACATCTCCGCTGTTAAAACTGTACGTAGTTGCCGGTGTACGTCGCGCGCAAGGCTCAGGAGGGAGGGTAGGGAGGGGGGAGGCGTTCTACTACGTGCAGCCAGGGCGACCGCACACTGTGTCTTGAAAGCCATCTGCGACAGGCACAGAGTCCGCTTTTCCCTCTGTTTTCGAGTATTAGTTAGCCTTGATGCGAGAGGCAGCACGAAGGTACGCACGCTAGCTCGCTCATTCAGCACGGAGGTATATTCATCGACTGAGATGTGTTTATGATTTTTGTGCGCGCGTGACAGCATAGTTGTTAATCTCGTTAGTATGCCTTTGTTTACGAGTTCATACGGCCGATAAAACCACTATCTTTACTTCGTATAGCTGTCCACTAATTTGCTATCGCAATCGATGCTTAACTTTGTGAGGGAAACTGCAACTTTTTCTCTGTTGGTCTGAAGTCGGATACGCATTCCGCTCAGGTAGGGGGGAGAAGAAGTGAATAAACTAAAAAACGAAGAAATCATCTGTCGAATTTAGAGATCCACACCATGGTGTGCAGGCCTCGTAGAGGTCCCAAAAGCGGCAGGAGGATACTGCCTATGTGTTGTCGTGACCAAGGTCACCCAAGTGGTGCTGCGCAAAAACGCACTTTTCTCTCCGTTGACCAGGTGCTCTGACTGCTGGGATCTGTTACAGTGATGTAAAAGCTAGCGGCTAGGGCCACTTTTCGTTAAGTACACCTCTCCGAAAGCTTCTAAGAATACACAACAATCATTACCCGCTTTGGTCGCCGTTGTTGTTAATACTTGCCTAATGATATAACATCGGCGACAAAATTGTTCTGGCACAAATGCCATGAATTCTGAGGGCCTCAAAGGCTGCGTGAACATGGTGTATGACATTCTTGTAATTGGTGGGGATTGTTTCAAGGACAACAGCTGTCTCAAGCCCTCCGCCAGAAACTGCAGGAGGCCGGAGAGACCTCGAATGCCCCAAATTGTTACTGCGGCGTCGCATCGGTCAAGTTCCTTGGCGGCATCGCCAGCTCCAGTGGCATCGTGCTTCACCCAGACGAGGTCTCTACTATCACAAGCATGCCGCCTCCTGCAGACTTTGGATGTGTAAGGTGCTCCTCGAGAATGCTCAACCGTGTTGGAGCCTTTTTGCAAAATTTTACTGCTGCCACAGTGCCTCTCAGACTGCTACTGAACAATGATACCCTCTGGACATAAGATACTTATCTTTCAACAGCCTTCGACTCTGTGAAAAAGATGGTCAGCTGAAGCTCATGCATGATTCAGTACAAGCCAGGATTCAAAAAATTTGTGTCTGCCATTGTCAGCTCCATAGACTTGCCGCAGTCGTTCTGCAGGATGAACCAGCTGAGGGAACACGAGCGGCAGCCTTCTCATTAGAGATGGGTCGCTCAGGAGTGAGCCGGATCTTGTGAGCGGCTCTTTTTAAAGAGCGAGTGAGCGGTGGTTCAGTAAAAATGAGCGGTGGTTCAGGAAAAATGAGCGGCGGTTCTTTTGGAGAAAGGGAGCCGTGCCGATGCGTTCCGTCAGAGCCGTGTCTTCTGCTGTGCGCGACTTCCGTGCCATCTATTAGCGGTACGAGAAAGCAACTGCCCTCTCACCCTTCCTCGCAAGAGTCGCCTTCACCCCCTCGCCTTCGGCTGAAGAACGAAAGAACCGCCGCTCACTTACTGAACCACCGCTCCCTCGCTCTTCAAAAGAGCGGCTCAAAAGATGCGGCTCGCTCCTGAGCGCTCACCGCTCTCTTTTTTCGCCACGGCTCACTCGCTCTTCAAGAGATCCGGCTCGCTCCTGAGCGCTCAGGAGCGCGCCGCTCTTTTGAAGAGCGAGGGAGCTGTGGTTCAGTAAGTGAGCGGCGGTTCTTTCGGAGAGAGGAAGCCGGCTGGGCTCTCTCTCGTTCAGTGAGCATGAGGAACCGTTCCTAGAAAGCGCTCAGGAACGAGCCGGATCTTTTGAGCCGTTCTTTTGAAGAGTGATTGAGCCGTGGTTCAGTAAGTGAGCGGCGTTTCTTTCGGAGTTAGGAAGCCGGTTCGCTCTCCTTGAATGAGCCGTGCTGAACCGTTCCGTCAGAGCTGGGTCTTCTGCTGGGTTTCGATTTCTGACCGACGAATGGTGGCCGGTGTGGGCAGGCTCGCGCTACTGGTATTTGCTCGCAGTGTGTGGTGCGAGCAGCACTCCCTTTGGTTTTTTGTGCCTCCTATGGTGTGGCACCCGATGCCACCGAGGGGAGAAGTAAAGAAGTCTTAATTGGCAAAGGATGGTACCGTTCGTTTCCTGCTGCTGTTCGAACGATGTCTCACGACTCTCACCGATCGCACATCGTGCGCTGGTCTAATAACAAGTCGAAGATGGTCGTCCGTGTCTTTAAAGACAACAGGTGAACGTACAGTTTACGTCCTGGTCTTCATTTGTGCTAATTAGTGTAGCCATGAAAATGTCGCCTATGACATCCACTTCAGTGCATTTTCTGACCGTGTATCATTAGCACGTCATTAAAACGAGGTCAATGATCTCTTGTGTTGTAATAGAGCTTCATTTCTTCTTTTTTCTTTTTCTTTTCCTGGCGTATGATGGCATGATCGCCACTATCGCGCGTGCACTCAAGAGAAAAAATAACGAAAGGCACGTGCGGCAGTTTTGTGGATCTTTCGTATGATGTTTGTATATTACTTCAAGAAATGATTTCTAAATTCATTTTGCATGGCATTACAGCTTCGTCATATTATAGTGAACGTACGTATGCGAATAAATTAATAAAGTTGAAACATAATTTACAATCATTGTGTGTTTTTATTTTGACAAAAGTTGATTTTAAAGTACCACAAAAACAGACAAGCTTCTGTAATGACGATGAAGTTACATATTTTTTTTCTGAAAAAAGTACGTCGCATTCTGCCTGTCACAGTATCATAAGCATTTTATCCCCAATATCAGAAAAGAATGTTTCGTTACAACTAAAAATTCACGCTCTTAATATATGTAAAAATACTCTCTAAACATAGCGAAAATACCAATAACACGGTTATTAAATTATGAATGTATAGTTGTTTTTTTCAAAGCCAGATAACTATACAATATGCATAACACAGGTTACACGTTTAAGTGAACCGGTGAGCCGTTCAAATGAACCGGTTCATTTCAGAGAGCTGAGCCGTTCCGAGCCGCTCACTGAAGTGAGCCGTTTTGCCGATCTCTACTTCTCATCACGAGGCTTGACTTCTGTACTTAGTTACAGCCAAATTAAAAATAAGGAACCAATCGTCTCATGAACATTCCAAAGGTTCCATGAGTTCCTGCGGGGCTACAGCTTTGTCACTGACAGCAACCCATAGCAGCTCATAAATTTGCAGGGATCAGCTTACCTGGACATCCTCTCTCCGCGAGCGCAACGATTTTGCATCAGGCTGTTGTGCTCCTAGTTCAAACTCACGTATGCCCCGCACAAACTCCTAGCAACGGCCAACACTCTGTTAAGGGGTCCGTAGCGCTCGACCTCTCCAGCCTGTGTTGGCAGCGTCGAACTATTTGTGCTTCACATTGTGAAGGCTCTTCCTTAAACTTTGTCGGTGCGCGTTGAAACTTCCGAACTCATTAGGCATTGGCTGGGGAATGCTGGAAGATAAAGATTAGTTGCTAAAAATGTTAGGCTAGACTGCACCGATTGCCATTAAACATGACTCGCGATTGCGAACACTTGGCTTCTTTTCTATCTGCGATGGTCTCCTACTAATTGGAGAATGCGTTGTGGCGCCAGCTATACTGCGCCAAGATTTGTTGAACATGCTTCACGACAGTTACTAAAGCATGAACTGGTGTTTGGGACTAGTCGGGGAGTCTTTTAGGTAAAAATTGCAGTGTCGGGCTGCGGTGTCTGTGTTCTACTACAATAGTCCAACTTTCCGAACAACTGAGGCCGACGAGAACGCCTACAGTACCCTGGGAGTGAGTTGTGACGAGATTTGTTTCATTTGGACGGTGAGAAGTTCTTTCTAGTGGTGTACTACAACTCTTATTACGAGGAAGTCATCACTGTCCGGTCCACCTCTGCCTAGACCGTAGTAGTGGCCATGACGATTATCTTTGCAGGAAACTGACTGCCGGACACTGTGCATGGTGAGAACGGGCATCAGTTTGCGTTCAAAGTCTTTGATGACTTTGCCAATAGCTACAGGTTAAGCATGTCACAAGTAGTCTTCACTTTTCGACGGCAGTGCGACGTTCTCGTCAACAATGTTCCTGTGTGCGCGTTGATTGACACCGGGGCACATGTGTCCATTTAGAGTGCTACTCTTCGCCGTCGGCTTAAAAAAGTTCGGACGCCTGTCCCGAACCGAGCTGTACGAGTCGCCGACGGAGAGACTGTCGCTATGGTTGGCATGTGCTCTGCCCGACTCACCATTGCTGCTAGACACACCGTCGTTCTCTTCACCGCCATCGAGTATTGCCCTCAGGTACTCATTCTCGGTCTAGATTTCCTCGCCAGTCAATCGGCCCTCATTGACTGTTCGGCTGGCTCACTTCGCCTTGACTTGCCTCTTCTTGCAGACCCTGTGGACCCGCCTGCAAGCCCTCTGAGCGGAATGGACTTTATTCGCCTACCGCCTCACTCTGTGACACACGTCGACTTGTTTTCGTCACCAGCTGTACCTGACGGCACTTACGTGGTCGCATTCATTGCGGCCGTTATACTTACACATGGTGTTACCGTGCCGCACACTGTGCTGACAATTACTGACAACCGCGTCTGCCTTCCCCTTGTTAGTTTTCAGGCGCAAGTTGGAATCAGCTAGCGCAAGACAGGGGTAATTGGAGATCGCAGGGAGATGCCTTCGTCCTGCAGTGGACATAAATATAGACTGATGATGACTAGTGATGTCGCAAAGCGCTGTGCCGAAGCAGGTAAATGACACTAGCTTTCTCGAATTTGACCACTTATTTTTCCGCCTGCTCTCTGAAGGCGTATGGTACGAGTCTCGTCTTACAGAAAACGTGGTTCACAGTCACTTTTATCCTAGAGTCCTGTATTTGTTCGATACTCGGGCTTGAAAACATCAGTGTACAACTCTTCAACTTTTCAACTATTTAGGAAGCAGACATGAAATTACAGCCTGAACTTCGAACATTTAGAACAACTTGACGCAACTTTTGCTCAGCATTGTGCAGGCTGTATTTGGTTACGGTCACGTAGTTTCACCCAAAAGGCGTGGACATTTGTATTATTGAACATTACCCAAACCTGACCTATACCAAGAATATTGAGTTTGCACCTTTCTTAACGCTATTTCAACAAAATGAAACGGGCAGTGATACAAGGTTAAATGGGACCGTGTTTACTCTGCAGAAGACATGGCCAGTACAAACAGTATGGCGGAACGTTAGGTTAGCCCTACTACGTCGTCTCTTTCGCCTTGTTGGTCATCGTCGTCTTTGTCCCTCTTGTGGAGCCGTGACATAACCCTCGGCGGCGAAAGCACCGACCCGGCGCCTTCTAGATGGCGGCCACATGGTATGGCTTGAGACGACCCACGTGGACGATATCAGATGACGTGGACAGCGGGGAAGCATCAGCTGGAGCTATTTCATAGGTGACATCACTGAGCTGTCGGACGACGCGGTAAGGGCCAGAGTACCGGGATAAGTTTTTCCGATAGGGCCACACGCCGCGAAGGAGCCCAAAGGAGGACGAGGTCGATGGCAGAAAACTGAACATAACGATGACGGTTGTCAGGAAGACACGTCCGTCTTGCCTGTGACTCAGAAAGGTGATGTTGGACAATCTGGCGTTGGACATACATCTGATGTCCAACGCCAGATTGTCCAACATCACCTTTCTGAGTCACAGGCAACTGGAGACAAGACCTGCCAAGAGCGGTACCAAATTCCATACGTGGTGCGAATTCGACGACATGAACGCAACAGATCTGCATCGAGGGCGACATCAGCTGAGCGGCAATGGGATGCCCAAACGGGCGCCAAGGAGCGCTCACGCTCAAAGAGCCCCACACGGTCAAGACGCCGCTCGCCGTCGAAGGGCAGAAGCCGCTCCAGATCACGTGAAGTGCAGGTGCGCTTTGAAGGAGGAAAGCAGAAGCCTGGCGACAAGACGACATCTGGAACAGCCTGGGCCGACAAAGTGAAAGGTACTGTGAGGGCTGCAGAGAGTGGTGCGGGGCAGCCGGTCGGAGATAATGATGCCAGGATAGAACAGCTGATCAAAGAAGTAACATATCTGAGAAAGGCAAATGAAGAACTTACTAAGCAGGTTGTAGAACTTCGCAAGAACTCGCAGACTAGCTCCACAAAAGTAGCAATAGCCAAACCGGTGAATAATGACAACAGTAAGGAAGAAGAAAATTCACCAGCTCCAAAGAAGCGGGCAATAAGCCCAGTAGAAACGACAGTGTGCTCTGCTTTGGAAGAGATTAAGGAGGCGATCAAACAACTTAGAGATCCCATAGATAGAACTACCTTCAAAGTTGATAAGTTATGGAAATGGAGAGTGACGACAGAAAAGAGGCTTTCAAAAGTAGAAGCGCAAGGCGAGGACGACGAATACCTACCCTCAGAAGCAGAGAGCGTCAGATTGCTCCCTGGTGCGTCGGGGAGTTCTACGAAGTGTACTCTAGCGGGTAGCAGTAAGGCGGGTTCTTTAAGCAATGGCTAGCAGGGGGAGCTTTACCGTGTGGCAATGGAATTGCCGAGGATTTCATCATAAAAAAGCACCTCTCATGCAGTTGATAAAAACCTCTCCAGATAAACCAAAAATAATTATTCTGCAGGAAACCTTGGCGGATGAGATCAGCCTATCCGGATACAAAGCGACATGCAGGGGCAAAGAGCCGGGTAGGGGGCTAGCCACGCTCGTAGATAAGAAAATACCATTCATAGAACATGATTTGCGCCTTGGACTAAACAAATTAGAATACTTACTTGTGGAAATAATTTTGAAAAGGAATAGAGGCAAACCGCAAAGCCTCTTTGTTTCAATGTTTCAAGTCTCAATGTTTACAGCAGCCCTAGCGACATGAAACAAAGTTTCAGGGCACTTCTTAATAAGACTATGGCTGTTACTAAGCACGCTCCACTCATTATTGGAGGGGATTTCAACGCCCCACATCAAACCTGGGGATATCGCTGGAATACTAAGAAAGGGGATGGACTCTGGCATCTAGCTACAGATCTTAATCTCTCCCTCATCACTGACCCAGCTTATCCCACTAGGTGTAGTACATCTACGTGCAGGGACTCCACCCCAGACCTTACTTTTGTATCAAATTTAGCGAACGCTGGCTGGAATAATTCCAATATTGATCTGGGTAGTGACCATTACATATTGTCACCCAGCTAGTACAGCTAGAATAGTTGACCAGCAACAGATAGGCAAAAAACACGTCAGCCTTTAATAATGGCTGGACCTCGGAGAGCGCGCGCGCAACCACGAACTTCGTCGTTCTCGCCTCAAGGGGCCAGTGTCACCACGTGCCAACTTATTTCGCGTCATTGCTCCCCTCTCAAAAGCGACCGACCCGGTCGCTTCAAGGGCATGGGGCGAGCAATATGGGCAAGAGTGCCAACATGAAAAAAAAAAGACATACAGGAATGTACACAATGCTGAAGCGGTTTGTGAGGGTTGCTTATCCCTCGCGTGCGTAGTACGGCTTCATCCGTACTACATGGACGACTTCAGCACGGGGACGGCGTCGGTTCGAACTAGGATCAGAGCTTTGAGGCACCACCTCATAGTTTGTTTGTTTGTTTATTGATACTGTCAGCCCTTTTTTTAGGGCCATTACAGGAGTGGAGAAAACATAAAACATAAATAAAACAAGCAAAGTCAACACATATGATTTAGGCAGGGCGTACAATACATCTGAATACAACGCACAAAAAATAAATTGCAGCTCATATACATTGTAATAAAGAAAGCAGGAAAAAAAACACCAATCAATATCCCTTGAGGCACGTAAAAATAAGAACAACATACACATAATAACGAAATCATAAAATCAGATGATTCACAGAGTCAGATGATTAACGCACCACGCTCTCGGAATAAATAACGGCATGCAAATTACTCAAAAAATTATTAAAAGAAGCAGACTGGACTACAAAATCGGGAAGCATGTTCCATTCTTTTATCGTTCTGGGAAAGAAGCTATATTTAAATGTGTCATTACGGGTTACTGGTGGGGGAATATACATACATGCTGTGGCGATGTCTAGACGATTCATTAGTAGAAATTTCGAAATAGTTCGTCCTATTAATTTTTATTTCATTATGGATAATAAGGAACAGGAACTTAATCCTATCATACTTAGTCCTTAATTCTAAATTGGGAAGATTTGCAAGCTGACATAGTCTTGAAGGGGAGTGATGTCGTCCATATTTGTTGAAAATGGATCGGGAAGCTAACCTCTGAATCCTTTCCAGTTTTTTAAGGTTTTTCTCTGTGTAAGGATCCCAGACAATTTTCGCGTACTCAATGATTGGTCTGACCAGTGTTCTATAGGCCAAGTTTTTAACTTCAGTGGTTGCTCTTTGTAAATTTCGCCTTAGGCTCCAAAGCGCATTATTCGCCTTCTTACTTACTTCCTCTACATGTCTGTTCCAGCTTAAGTCACTTCTAAATAATAAACCCAAATATTTGTGCTCCTCTACTTTTTTAAGCTTCTTGCCATGTATACTATAAGGAAATTGCAGGATTTTCTTTTTTCTTGTAATAGACATGCTTACTGATTTATTAGGGTTTATAACCATTTGCCAGTCATAACACCATTTCATAATGTTGTCAAGGCTGCATTGTAATTTAATTTGGTCACTGGGAGATTCTATAGTATTATAAACAACACAGTCGTCAGCAAATAGTCTTATTGGAACAGAAATGTTGTGTGGCAGGTCATTAATGAAAATAAGAAATAATAAAGGTCCTAGGACACTTCCCTGAGGTACTCCAGATAACACCGGTTCTAGACTGGATGTATGCTCGTTTATTTGAACGTACTGCTGACGGCACTGCAAGTACGAGGTAAACCACTTTGTGAGGTTAGGATCCTTAAACACTGTATTAATTTTGAACAAAAGTTTGGACCCGCAGGGGCGTCTGCGTAGGCAGGCGTTTGGTGGGTTGCGACACCACGGACCCGAGCACATGGGGGTTGGACTCTCCCACGCGTAGCCATGCGTGGCTTAGCCGTGTCTGGGGAAAGGGGGATCCTGGAGGTTGAGCTAATGCCGGGTGGATGGACCTTTCAGGCCCCCCGGCGGAGGCAACACACCTCTTTGGCCTCTGCTTCACATAGACGGCACCCCCGGACTGACCCACCCGGGGGAAATCGGTAGTTGCCTTTTCCTGTCCTCCTCTTCAATCTTCGTCTTTCTCTCTCACTTTCAATCTATCCTGTCCTCTTCTCACTTCATTTTACTTCCAATTTCCCAGGCAGCTAGGGTTAACCTTGTGTGGGTAGCCAACCTTGGATATTCCATATCTGGTTATAGTGGCGGCGTACAGCTGGCGTTTGCAGGACCTATGTTTTCCAAGTCCTGCAGCGTCCCCTCGTTGGGCTCCATGGTGGGTGGCTGGCGCTGCTGCCGAAACATTCACCTATACTTATGGAAAGTTCCTTCCCCCAACTTCCTGTTCGCCGTCTGAAACGAGGGCGCACCGAAGAAGTCTTCAAGTTTTTTGGACGAAATACTGAGAATTTTCCTCGATTTCATGTGATTCATTCTGAGAAAAAAGAAAAGGCAGCGAAAATGATCTCACCTTTTCGGGTTGCAAAAAGATTGACTGAAGTTTTTGGTCCAGTTTATAAAGTTTCCAGGCTGGCAAGCGGTGATCTCCTTCTGGAACTCCGCGAAAAGAAACAACACGAAAAACTGTCACATCTATTGTCATTCGGGGTTCTCCCAGTGACTGTCACACCACACCGCACTATGAACACAATTCGTGGAGTCGTTTCCGATGCTGATCTTATGGAACTCTCTGAAGCTAAACTACTAGAAGGCTGGAGTGACCACAATGTGATCAATGTCAAGAGAATTAAGATGAGGCGCGATGGAAAAGAGATCGAAACAAAGCACCTAATTCTAACTTTCGGAACAAGCACGCTGCCCGAGACCATTGAGACTGGGTACCTAAAGATGCGGGTCAGACCGTACATCCCCAATCCTCTCCGATGCTTTAATTGCCAAAGATTTGGCCACAGTTCACAGAACTGCCGAGGCCGCAAGACTTGCGCTAAATGTAGTGCCCAAGAACACCCATCTGAAAATTGTGAGAGTACTCCACACTGCGTGAACTGTGATGGGGAGCACCCCGCATACTCGCGATCATGCCCATCCTGGAGAAAAGAAAAAGAAATCGTGACAATCAAAGTAAAGGAAAATATATCGTTCAAAGAGGCACGCAGGCGGGTAGTGTACCTGCCAAAAAACACCTTTGCCGACGTGGTGCGTCAGGGGGAAGCGCCACAACGGCCTCCAGCGACTGTTTGGCCCACACAACGTGAGCCGGCGGTGACGCCATCAGCCCCCTTGGCGGCTGCAGCTAGCGCTGCTCCGCCATCTCAGAACAAGGGGCCATCGACCTCCGGGCTGGTGGCCTCCAGGGCCTCGTCCCTCGAGACGAGGCCTTCACGTCAAACTAACCGCTCGCAAGAGCGCGTGTCCAGCGCCTCGCAAGAGGACATGGACACAACACCAAGCGTGAGGGCGCAGCCAGCGCCTAAGGAGCGGCGCGATTCCATCGACCGCTCCAAAAAAGAAAAATCGCGTGTCACGGCGCCTGGAAAGGGCCCGTGAGCTAACCTTGTATTCTTGAACGCACAGCACAAAAACACATTCAAAATGGACACACAAATTTTACAGTGGAATGTCCGAGGACTCCTCCACAACCTCGATGACATCAAAGAACTCCTACATAAATATAATCCAAAGGTGCTGTGTGTTCAAGAAACACACCTGAAACACACGCAAACAAACTTCCTCCGAAAATATGCTATTTATCGTAAAGACCGCGATGACACGGCCGTGTCATCCGGTGGTGTGGCTATCGCAGTGGACAGAGTTGTTGCCTGCCGAGAACTAAAACTCCGTACGCCCCTAGAGGCAGTTGCTGTTCGCGCGGTGTTGTTTAATAAACTAATTACTATTAGCTCTATATACATCCCGCCGAATTATAAACTCCGGAAAACCGAATTCCAAAACTACATTGATGAACTTCCGGAGCCATACATAGTTGTCGGGGATTTAAACGCGCGTAACACTTTGTGGGGAGACAGCCGTTGTGACGGAAGAGGGCGTTTAATAGAAAATTTTCTTTTTTCCTCGGATGCATGTTTACTCAATAAGAAGGAGCCGACGTATTATAGCGTTGCGCACAAAACCTACTCCTCAATAGACTTGAGCATAGTATCCAGTAGACTAATACCTTACCTTGATTGGAACATTATTAAGAACCCTTACGGAAGTGACCACTTTCCAATAGTCATAAATGTAACAAAACAGACTGAATGCTCTCCACATGTTCCCCGATGGAAAATTTAATCAGCAAACTGGGTTCTCTTCAGAGAAATAACATATTTAGCTCAGGGTGACATTGCAGGTTTTAACATAGACGATGCTGTGGCCTACTTTACAGGCTTCATAAAAGAGGCTGCCACAAAATCCATCCAACAAACTAACGGGCTAGCCAAAAAGCGTCGCATCCCATGGTGGAACGACGATTGTAGAAAGGCGCGGAAACAACAAAACAAGGCTTGGAGATTGCTTCGCGACTCTCCAACTGCCGAAAACCTCATAAATTTCAAACAGACAAAATCCCAAGGCAGAACACGTCGACGTGCTAAGAGAGATAGTTGGGAGCACTATCTTTGCAGTATAAATTCCTATACAGACGAGAGAAAAGTGTGGAACAGAGTAAACACATTAAAAGGACGTCACACAAAATCACTCCCCTTGGTAAACACAGAAGGTGATAGCCTGGAAGATCAGGCTGACTTCCTGGGTGAACATTTTGAACGCATCTCCAGTGCATCACACTACACAGAACACTTCTTGAAGTTCAAAGAACGCGCAGAGCGACAGCCCCTCGAACGTAAATGTACGCAAAATGATACATACAATCGACCATTTTCGCTCGCTGAACTTAAGGCATCTCTAAACTGTTGCAATAACTCCGCACCAGGTGGCGATCGTATCATGTACGAAATGCTTAAGCACCTGCACCCTGAAACCCTAAAAACACTATTAAGTCTTTTCAATGCCATGTACGCAGCGGGTTACATTCCATCTTCGTGGAAGGAAAGTGTCATCATCCCTATACATAAACAAGGCAAGGACCCATCCTTAGCCATTAGTTATAGACCAATAGCATTGACAAGCTGTATTTGCAAGTTATTTGAAAAAATGATAAACCGGCGCTTGATTTGTGTGCTTGAAAATGGCAAAATCTTAGACCCCTTCCAATGTGGTTTCAGGGAAGGTATGTCCACAACAGACCACCTTGTTCGTATTGAGTCTTATATTAGAGATGCCTTTATACACAAGCAGTTTTGTCTCTCAGTATTTCTGGACCTAGAAAAGGCTTACGATACGACATGGCGCTACGGAATCCTCCGAGATCTTTCGGCGATGGGTGTCCGTGGCAACATGTTGAACACTATCGAAAGTTATCTCTCTAATCGTACATTCCGTGTAAGAGTGGGTAACGCCCTGTCTAGGGCCTTCACCCAAGAGACCGGTGTACCGCAAGGGGGCGTGCTTAGCTGCACACTATTTATAGTAAAAATGAATTCCCTGCACACAGTCATTCCACGCACAATGTTTTATTCCGTTTATGTCGACGATGTGCAAATAGCCTTCAAGTCATGCAATATTGCCATCTGCGAAAGACAAGTGCAGCTTATAATAAACAAATTGTCCAAATGGGCAGATGAAAATGGCTTTAAAGTAAATGCCCAGAAGAGTACTTGCGTACTCTTTACTAACAAGAGAGGCGTAACGTCAGTTCCAAGCATTGCAATCAAAGGAGATGCGCTCTCCGTGAGCAGCGAGCACAAGTTTTTAGGATTGATTTTATATTTTAAACTTACGTTTATTCCTCACCTTAAGTATCTGAGGGCAAAATGCCTGAAGACAATGAACCTTTTAAAGCTTCTCTCGCGTACGACTTGGGGTAGTGATCGAAAGTGTTTGCTTAACTTGTATAAATGTCTTATCCTCTCACGCCTTGATTACGGGTCTATAATTTATAATTCAGCAACGCCAAGTGCATAATCCGTCTCGCGACCGGTGCTTTCAGGACAAGTCCAATCCAGAGCCTGTACGTAGAGTCGAATCAGTGGTCGCTTCATCTGCAGCGGTCATACAACAGTTTCACGTACTTTCTGAAAGTACAAGCAAACATTGAACATCCTTGTTATTCAACTATAAATGACGTGACCGCTGCCACACTCTTCCATAATCGACCTGCCGCGAGAAAGCCATTCTCTTTGCGTGTGAGGAACCTCAATGAGGAAATGGGTGTTCCGCTTCTTGAACAATGTCCTGTGGCTCCAGCGAAACTGTTGCCGCCGTGGCACTGGTAACTCATAGAGTGTGACACATCGTTCGTAGAGGTCACTAAACACGCACCAGAGGCACACATTAGAATGCATTTCTTAGAACTCCAATCTAAATACTCGTGTACAGAGTTTTATACAGATGCTTCCAAGTCACATGCCGGGGTATTTTATGCAGCCATCGGTCCATCGTTTTCGGAATCCGGTGTACTGCACCCGGAGACAAGTATCTTTACGGCTGAGGCCTATGCAATATTATCGGCTGTAAAGTTTATAATCAAATCTAAACTCAAAAAGACTATCATATTTACAGACTCGCAAAGTGTTGCGAAAGCATTGAAATCACTCTGTAAACACAAAAACCCTGTACTTAATGAGCTCTATTCCATTCTGTGTAAAGCGTATATATCTAACCAGCATGTCATTATATGCTGGGTGCCGGGCCATAGAGGCATTGAGGGTAATGTTCGAGCAGACCAAATGGCCACATCAGTTACATCTCAGGCATTACATCTCCCTACAGCTGCTGTTCCTGCAACAGATTTGAAACCTTTCCTGCGAAATAAACTGCGCAGCTACTGGCAACGCTTGTGGGATGCGGAAAAAAATAATAAGCTTCACTTGATAAAACCACAGTTAGGTTTCTGGCCCCCCGTAACAAAAACACGACGAACTGATGTCCTGTTCTGTCGTCTAAGAATAGGACATACATATGGCACCCACAATTTTTTGCTTACTGGTGATGAACCACCAACCTGCGGTAGATGTGGTGAGAGGCTGACCGTCCTCCATGTCCTCGTGGAGTGTCGGGAAGCTGAAACAGAGAGAAGGAAATATTTTCCTCAAGCGTACCGATATCATGTCCCGCTTCACCCCATTATGTTTCTTGGCGAAGAACCGATTTTTAATGTCAAAGCAGTCGTAGATTTTTTGAACCATGTGGTCCTGCATGTTATTAGCCCAACTAGTTCGTAGCGCATCCTCTCTCCAGAGGATGCCGCTGTGATAATTTTTATAGCACATGCCTCCAGGCCCTTGTGGTTCAAGGGCTCTGTCTAGGCAGTAGTGCTTCTTGCCAATTACTGCATCTTAAATATTTTAAATATCGTGTCATTCTTTCTCAGTGCATTCTTCATTGCATAGTACACCTCATTATTCATCGCCATGATTTTAGTACATATATATTTTACGCACTTTACAGCGATTATTTTTAGGCCCCTTTATAGCCCCGTCACATCTACTTCTCAGAATTCATCGCTCCACTGCACACTCACAAACACTGGCATGGCGCTCTTTGGCCATAACTGGCCCTTGCGCCACAAAACACCACACATCATCATCATCATCAACAAAAGTTTGGAGTGGGAAACTTTATCGAACGCTTTGGTAAAATCTAAATAAACGAGGTCCATCTGTCCGCGTGAATTTATCGTTTGGGAAGTGTCATGAACCAGTTCAACTAATTGAGTGATCGTAGATAGTCCCTTACGGAAACCATGCTGCATAGGGGATAACAAGTTGTGCACTTCAAGATATTGTGACAAGTGTTTGGATATGATGTGTTCCAGGAGTTTAGAGCATGTACTTGTGAGGGAAATTGGTCGGTAATTGCTAATGTCTGAAGTGTTGCCGGTTTTATGAACTGGTACTATTCTCGCTAGTTTCCATGCCGTAGGGAAAGAAGCATGCAATACTGACGAATTAAATATTTTCGTAAGGAACTTAGACACCCATTCAGCATACCTCACTAAAAATGCATTAGGAATATCGTCTGGTCCAGGGCTCTTTTTAGTGTTTATATTGAGCAAAAGGTTTAGCACACCTTCCTCGGTTATTTCAATATGTGAAATGGGAGGGCGGGCAGAGAATTCGCATACTCTAGGCACCGCACCATCATCCTTTGTATAAACCGATGAAAAGAAACGATTAAATTGATCAGCCCTTTCAGCATCATTAATGTCAGGATTAGAACAGCCTTGCTTATTCGGTGGATTTACATAACGCCAAAACTTAGCCGGTGCTTCTGAGAGGAACTTCGTCAATGTTACATTGTAAAATTGGTCTTTCGCCTCCTTAATTAGCCGCTTCAAGTCTTGCCTCATGTTTCGAATTGGAGTTTTGTCATCTGTGTTCCTATATTGAGAACATGATTTCCGTTTTCTTTTAATTTTCCGTTTTGCCTGAATGATTTTACGGTTCATCCACGGATTTGTCTTTCCGCATTTTTTGTTCTTCTTGGGAACAAATTTATCCAAGCAATGAGTTACTACATTGTAAAAGAAATTCCATAAATCATCAGTGCTCACGTCCGATTGATACAAGTAGATAAATTCATCAAAGGAGCTTTCGAGATAGTCTAATATACTGACATCATCTGCGGATTGAAAATTCCAAACACTTTTCTTTGGGATATCCACTGAGGGGGATGGAGACATACTGAAAGTAGCTATTGGCATCTTATGGTCCGATATTCCGTCCTCTACATGGCAATCCGTCAAAAGCCCTACCAACCCATGCGACACTAAAATAAGGTCTAAAAGAGATGAAGTTGTATCACTTAGTCTGGTGTGTTCTTCTACAATTTGTTCTAAATCATAAGAGAACGCCAAGTCCAAAAGCTGTTCGCAACTAGCCACATCTACCTCCCCTAGTGAGTATGAGCTCCAATTAATTCCCGGTAAGTTTAAGTCGCCCAGGAGAATGATATTGTCTCCTTCTCGAAAATTTCTTTCCATAAATTCTCGAAGGCTAGTCATTACATCAGGTGAAGTATTTGGGGCCCTATATATACCTCCAATGTAAACTGTGCGATCAGCAAGCTTAGTCTTAATCCATACAGCTTCGATACTATCCGATTGTTGGAGGCTAGTACACAATATGCTTTGTTTAACAAATATGGCTACTCCTCCACCTCTTCCTCCTCGGTCCCTTCTAAATGCTTTGTAACCTACTGGCACAACTTCGGCGAATCTGATACTGCTATGTAACCATGTCTCCGTTATGACAATAACGTCAGGTTCATGCTCCAAGACCACAACTTCCAATGCATCGGTTTTGTTTATTATGCTCCGCGCATTTATGTTTATAATCTTAAAGCCATCCTGTTTACCTTGTTGGCATCAGTTGCCAGTTTCAATTACCCTCGAAATTTGATACCTCACCTTTTTATCCTCATCCCATCCATACAATACATTATTCATTTTCAGTTTATCAAAGACAAGTTTCGCTCTACGACCTTCTTTTCTTTCCTCGGCGCACGAGTCCCACAGTCTCTTCCTAATTTCCACTACACGTCTGGAGTAATCTTCACTAATGCTTATCTCGGTATCTTTAAGCTTGGTACAATTGCTCAAAATCTTTACTTTCTCCCTGAAGTCCGCTAGCCTGAAAATAATCGGGCGATTTCTACCAGGTGTTTTCTTTCCGAGCCTGTGGATTCTTTCAATGGAGGTTACTTGCACTTTCAGGATGTCTCTAAAAACTTCTTCAGTGACTTTCTTCACCAGTGCTGCATCATTCTCCTGCGTGCCTTCTTGCATGCCTCTAATTATTAAATTATTTCTTCTAGAACGATTGTCCAAATCATCAACCTGTCTAACAAGGCTCGTCGCGCCATCATTCCACCTGTCAACAATCGCTTCAACGTTTGTAAGCCTGAGCTGAGTATCGTCAAAGCTTTGTAGCTTCTGTTCAATTGCGAGAAGTCGATTTTGCATTTCAAGCATTCTAGTTTCTGAGCTAGCCTGATTTGTCTGAACCTCAGTCAGTTTCGACAGGATCTCTTTCTGGTTCTGGAGTACATTTGCAATCATCGCTTCCGTTACCGGTCCAGGATTTTCTTCTACGTCACCGGACAACTTAAGCAGCAAACCCGCTAATGACATACACTCCGAAAAGCAGCATAACACAGTGCGTGGGCACGGCAACACTAAAAGACATAGGTCGTCACTACGGAAACAGTATTTTGTATGACTAACCTGCACAAAGAGCGGTATGTTGGGTGACATAGTCACGGCTGTGTTGCCGTGCCCACTGAAGCTGGCCCTCGGTGAGCTCCAATTTATAGGCAGAAGCAGGTCCTTCTTGGGGGCGGATACCGTGGTCATCGTGCTCGATGAAGATGCGCAGAAGGTGGTTTCCACGTGTGGCGTCGGCAGCAGTACCGTGCAGCTTTCCGTGAACGATGTAGTGCTATCGCTCTCCGAGTTCATGCTTGTCGATGCGATAATGCTGTAGCGAGGCTCCAAGCATCCACCGTCAGAGAGAGCTGTTATCCCGTTGAAGATGATAGCATTGCACGCATACAAGACCTGCACAAAGAGCGGTATGTTGGGTGACATAGTCACGGCTGTGTTGCCGTGCCCACTGAAGCTGGCCCTCGGTGAGCTCCAATTTATAGGCAGCAGCAGGTCCTTCTTGGGGGCGGATACCGTGGTCATCGTGCTCGATGAAGATGCGCAGAAGGTGGTTTCCACGTGTGGCGTCGGCAGCAGTACCGTGCAGCTTTCCGTGAACGATGTAGTGCTATCGCTCTCCGAGTTCATGCTTGTCGATGCGATAATGCTGTAGCGAGGCTCCAAGCATCCACCGTCAGAGAGAGCTGTTATCCCGTTGAAGATGATAGCATTGCACGCATACAAGACCTGCACAAAGAGCGGTATGTTGGGTGACATAGTCACGGCTGTGTTGCCGTGCCCAGTTCACATCACTGAGGCGGCGTACAAATTCGTAGGGGCCGAAATAGCGGCGCAACAATTTCTCCGAGAGCCCACGGTGTCGGATAGGTGTCCACACCCACACGCGGTCGCCTGGTGAGTACTGGACGTTCCGTCGGGTCCGGTTGTAACGGCAGGCGTCGGTATTCTGCTGGGTGCGGATGCGATTCCGAGCAAGCTGGCGAGCTTCCTCTGCTTTTTCGACGAACTCTTCAGTGGTGTCATTCCTTGTGGTTCCGTGATCTACCGGGAGCATGGCGTCTAAGGGGGTTGTAACGCGACGTCCGTAAACGAGCTCGAACGGTGTAAACTCGGTGGTCTCTTGCACAGCGGTATTGTAAGCAAACGTCACGTATGGCAAAATTTCATCCCATGTCTTGTGTTCCACATCAATGTACATGGATAGCATGTCGGCCAGTGTTCTGTTCAGGCGCTCTGTTAAGCCGTTAGTCTGGGGATGATAGGCTGTGGTCCTTCGGTGGTCAGTATGCGTCAGCGTGACGACTTGTTGCAACAACTCCGCTGTAAACGCTGCACCGCGATCAGTAATGAGCACAGCGGGTGCACCGTGACGAAGCACGATGTTGTGGACCAAGAAGATGGCGACTTCAGCAGCAGTTCCCCGCGGCACAGCTTTTGTCTCCGCATAGCGAGTTAAATAATCGGTTGCCACGATTATCCACTTATTTTGCAAGGAAGACGTGGGGAACGGACCAAGAAGGTCGGTCCATTCCCACTTGATGGAACGGCGCCGGAGGCGGATCCAAAGGCTGAAGGAGGCCGGCAGGCTTGACGGGTGGGACTTTACGCCTCTGACAGTCACGGCACGTTCGCACATAGCGCTGGACAGACGAAAATAGGTGTGGCCAATAGTATTTCTGCCGTATGCGCGCTAATGTCCTCGCGAAGCCTAAGTGGCCGGCACAGCGATCGTCATGACACGCCTGTAAAACTTCCTCGCGCAGCGCCGTCGGAACGACGAGAAGGAACGTTTCTTGGCTGTTCTCGAAATTTTCTTGTACAGGACATCGTTCCGCAGGCAGTAGGATGTCAATCCTCGTGAAAGTGGGCATGGAACAACAACGTCAGCTCCCTCGAGATGTCGGATGACTGGAAGCAGTTCAGAGTCTGCACGTTGGTAGTCAGCCATGCGCACCACGTCGACGACACCAAGAAACGGCAAATCTAGCTCCAAGTCGGAGGGTGTCAAGGGAATAGGAGAACGTGACAAGCAGTCAGCGTCGCTATGCTTACGGCCCGATCTGTAGACAACACTCATGTCGTATTCCTGGAGGCGGAGGCTCCAACGAGCGAGGCCACCTGACGGGTCTCGTAGATTGGCAAGCCAGCAGAGCGAATGGTGGTCACTGATCGCTCGAAATGGCCGGCCGTATAAGTAAGGTCGGAACTTGCTGATGGCCCACACGACTGCTAAACATTCTTTTTCGGTGTTTGAATAATTAGCTTCTGCTTTTGTGAGACTACGGCTCGCGTACGCAATTACACGTTCTGCTCCGTCTTGCCATTGAACCAGAGTAGCCCCGAGTCCTACGTTGCTTGCGTCTGTGTGAATTTCAGTTGCCGCGGTGTCATCAAAATTCGCCAGCACTGGAGCGGATTGAAGGCGTTTGCGCAATTCGCTGAAGGCCTGCTCTTGGTCTTCCGTCCAGGCAAAGGGCACATCTTGTCGCGTCAGTCTCGTGAGAGGTTCAGCAATCCTCGAGAAGCCTTCAACGAAACGGCGGTAGTAAGCGCAGAGGCCCAGGAACCGCTGAACAGCCTTCTTGTCTTTAGGGTGAGGAAACTCGGCAACTGCAGCGAGCTTTTCTGGGTCTGGTCGTACTCCTTGGGAGCTGACCACGTGGCCTAAAAACTTGAGTTCCCGGAAGCCAAAGTAACATTTTTCAGGCTTGATGGTGAGGTTTGCCTTGCGTATTGCGGTAAGGACACTTCGTAGTCGGGTGAGATGTTCATCGAACGTGCTGGAAAACACAACAACGTCGTCTAGGTACACTAGACACGTCTGCCACTTTAGTCCGACGAGTACAGTGTCCATCATTCGTTGAAACGTAGCAGGAGCGGAACAGAGACCGAAAGGCAGGACTTTAAATTCGTATAGCCCGTCGGGAGTCACGAAGGCGGTTTTTTCATGGTCACGCTCGTCCACTTCGATTTGCCAGTACCCTGACTTTAGGTCTAACGAAGTAAAGAACTCAGCATGACGCAGACGGTCCAAAGCGTCATCGATCCGTGGCAGGGGGTAAACGTCGCGTTTGGTGACTCGGTTAAGCCGTCTGTAGTCAACGCAGAAGCGGAGCGTGTTGTCTTTCTTTTTTACTAGTACGACAGGCGACGCCCACGGACTTGTCGACGGCTGGATGACGTCATCATTGAGCATTTCTTCAACTTGACGCTTAATCGCCTCCCGCTCCATAGGTGACACGCGGTACGGGTGCTGACGAACAGGCCGCGCCGACTCCGCTGTAACTATCCGGTGTTGCGTAATGGAGGTGCGCTGGACTTTAGATTCTGTGGAAAAACAGCCAGAGAATTCTGTCACTAGGTCCAGTAGCTGATCCTTCTGTACATCTGCTAAGTCAGCATTGATGTGGACGCGGGTACTCAGGCTGGCGTGAGGTGTTGCATCCGGTGAAGTCACTTGTAACGTGCCGACATCGGAGAAGTCAGCAATGTCGTTCAGAAAGGCCACAGCTGTACCTTGAGGGACGTGCTGATACTCATGGCTGAAGTTTGTCAACAAAACTTGCGAGCATTTATTCTGTATTCAAACAAGGCCCCGGGCGATGCAGATGTGTCTTTCGAGCAACAGCGGGATATTTGCCTCGGCAATACCCTCATAGTCGTCGAATGCGTCGCAGGTTACGAGGGTCAATACGCTGCTCCTTGGCGGCACCGTGATGTTCTCGTCGACAATCCTCAAGGCGTTGACATACGTGTCGTCAGTGCTGCCCCCTGCTAAGGCCTGCGCCTTTTGCAGTTTTGCAAGTTTATCACGGCTCCATTAGCCTGCAGAAAGTCCATTCCCAGAATTAGGTCCCTCGAACAGCTTCGGAGGATAACGAAATCTCCGAGGTACGTAAATCCACGAATGCTCACTCGCGCTGTGCATCTTCCTACCGGGGTTAGCAGATGGCCTCCTGCAGTGCGAATCTGCGACCCAGTCCACTCGGTAGAAACTTTCTTCAGCTTGCAGGCAAGGTCCATGCTCATAACTGAGGTGTCCACTCCAGTGTCGATTAACGCTGTTATTTCTTCGTCGTCTACGGTGACGGGAATGTTCGACGTTATTACCTCTCGTACGGTGTTTGACTGCGTCTGTACGTCTGCGTCGTTCTGTTTTCGTCGTTGTCGTCGTAGTGGAGGATCTTGCGCACAGTCGACGTCAGCGGCCTCACCTCCGGAGGTCGCTGAACTCAGTTTTCCCGAGCCGCCGGGCTAGGCGAGTGGCGTCTGAGAGCGCCGCGAGAGAAGGCTTGGCTTGGTGATGGTGACCTGTAACGAGCAGGAGACGACGAACGGGGCTCGTGCCATCGTTGATCACCATTGCGACGATTCGCGACGAAACTCTCTATTTCCGGCGGCCGCTCACCAGGTCGTGGACGAGTTGCATTTGGGGCGAATCCTCGGAGCCCCACATGACGATAAGGCCACATTCTGTAGATGTGCCCGGCTTCGCCACAATGGTAACAAAGGGGCTTGTAGTCTGCGGTGCGCCAGACGTCGCTCTTCCTAGTGCGGTGTGCTGCGAGGCCTGAAGCTAACGTCCAATTGCTGAGCGGGGTGCACCATGCTATACGCACTTGAGGGTGGTGGACGGCGTACTGCTTCTGCGTAACTCATTTCAGGACGCGGTCTCTGCTGTGGTGCCTCGTACTGTTCAGGAACATGGACGGCCTGTCGGACCTCGGCGCGCACCATTTCCGCAATGGAAAGTTGTCCCACAGAGGCAGCTGTCGTCTGCGTCTTCTGCAGTTCCTCCTTGATGACAGCCCTGATGAGTTTTCGCAAGGCGCCGACGTCGTTGCCGAGGGTAACGGCAGAGAGCTCCCTTGAAATCACGGCGTCGCGGTTGTATTGCCTGGCCCGCTGTTGAAGGGCCTTTTCCATGGTGGTGGCTTCGTCGTGGAACTCTGCCACTGTCGTCGGCGGATTTCGAATGAGGCCAGCAAAGATGTCCTCTTTGACGCCGCGCATTAGGTGGCGCACCTTCTTTGCTTCAGTCATAGAGGGGTCTGCACGTCTGAAGAGCCGATTCATGTCTTCTACGTACGCCGTCACTCGCTCATTCGGGCCTTGAATTCTCGACTCCATTGCTAACTCCGCCCTCTCCTTCCTGTCCGCCCTGGCGAAGGCATTGAGGAACTGCCGACGAAATTCTTCCCATGACGTCAGTGTCACCTCGTGGTTCTCGAACCATATTTTAGCGGAATCTTCAAGAGCGAAGTACACGTAGCGAAGCTTACGCTCGTGTGTCCAGTCGTTGACGTTCGCTACCTGGTCAAAATGGTCAAGCCAGTCGTCGGCGTCCTCTGAAGCACTCCCGTGGAAATGATTCGGCACCCGGATCTGATTGACGACCACGTGCAATGCTGCAGTAGCGGCAGGAGGTGGTTGGTTCGTCATTCTACTTCGTTCGGGTAGCAGGCCGTGCTGTGGCTGGAGTCCTTGGAGACGTCGGCTGGTACGTACGTGCACAGGGGTAAGCTCGGCCGAACTACTCGCCGGGCTTAGGTCTGGGGTACGCTCCGGAGATCTTAACATTGACCGTACCCAGCACTTCCACCAGAAATGTCACCCAGCTAGTACAGCTAGAATAGTTGACCAGCAACAGATAGGCAAAAAACACGTCAGCCTTTAATAATGGCTGGACCTCGGAGAGCGCGCGCGCAACCACGAACTTCGTCGTTCTCGCCTCAAGGGGCCAGTGTCAACACGTGCCGACTTATTTCGCGTCAATATTACAAATAGTATTGGAAACACCCAGTAATGAGATAAAGCACTTTAACTACATTGACTGGGATCTTTTTCGGAAAGCGAGGAAAAGCAGAGCTGAGACAGAGACAGGAAAAAAGAAAACACTCCAAACTTGGACCACTATGCTCAGGGAAGATGTAAAGGCGGCAACGAAGGCTATTACTACTGAGGAGGATATCGAACTCATAGACGGTAGGCTGGCGCACTTGATTGAAGCCAAACAATCTATGTTAAAAGATGGAAAACGCAACGGCTGAACAGGAGACTCACGGAAGCGTTTAGCATTGTTGAATAGGGAGATTGAGGAACACTCTAGATATTTACAGCAACAACAATGGGATGAGCTTTGTAATACCATAGATGGTCGAATTAAACGAGGTGGAAATTGGAACTTACTTAGACATTTGCTTCATGAGAACGACACGAAATCTAATAGGAGAACAGCAGTAGCACGACTCGTCCATCGTGAGAGTCAGGACACAACGGACGAGGCCATTCTTGATCGGCTCGCAGCTAAGTATTTACCACTTAAGGATAGCAATGAGAGTACAGACCAGCCTGAATATACAGGGGAAGACTGTGAGCTTATGGATTAAGAGTTCACAGAAAGCGAAGTTCGCGCAGCCCTGTATGACCTCAACAGTAGATCCGCTGCCGGTCCAGATGGCGTTTCCAATAGGCTTTTGAAAAATCTGGACGATGATTCTATAACGTATTTAACTGAGTATTTCAATGAACTCTGGAAAAACGGTGATTATCCGAAGGAATGGCGAATTGCTAACACAATTCTTATTCCCAAACCAGGCAAGCAACTCAATCTAGATAACCTAAGGCCCATATCGTTAACATCATGTCTGGGCATAACCATGGAGCATGTCATACTTAATAGACTGACTAAGTATGTAGAGAACAGAAATGTTCTTCCGCATAACCTGATCGGTTTCCGTCCTGGACTTTCCACTCAAGATGCAATGCTTTTAATCAAACATCACCTTATTCTTGCTAGCCCGCTACATACGAGAGCTCTCCTAGGCCTAGATGTAGAAAAAGCCTTTGATCGCATCAAACACAAGGCCATATTGGATATCCTCTCGGAGATTGGATTGGGTAAGTGATTGCACAATATAGTCAAAGCCTTTCTCGGTTGCCGTTCTGCTTGTCTCAGGTTAGGCGAACTCCAATCTACAACCTTGGAACTTGGGAATCTTGGGACACCACAAGGGTCTGTCCTATCTCCCATGTTCTTTAATTTGGCAATGTCAAAAGTGGCTCGAGGTCTAGCGCAGATTGAAGGTATCCACTTTGCAATATATGCAGATGATGTAACAATCTGGAATGCTGAAGGTAATATGGGACAAACAGAGACGAAACTACAGGAAAGCATTTATGTGGTGGAAACCATACTTGAGGGTATGGTACTGAACTGCTCTGCTAAAAAATCAGAACTATTGGTACTACGGAGCAGTAAGCGTGGGCGTAAGCCGAACGGATATATCCCAGAGGAAGAACCCCGAATTGACATATACGCCAAGAAAGGAGAGCCAATCAGGCAGGTGGAGACTATTAGGGTGCTAGGCCTTCTCCTGGAAGCGAATGGATCTAATCGCAGGATGATACAACATATCTCTAAGAAGTCTGAAGAAGTCATTAGACTTCTGCGTAGAATTACAAATAAGCATAAGGGGCTAGGAGAAGACAGTGCCATAAGATTGGTACAAGCATTCGCATTTTGCCACTTCTCGTACGTGGCAGGCATGCTACAATGGACACAGGCTGATAAGAACAAGCTAAACGCCTTAATCAGACGACTTATAAAGGCTACACTAGGACTTCCCAGCAGCACTGCCAATGATAGATTATTGCGCCTAGGGCTGCATAACACACTAGAAGAGATAGCTGAGGCTCAACAGGTGGCCCACCAAGAGATACTAATGAGGACACGACCTGGAAGGGCGCTACTTGAAGAAATAGGCGTAGAAAGTAACAACCAAACCAACAAAGGAGAATTATTAACAGAATTGCAAGCGGGACTACGAGAAAAAATTAAGACCACCCCGTTCCCTAGGAACATGCACCCGACACATAACCTCGAGAGACGGAAGGCAAGAGCCAAGGCACTCCTTCAAGACATAGATCAACATAAGCAGCAGGCGGTGTTCGTTGACGCTGCCTGGGTTAAAAATAAGGATGCGTATACCTCCGTTGTTGTAGACACTCAAGGTAAGATACGGGATGCCATCACCGTCTATACAAAGGACCCAACAGTAGCAGAACAAGTAGCCATCGCCTTAGCCATCCGGGCAAATCGGTGGACACATATTTACAGTGACTCTAGAACAGCCATACGCAACTTTACTAACGGATATGTGACACGGATAGCAACCAAGTTACTAGACAAGGTCAACAGTGAGAGGATCGAAATTCGCTGGTTTCCTGCACATCTGGGGATGGTGGACGGAACTCGGAGAAACCTCAATGAGGTGGCAAATAAAGCAGCAAGAGGACTTTCTAGCCGTGCTCTTCAAGACCGATCAGCTTACACTTCACATGGGGAACACAGGGATCGATTATTAACATATAAGGAAATCACGAAACGTTATTATTTAAGCAGACGGGAATACCCATTGCCACACGGTAAGCTTTGCAGAGCCCAAGCGGTCACATTACGTTTGCTACAGACAAGGACATACCCAAGTCCATATTTTATTAACAGGATCTATCCGGAGAGGGAAATTCAAACCAATTGTAATAAGTGCAATGGCATCATTACTCTTTACCATATGCTTTGGCAGTGCCCCGCGGTCTTCGCAGACTGTGACAAGGAACAAGAATGGTGGCGGCAAATGCTACGAAGTGAATCACTCTCTGACCAATTACGGGCAGTCCAGAAGGCCCGCGATGTGGCTGAAGGGCTCGGCCTGACAGTCCCAACGTGGGAGCGGCCCGCGTCAACCCAGGGTTGACCTTCAGGACTCAATAAAGTTCTCCATACCATACAATTTGGCGTGCCTGGGCGGCTGTATCTATGGCGTCGCGAGCTTACTCAGACGGGGACTGGAGAGCAGTTGGCAGGAGCGTGTCGAAAGCCAATGCCGGGACACGACCAAAGTGGAGATAGAAGGGGGAGTAGAGAGCGGTGTCGTGACGTGACGTGTTGTACGCGAGCGTCACAAATGGGAGTGCGGCGTCCAAGCCACGATGATCTGAGGAGACAGATATCAAGAGCATATCTGTAAATCTTCGGTTCAGGCGTTCAGTGAGGCCATTCTTTTGGGGGTGGTATGCTGTCGTAAACTTGTGTTTCATGGCACAAGAGCGAACTAGATCTTTGATAACCCGAGGTAAAAAGTAGCGGCCCCTGTCTGTTGAAAGCTGGCGAGGAGTTCCGTGGTGCAAGATGACGTCTTGGAGCAGGAAATCTGCGACGTCGGTAGCACAAATGCTTTGGGTGGCTCGTGTCACGGCGTAGCGGGTTGAATAGTGCGTTGCAAGAGCGATTTACTTATTCCCAGCTCTGGAGGTAGGGAAAGTGCCCAACAGGTCGAGGCCAACACGATAAAGCGACTCGGTGGGTATAATAATTGGCTGGAGGGTTCCAGTCAGAAGCAAAGCAGGCTTCTTACGACGTTGGCATGGTTCGCAAGCAGCGACATGACGTCGCACGGTACGGAAGACTCCAGGCCCGAAACATCGCCGCAGGACGCAGTCGTAGGTCCTGGAAACACCCAGGTGGCCAGCACTGGGGAAATCATGGAGTTGCGCGAGTACAGTTTCCCGGAGATGAGTAAGAACGACTATCAGCAGTTCGTGTCCTTTGCGCATATTCCGGTGGTATAAGAGTCCGTCCAAAACGAGGAACAAGCTAAGCGAGTGGTCCGACAACTGAGAACGGAGGCGGCTGACGAGGTCGCGCAAGGTTGTATCACGTGCTTGCTCCACGCCGATGTGGTAGAAGGTGGAGAGCGTGAATATTCCAGCAGTTGCTTCATTATAGTGTGGAGCGTCGACGGGGTGCCGAGACAAACAATCGGCATGCTGGTGTAGCCTACCGGACTTGTACACCACTGTGTAGGTGAAATTTTGAAGACGTAGTGCCCAGCGACCTAGACGAGCCATTGGATCTTTAATTGTTGAGAGCCAAAAGAGAGCGTGAGAGTAACAGTAAAAGGTCGACCGCATAAGTGCCGGAATTTACTCACTGCTCATACGAGTGCGATGCACTCGCGCTCTGTAATGGAGTAATTTCGTTCAGCGTGTGAAAGCAGGCGACTTGCGTACGCAATAACTTTGTCACGCCCACGTTGACACTGCGCTAAAACGGCGCCAATTCCATAGCCACTAGCATCTGTACGACCTCTGTTGGCGCAGATGGCTCAATAATGCCCTTGGTAAGCATCTTATCAACCTCGTGCTATATTACTCGGTACTCGGCGTGTGACACGCGATAGGACCCTCTGTGAATAGACGGGACATTGCCGGTATGTATGCGTTGCTGCATAAGGGAGGTTTGTCCCAAAGGCCGACCGTCAAGCTAAAAAAATGTCGGAATAGGATGTGGAGCAGATGACGAAGACCGTCGGTCTCTGTGGGGGAAAGGTCCAGGGATATCATATTGGTAATGTCGTCGTGCGCTGGAGGCGACATTGGGGAATGAACATTGCAGGTGGTGGAAGAGTTGGAGGAAGACGGGAGAGGCGAGAGGGAAGAAAGGTCCTGCTCGTGCGACGGCGACAGTGTGGCGAGAGCGAGCCCTTTGGGTAGTACTTGAGGGCAGAATCTGAAACTCAGGAGCGGAAGGTAAGTTTTGTTTGCCGATATGGTTAATATGGTGTGAGCAAACGACACGCCGTGCGAAAGTAGGGCACTAACACAGGGAGTCAAGACATGGTCACCATCCGGTACAGAGGGGTTGGGCACAGCAGTGATACAGGTCAGCGCCTGCGGAGATAGACGAACAAAGTCGGCGCAACAGAGCTGGATCCGCAAGGTGTCGGTTAGGTCGATAACATCAGGGAAATCAAGTTTGAGTACACCAGCCCAGCAGTCAATTATAACTGAGTGGGCAGATAAAAAATCAAGGCCAAGGATCACGTCGTGAGGGCAATGGTCAAGTCCATAAACAATACAGATGTGTGCCGACCGGCGACGCTGACATGAGCGGCACACGAGCAGCACACGCGGGACTGGGCAGGAGTGAGCACATTCTTGAGCCGCTTCCGGAGATCAGCGCTCATGACCGAGGTGTGTGCGCCGGTGTCGGTAGGGTCAATGACAGGTAGGGCGTCAACTTCCAGGGCGATTAGGTTCTGATCTGTCGGCAAGGTAAGGAGAGGATTTGCAGGTCGAGAGTCCCATCAGCGTCACCTCCGGGAGCTGCATCCGTCAGTTTTCCGGGGAGGAGCGTACAGAAGGGTGAGGCGATCAAAAACGACGGGGCAGGGGCGAGCAGGACAGGCGATCGTGCAGCGACGCTGAACGGCTCGAGCATCTGATGGAGCAGAAGGGCCGCGGTCACGGTATGTCGCGTCATTTGGAGCATGAAATGGCTGGCGCTGGTTGTCATTGTGGCGGTAGTAAAGCGTACAGCGTGAAAATTAGGGCTGACGATGACGGCAATAGCGAGAAATGTGCCCCACGCCGCTACAACAGAAGCATATGGGCTTGTCATCTGGTGTTCGCCATTGGGCCGGATCTCGTTAGCGTCGAAACGTCGGTGGAGGTCGATAAAGAGGGGCAGGGCTAAGCGGAGTGTGTGTTATGCAGCACACGAGTTGAATTCCTGCGTTGGCCAGTTCTTCGCGGACAACTGCGTGGAAGAGGGAGATCGTCGATTGAGTGTCCTCAGAAGGGCGCGTGAAAGAAGATGGCGACGCCGCCTCGATTTCGCGCCGCACAGTTCGGACAGCGCCATCTGTAGTGGACGATTGAAGAGCCGAATGAGCGCCTTCGCACGACGACGTAGATGTGGTGTTGGGAAGCCGTACGAACTTTCCGGCGAAGCGACGACACGACTCTTTGCGTCTTCGAAACGTCTGCACTCACGAATAATATCGTCTACCGTCGAGCGGTCTTTAAAAACGAGCAAGGTAAACGTATCATCGGTGATGCCTTTCAGAATGTGCCTCACTTTGTCAGCCTCGGGCATACCGGAATCGACACGGCGGCAAGGAGCTAGGACATTAAGGATGTACGCAACGTACGACTCGGTAGCTGTCTGAGCCCGACAGGATAGGACTTTTGCAGTGGCGCGCTTGCGACCAGCGAGCTTGCCGAAGAGGTCGCGAAGTTTTTGTTTGCAAACGACCCAGCTGGTCAGCTCTTCTTCATGTGTGTCATACCAGGTGCGTGCTGGTCCCTGGAGGTAGAAGAGAAGATTTGCGGGCATCACTGTCGGATCGCATCGGTTCTGTGCAGCGACTCGTTCGTATATACCAAGCCATTATTCGATTTCGACTTTGTCGGTGCCGTTACCAAAGAAGGTGCCGCGGTCGCGGGGGATGGGTAAAGACGAGACAGTTGCGGTGTCGCGGGTGCTGACGGCCCGGGTGTGCCGGATGCTGACGCTGTGCTTAACCCAACAGCCTGGTCGTCTGTCAGCATGGTAGCACGGTCGAGGACAAGCCCGCTGCGGAGTTCCGTCTTGCGCAATACACAGCGCCTCCACCAAAAATGAAACGGGCAGAGATATAAGGTTAAATGGGACCGTGTTTACTCTGCAGAAAACATGGCCGATACAACCAGTATGGCGGAACGTTAGGTTAGCCCCAATACGTCGGCTCTTTCGCCTTGTTGGTGATCGTCGTCTTTCTCCTTTCGTGGCACCGTGACAATATTCATAAAACTGTTCTATTTCATAACGTAGCTGGAGGCTATTGTGTAGGCTTGTAGAACCTTTATTTTATACCTCATGTTCAGCTTGATTGCAACAGCCGCTACCCTCGAAAAATGCTGTAGAATTCATAAATGTCGTATGCTATGTCCTTAAGAATTAGATGTCCTACCCCGTATTCTCTGTAAGCTGGAAGACATCTGTAGCTTAGCAGAGGACGTGTCCGCTAGTCAGCATTGCATAAGCCACATCAGTTCTTCTTACCTCATTAAAGGGCACCTAAACCACCCAGAGGTCGAAATTTACTTGTGGTGTTGCAGTTGTGCACGAGTCTACAATGAAAACGTAGTCATGAGAATTTTTCGAAATGTTGCCGTAATAGCGGAGCTACACGCGTTTGATGATCGAAAAACAGACCTCGCTCGTTTCGCTCTTTCCTTCGCTACAATCCTCGCCAGCTGGTCTCCCCTCCTCACCGAGTGCTTCTCGAAATGTCATGTGACATACGTCATCGCCAACACGCTTCTCAAAACACTGTCTACTTCCGGTTAAGGCACGTCCGCGCTAGCGGCAAATATACCGACGGAGAACCGGCCTCCATTGCCGTAGAACGTCTGCCGCGAGAGAGGTGTCCAAAGTAGACGGCAGTTCGGCCGGTGCCCCGCCCGCTGCACGATCAACGGGCCAATCGACTACCGCGAAGCTGCGCGCCTCCGCCACCGGCAACGAAAACGTCGGCTGCAGCTCAGCTGCAGTGCACGGCTACCGACGGGAGACGACCGGCTCGGCTGTGCTCGAATCGCGGCCGACGGCGCCGCTAATATCAGCGTATTTTTCTTCTTTGTGTACAATTATTGCGAATAGCGATAACAACGATAAGAAAATATTGCGGCTTGTGATCGTCGGTGATTCATTTCGAAGCGCCGTCCACTCTAGCTTTGAAGAGAACCGGAAAAGGCCTAGCGACAATATCGGCGCCGTCGAGCCATCAGCGGCGGTGAGGCTGCCGCACAAATGAGTCCCGGTCTCATCCTCTCTACGTACGGGCAAGGGAATCTGGCCGTTCGCGAGCAAAACCACTGTCGAACGGCGACCCGCGTGCGGTGAGTTACCGTGCCGGTAGCGTGGACTTGGACTCAGCGCTTCTCGGATACCCGCTGTTGCTGCGGTGCCGGCCCGTGTTATGCGAATCGTGCCGCTATAGACCCCTGTTGCGCGCACGTCTGGAAAGGCCAACACCGCCGCACTCTGTTCGCGCAGCTAATCAGACCGCTAAGCACGACTGTGTTGGAACTCGAGCAATTTGGCAATTGCATTGCGGGCTGTAATTACCGGTTCGCAAGGGCGCACAATCGACCAACACGACGAGGAAGAGCAGAGAGCGCACGTACCTGCTAGCAGACTAACCGGAAGTCGTAGGTTCTTGCTCAACCAATCGACATCGTCGCCCCCGTTGATATCACTCCTTGCACCCTGGTGACGTCACGATGACTGCTCGGAGAGGATCACAGGCATTGTTTTTTGATTCTGTGATGCGCCCGCGCCGTGTAGCACTGTAGCGTTTGGCATTGTTGATCGTGGCGGCATTCTGAACTCGACTGCGTTTGTTTACTTGAAATGTTCAAAAATATCTCAGGTGGTTTAGGGGCCCTTTCAGGCCAATCACCTTCCAAGCAATCCCTAATAATTCCTCACAGAGCCCTGCTAAGCTAGCCTCACTCGAGAGGGTTCGCGTGTTAAACATTGTCAGATTAAGTTTCTATTGGCGGCCAGTTCGGATCCCGAGATTCTCAGCACCCTCTACAGTGTCGGTTGTGCCCAGGTGCCACGGCTGAAGCCGCGGTGCCGGGCGCCGATGCGAAGCGGCGGTCGTTGGGGTGTTGCTACGCTGAGCTCCGCAACATCCCAAATAAAGAAATACTGCTCCACTCAGGTAGACTGCTCCCTCCCTGATAGTGAGAATAAATTTGGATCATCAAAAGAGGGATGCGTTTATTTAGGAATACCACCGATCCCTTAACAGCAGTCACAGTTGTGCCTAGTCACCACCAGTCCAGCGTGTTCTCCGTTCCTACGCCGGCGGCATTGGAACGGCGCCAAACTCAGAGGAAGAAAAAAAAAGAAAATGGTGATACGTCATCGAGGCGAGGCCCCGCCCCTGCACGGATTAGTTGCGAAATCAGTGGCACCCGAAAGGACACAATCGGGTCAACATTGCCGCCGCCCTGGAGCAAGCGCCTTGCGCCGCTTTCTAGAGCCCTCAACACTACGCACACGAGGCATTTTCTAGCTGTTTTCCCGCGAAGTCAACATATTTAGAGCCACACAACATGGAACCAAACACTGCAACACTGTAGAGCGGAACAGGGGCGCGCGATGATACATGGAGCACAAACGAAACTATCACGACCGCATGTAGCGCCATGCCACTTTTTTCTTATTATTTATTTAATTTTGCTAAACTTGTACTTCCTCGCTTGAAACGGTTTAAAATGTTGGCAAATGCTGTTTACGTACATTTAAGGTGCAGTTCATTTTGCGTTTTATTAACAGGCGATAAATCGCTCTCGACCACTCGCGACCGGCTGCGTTTGCGATCTCCGACGTCTCGAAAGGTGTAGTGCAGGGAAATTCGATGGGGCGTCAGCACTTATCCTTCCAGTTTTCGCTATTTTCTCGCTTATTAAACCTCTGTTAGCAGTAAGAATGGCATGACTGTGATAGTGAAAGGATAATCTACCATTAAAGCTCAACTTCCGGTTTCTTTTTTGTGTCCCTTTAACATGTATCACAGTAAAGTCGAGAATATTGCTCGTACTTCTATTCGAAAATTATTCGCAAACAGCAATCACGTCACGAACTGCAATCTGATTAGACAAGGCTCTTTCGCTACAGAATCTGCGAGAATACTCAAGAATTTTCTAATTAAGCAGGCGAGTATTCAGTGCACCTCTAGGTACACGTGGTACATTAGAAATGGTATATTGCTTTTCACCGCTATATAACGTGTAAAATTAGAGAGCTGGCAGTCACTTAGACCCTAAATCTTTTGAATTTCGTAGCAGTAAGACAGGCACCCCCACAGCTCGCCACCAATACGAAGTTATATGAAGTGCGCTATTTAACTCCATACTAAAATTCAGGCGCTTTACAATTTGTTTAATGAAACATTCACTGATTACATGACTTTGTTTAATTTAGAAATCGGCCTATGCGCACAACGTTAGACCATGCGGCATGGGAACTACGTGGATGCCATTTATCACGACATACAAAAGAAGGAGAAAACGAAAATACTACGTCTGTCAAATATTTCACTGCCTCGATGTCATTCAACCTTCACTCTTGTGTGTTATCTGGGCGGAAACATGTCGTTATATTTATCTCGGAGGGTATCAAAGAGAAAGACATTGTCTCTCGCCATAAAAGCAATTAAGTGCCAACGCTAAACATGACTAAATAATTTATCGAACAAGAACATATCATTGTTGCTGTAGCGGCACACACTAAATGTTCCGCCTATCTCTCTGCTTGCCTGCGATTGAAATCTGCATTTATACAATTGCGAGCCGAATGAGGTGAGCGCATACGTTGACGAGTCCCCTCAATGAAGAAGTGCGTTATTATAAAATTTTATGTACCAGTTCATCCGAAGGCTATCGGGAATTATAACAATTATTCAAATATTACAGCACGCTGATTGTAGAATCAATGCTGGGATCCAGAAACATTGAGGCTTAAATATTGTGCAAGAAATTGTGTCCTGCCTAACGTGACTACTGAAAATAAACAAAACTGACTATAAAATGAACTTATTTTCATAGTTTCGCATGTAACATTTCAGTTTAGGAATTCAGTCTCATTGTTGACATCAAAAATAACAACGCTGGTCTTATCTAAGTGGCAGTGTTTCAGCGAGCACGAAGCGTAGGAAAAATCACGTGAAAGCATTCTATCCCACACTTTCTATATGTGCTGAAACGAAGACATGAACATATCACCAACTTGCCAGCCAGCAAAGATTATTGACGGTGATGTCTTTTCTAGTGCAGATATTGCACATTTCACCATGTATTTCACTAAACGCTTGCCGGGAAGTCTGCGCCTAAGAAAAACACGCACTTTTGAATTTCAAATACTTTTTGAAAAAAGATATCTGCTAAAGTATTTTTATAATTCAATATAGCGCGTCGCTTATTTTAAATGTACTATGAGTTTTGAAATGTGTCTATTCTTATATTGTCGCTTAGAAATCATAACACTGGAATGAACTAACTGCGGAGCGCTATAACTGCTTCTTGGGGGGTCCTAGCTTAAGAACATTTTCGTAGTTTTATACAGATAACCCAACATAAATGTACGATAATATTGCTTGGAAGGCTAGCTTATAAAACTAGTTGAAGCCATCCGAGATTAACTGCAATGTAACCGCAGCTTGGAAGACATTGATTGTGAAAAATAGTGGGGAGAAAAACGCCGAGAAAGAGTAGTTCCAGCTGCAGCGACGATGACGACGGTGCTTACTGCGCTATTCTTTGCCTCCTACAGTGAGGCGATTAAGAAGGGGAAAGTGAAAGCTAGTTAGGGTGGTTCGATGGCGAGCAGCGGGGCATCCAAAACATGCCCGTCCAACAAATTGCAACCACACCACTCGTCGAATCAACTCTGGAAGAAGGAATGACAGAAGCGAGTGGATGGCTCAACTCGGTACGCCACGTGGTGGCTGGTTGCTTTACGAACTATGGGTGCATTAATCGCAATCCTGGCCTCGGTGATATTTATGTAGCTCATCACAACTGCAATATTAAAGGTCACCTGGACGCGTCTCCGGTTGTTAAACTGTGTAGGTTTCTAAGAGCCTTCGTTGTGTTTGATGATTGAACTGATCAAGCTTTCGAGCCTGTCATTTCTGAAATTTTAGAGACACTTAAGAAAGAGCTGCAACCTCAGGAACTGACGCACGAGCCTATTTTTAATTATTCATTTTTTTTTTGGATCTCAGGCTGAGCCTTTCGAGCAAACATGTGAGCAGGTTCTCTGAACCAAGGAGAAGAAAGCCACTCTTGCCCTTTAACTCGCTACACTCAATGCTTGTCAAACGAGGCATTATTATTATATGCCTTGTTAATGCCCCCAAGAAATCATTCTTAAGGCGTAGAATCATTCGAGCGTCGAATTTCACTTATATTCTGTCGTCGTAATGGGGAGGCCGCGTTATACCCCATAAACCATTACTCAAATGGGTATGAGCCATTCATTGTCTTACTTGACGGACATATTTAACTTTGACGCAATTCAATTTTGAAGACTCGAAAGCGGCAATGCGACAACGGCAGACTGCGGGCATACCGTCAGTGACATCGTTTTCTCCGCCGCAGCCGAACGTCTGTGTGTCCTCATTAAGAAACACAAAGACGTATCCAATAAGTGAGAAAGACTTTAATTTATGCACACATTAGACATATACACCCGCCTGTATCGGCGTGTGTATATTCTCTACACAACGTGCGAATCGACGCCCTGTTACTGCACAGTGTTCAGAAACTTGAAGGCGAACAATTTCAAAACTTCAACGCCTTGTTACAGCGCGCCTGCTGCTACTGCTGCTGCTGCATTCCCATTTGAGCAATGGTTTAAGGGGGTATAACGCGGTCTCACCATTACGACGACAGAAGAGAAGTGAAATTCTACGCTGGAATGGTTCTACGCCTCAAAAATGATTTCTTGAGGCTAGTAACAAGGCATATATTTATAATGCCTCGTTTGACAAGCATTGGGTGCACCGAGTTAAAGGGCAAGAGTGGCTTTCTTCTCCTCGGTTCAAAGAACCTGCAAACATGTTTGCTCGAAAGGTTCAGCTTGAGATCCAAAAAATGTAAGCAATAATTAAAAATAAGCTCGTGCGTCAGTTCCAGAGGCTGCAGCTCTTTTTTAAATGTCTCTAAAATTCCAGAAATAGCAGGCTCGAAAGTTTCATCAGTGCAACCATGAAACACAACGAAGGCATCCAGAAACCTACGCATTTTAACAACCGGAGACGTATTCAGGTGACCTTTAATATTGCAGTTGTGATGAGCTACATAAACATGGCCGAGACCAGGATTGCGGTTCATGTACCCATAGTTCCCAAAGCAACCAACCACCACGTGGCGTACCGAGTTGAGCCATCCCTCCTTCTGTC
>NC_051161.1:114649153-114720488 GCF_013339745.2 Dermacentor silvarum
CAGAACGCACAATAATGTGAAGTTAACATTGTCCGAAGTCGCGGTGACCTAGGTGCTGTGATGCGATTAGTAAATTGCTAGGCACTCCAAGCTTGTAAAAACACAGAAATATGTAGGAACAGATGGGTGGCGGCGGCCTCCGTATTGCAGTGAGCTTCTATATACTGATAAGGGGATGGCGATTACAACTTATTGGTGGTCTGTGAGGTCACTAATTTTTATCCGTTTTCTCTGACTAGAGATTCTGCGGCACGGTCTAGGGGTCTGCGATGCGGCTTTTCCACGATGGCAGTCCAGCACTGCTCCTCATTCTAAGCATTTTGCTGCAACGGTAAGACGAAAGCATCCACATATATAGCCCACAATTGGCTGTACACGAGGTGAACTCCTCAGATATATAAATTTGTGCTAATGCAGCACATTTATCTGTTCTTCCGTAATATATTTCGAGAGATGACAATCGATCGAGTGCTTTACTCTGTGACGCTACGAAAAATGTGTGGTAGAAGTCAATGATATTGACTTTTTTTTGCAATTCTATACACTATTTGCCGCATCGAGTGAAATTATCTAGCTTTGCTAGATAATTTCGCCCGATGCTAGCCTTTGCTAGCCTTTTGCTAGTGCAAAACTTGATAAACTTGTGAAGGGCTTAAGGGTTGATACCTGAGCAATATTTGTACTGGGGTAACAGCAATCCTAGGCTGTGAACACTGCAAGCGGTTTTTTATAGTACGGCGTAGAACCTTATTCATTACACAGAAAATGTTGGACATAATTAGCGGGTGCGGATGATAGTCCACAAGAATTTTTAATTGTAGAGGCTATCCCATTTAACATAGCAATGTTCATTCCAGAGAAGGCGCCTCTCTCGTAGTGCTGCAGCTGCGTTCTGGTGGGCTGTCTTGCGATTACGGGCGCCACGATACAAAAATTCAGCTTAATTGGGCTGTGAGGAAGGTAGTCTTAACTGGCGAGGATTTTTTCCAATCAGTGGATATGGGACCGTAGCCGGCGGTTTGCCACGCGGGGGTATTGTAGCCACACGCCCCTGTAGGAAGAGTATATACCTATTGACATGGTGAAGCTTGATGCACCTTAAAATTTTATCAGATAAAGTTCGCTGAAGGCGCTTTGTTAGACCACATATCCCTGCGTGGTACTTCAAGTGTGCATGTTGTGGGCGCGAATGATGTCGTCAAGCATATAAAAAATTCGACATGTAACGATCGCCGAGCAGAACATAAGCCATTCAGTGATGCAAAATGAACAAGTGAAGGAAGAAGCACGCTATCTCAGAGGTAACACCGGAATGGAGAGGTCCTGTCACGCCAGTCGGTAGTAATTGTCGAGAGCGCTTCAAATCGAGTTGCTTCCTGTCGGAGTAAAAAATGGGGGGGGGGGGGGGGGCATGTAAATGAATTCCTGGAAACCGCAACGACGTCAACAGAGAAGGGAGATGTTCAAAAGAACCAGTTAAACCGGAATCTGAGTGTTTTCGTTGGTGATACAATGTGCACGACAGAACGTATCTGACGGCGGTTAGGCCTTGCTACGGCCGTAAGACGACAAACAGTATTTTGGGGAAGGGCCGTAGTATATAAAAACAGAAAGAGCTATGCATGACGGAGTCCCATGCGTAGAGTCGAGTGCACTGTCATGGTGTGTGAAGTCGAAGTGGCCTCTCAAGGGTATGTTCATGGATTACGTAGAAGTGCTAAGGTCTATTAGCCTGTGGTAGGGTGATTTGGCTGCTTGTTGCGAAGCGATATTTAGGAATGGTAGGGTCAAAACGAGAGCTGGTGCGAAATTTGGGCTGTCTGATTTTGATACCGCCTGGTTGAGATGAGCGTTTACGGCAAGATGTGGCTCTCTGGCCGCTGGCATCGGCTTGCTGATCCGCACAGAAATCAATCTACTTGAACGTTGTTGTGCAATGCTGACTAGGGGCAGCGTTTCGTAAGAGAGAAAAGAGTGGTACCTGTTGACAACAGATATTCTATAGGAGAATGCGACCTGATGGCATGTGCAACAGTGAAAACCGGGACAGAGTAGACCTTTATAAAGTAATAACATCCATATGAGCCTCCGAGACTTACCTGCTGCTTGGTAAACATAGCCAATTTCAAGCCCTAAAAACGAACACCAAGGACTTGCCACTATAGCAAGGACATCTCGAAAAATGCCGTTGACGCAAAGCCGTAAGGTGGCAGCAATTGTCTTCTCAAAAGAGATGTTGAACACTTGCGAGATGTCATGTAATAAGTGCAGGCTCGTCGTGGACACGCCAAGGTCTCTTTGAGTAGACGATGCACACTTTCTCCAAAGAATTTCAGAATGCGCGTGCTACACACGCGCGCACACACATAAAAAAGTAACGAATACGAAACAAGTGCACTATCTCAACCATCGCTCTTTACATTGTGAAAAGCACTCGTCACAGTGATACCATCGCTTCTATACGGCGCTCTTGCGCCACATAGATGCACAGGTCGAGGACGTTCTTTGGATTGGGAAATAATATACCAGTGCCTTATTCTAGCCCAAAATGCCTATAGTTATGTGACCTTACTATGTTATGGAAATTCTCCATTAGCGTTCAATTTGTCTGCCGGGGATGCATTCTACGCTTGCGCAGTTTAATCCACGGATACTAGATTCATTCTTGAAAGAGCTTGCCGTATGCCTCACTAACGCCGTTCCCATGCCGGACGTGTGCGAACGTAACTTTCTATAAACGACTGTGAAATCCTGCTAAGCGCTTGCAAGCGATGACCACGCCATTCAAGAATCAGGAGCTACCAGATATTTCATAAAAACCTTTTCCGTATCTTTCTGAAACATAGCGGTTTCACTGGATACACTTTCACCGAAATATCCTGAAGAAGCTCGTATGCGTGCTTACCGTAAGCAACTCTTGAGACGGCTAGTCTGGCTCAATATAGGCTTTAGACAAGTTGAGGACAGTTAAGACCATGCATCCCATGGGAAAAACGTGCATAAGATTGGGAAGTGGCAGGCAATATTGATAAACCAGAACAGTGTTCCGGAGTTACCTCTCAGGAATTGGAATGACTCCGAAATCATTCCACATTTTCGCGACCCAGGAATGAAATGGGAATGGAATGGCGACAACGCTTGCAGGAATGGAATGCATTGAAGCGCCTTTTGCACGGAAAGGAAGGGCATTATAATTACGTCTTTTTCCGTTTTTCCGCTTTTTTTTCGCGTACGCTCTGTTTCTTGTCAAAATCTGCTGGAGACCCAACCAGCCCACGTTCAAACATTAGTCAGAGCATCGAATTTAACAATAAAGCAGTATTTTTAAAATGGCGCGGCTGATTACTAGCACGATACATTTATAAGTAACGCGCCTACTACAATTCAGTTCTTATAGACTGAGTAGCTCCGAAGTTTGTCATGTCGTTGGTGTCCATCGAGCGAAACTATGGCGGCGGCATACTTCCCCCGCCCCCTATACGCCTTGCGATGTTTTTTAACTCGGTGGTGCCTTCGCCCCGGCCGCCTGCTGTCAGCCCTTCATTTCTTTGTTTTAATTCGATAGTAGTTATACGGACACTCCAAGCGTATTTCTGCCGTCGGCGTCGCCGTGAGGTTCCGTATAAAGTCCAACGTGTGTGTACGAGTGAAAGCGTATGAGGGTGAGCCGACAACATGCAGGAATAAAACTACTAGGAGGGAGCGTCACATGGTTCCGCTAGCCTCGGCAAGCCAACCTCCTCTGAAGCCGCCCCTCCCTCTCTCGGGGGCCCCGCGCGCGGTGCCATTTCCGTAGGAATAGGCCCACAAGGTTGCAGGAGCACTCGTGACTGTTTGGTAAGTGGCAACTTTTAGTGGCGCCTACCGTCACAGGCTTGGAGGCCCGTATGCGGGTTGTGGTTTTCTGCTACTGCGCGCGTCGTTCTTCGCTTCAAATTCGATACCTTGAACGTGGACCAAGAGTGGCGCGCCTGACTCATCAATAAAGAAAATATTCAAGGCGCCACTTGCGCTTACCATCACGGTTAGGGGAGTTGCCAACGCTCGCGGCTCGAAACCCGTCCAGAACGCCCGAGTGTGGTCTATTTTTCCCACGTACTCCTTTTTAAGCTTCGTCAAATAAGCCCTTGTGCACCTTAAGCCACGGTGTGTATTATCTTGCTAATTTTTGTCCTGCTGTCTTGCACCTAGGAAGAAACGAGATGTTTTTAGGCATACTCTTTTGTAGCATTTTCGCTTAATAAAATCCTCTGGTGTGAGTCTTTTATTTTGATAGAAATAAATAGCATTAGCTTGCATTCTAAATGCCGAAGTCGTCGCCGTTTATTCAGATTTACGTGCAATATTTTCTAAGATTGTGTGCTGCAACGACGATACTGATACGCGCCTCGGTAATCCATTGTCGTTATGTAATAAAACAAATGGGCGGAATTTGCGCATTATCTAGAGGTTTTTGAGCTGTTTTCAAATAGGAGTATAGCTCCACAGCAGAATTATGTCCTAGAGTTAAACACTGCCAGGGGCACCATTCTTCATCTGCTAGTGTGAAACGGCATGAAAACTGAATAGATAGAGGCAAGGAAAAAAATGTCATAATTCATATGCACTTGTGGATTCATTCTGTTCCTGGTGTACTTGTACTATGGAAAGCACATTTTTATGATAACAGTAATTGTTTCATTCTATATTCAATGTTTATTGCACCCATAGAAGCCAGAAGATTTCCCACAAACACAGAAGGAAGCCACATTTATAATTTAAATGAACTACAATGCAAAGATTATACGCAAAGGAAAATTATGAACAGCAAGTAGGAAAACATATTGTGACACTGCTATTTGGTATCAGTATTAGCATACTTGTATGCCACAGGACATTTGTATAATAATGTTTTACAAGGTTAACTCTATCACACATAGTATTGATACCCTCAATAAAACTGGTCAATGGGTTCAGCTATCCTTGAATGTAGCTGCAGTTTTGCTTCAAATGCCTTGTATGCAACGCCTTCACTACAGGGATATAATTGTATAATATTTGAATCTGCGCTGTACTCACAAATAGCGAGAGGCGTTGGGGATTGTGCTTGTCAGAAAAATAAGCAATACATATGCAGAAACCGAAAAAAAGAGTGGTAGTTCACACAGTCCAAGTTGAAAGAATTGATGTGAGGTCGGACCCACAAACTAAGCATGCCAACTTTAGAATACAATGCATTTTGCTGCAAGTAAAATGTACAAAAAGCTTATGTTGTATCACATACCTAGAAAAATATTAGCACTGTCCAAGCTGAGCCAAACACATAGCAAAATTAAGAGATGGCGGCTCTATTATACTATAAACGTCAAATAAATGCATATTTCACGGCATTTAAAACACTCATTGAGTGGTATAGACCAAATTTTCGTGGTTACAGTGATCTGGCCTCATAAAAAGCTGCTGTTAAGGAAGTAAACAAAGTGAGCAAATTAAATTATTTTGGAAGTAGTAAAACCAATGGTGTACCAGGTGACAGAGGCAAATTTCCACAAAGGTCAGGTAAAAGATATATAGGATCAAACTTTGAAAAATACATTGTCATTCTCGAGAGTATACTTAGCTCACGCCTATTGCATTGAGAGCATTCATAGCATGCCCATGCTATCACACAGTTTTCTCTAGTTAAACGCAGGCCAGCTAACCTACCGTCGCCCATACTGTTTAGCTTGGTGTTGAACAGAACAATTCTTTAAGCAGTATTCGCATGCAGGTGATTCGAGCTACACCATTCATCAAGACAACAAACATGTACTTGCACAATTTGCAATAAGGTATCACGTTTTCCCTCTATAAAAGTTTGACGTCTGCATACAATGCTCTTGAACAATATATGCGCTTTACAAAGTCACTAAAAAAACGAATGCCTTAACATAGAACTCGGTGGGATAGCCGAAGTTGATGGATAAAGGAAATAATTGTGTGGACCATCATGAACATAATTCACACACGTTAAAACTTGTGTAGCAGGTTTTCTTGTACTGCGAGTCGCAGACACCCAAGCTCGACACCCTGCTTTTGTCAGCAGGGTAGCCATGATCCTGTAAAATTGCTCCCCTGAGTGGTTCACTGGCTGCAGGGCTTCTCTGAGGGGCAGTGAAGCTAATTACATCGATGGAAGATGGTTTTTTCAGAGGACGTACAAAGAGAATTTAGATGTGTTCCAATAGAAAGCAATTTCTTCTATCAACGTCCTTGACCTCATTGCAAACTATCAGATGCTTCAATGCTGCTGCAAACTGCTTTGCTGTTGGGTTGTCAACGCAGCCCCCAAATGATCTTATTGCAGCAAAAAATACCTCAAGGTGGTCCTGACTGAGCTTGGAGGTTGGAAGATACGCCGATAGGCCATTATCTGTAACTAAGTGGTTGTATAGACGGTTATCTAAGCACACCACAAAGCCAATGAAACCTGTCTTTTGGTTGGTCCATGTCATTAGTTTACCAGCTGCACACTTCCTAAGTGAGCAAAAGTAGTCTTCAGTTTATTGACATACGCAGTGACAGGAGCGACATTTCCAGGACACAGCGGCCTTTTATATTCTTCTTGCCTTGGATGTCTTGAATTAAAAATGTCATATGCGTTGTTAAGATGTCTGATAAGCTCTTCTGTTGGCAAGGAATTGAAAATTTTGGAATTTTTGAGCTCTGCAGTCACTAAGAGCATCTGCTACCCATGACTAAACGTTTGAGCCAACAATGAGACTTTCATGCGCTGGTTTTTCCAATGTGCCTGTTTAATTTGTTTGACAAATATGCGCCTCCTGTGTACTGAATTTCATGCAGCTCATCAATGTGTTTCCAGAATATGAACTGTTTGTTCATATCGACAATCATCTTTTTATCACACAGGGTGTGCCGCAGTAGCTTTAACATGTGACAAGGATCTAACATGGCAATGATAGGCTTTTTTGTCACTGGATGTGAAAAAGAAGCATCCAGCTGAGTCAGGTCCATCTTGCAGCCAAGGCTGCGCAGCAATTACAAATTTGCTGCAGCGCCATCACAGGTCAAACTCACAATCTGTGCACCTTTTTCTTAAACGAAGCTAGCAGTTTGCAGCACCAAATTGTGCCTCTGCTCACCACCAAGACCATCCACTAGAATGTAGCCAATCGGCAAATTCCATCTTCCATTGACTGCAACAAGCGTTAAAACAAATGCATCTTTGGCAACTGGAAAGCTGTCATCATTGGCATCAATGCCCATGTCAAGATATCCACGCATCCTTTTTCCATCAAACTCCACATGTCTCCGAATGGCCATCTCATCCACAACTAGATTGCATACTGTGGAGTGGCTGTTTTGTGAATTTTGCTTTACCATCATGGCCAGCACAGTCGGTGCCTCTTTTGAAAAGCCAGCAGCCCATCAAAGTATTGATACCATTTACCCAGTGTCTTTGCATGCGGGAGGCATGTCTTGAAAACAGCTCGTACATATCTTTATGCTCTAGGGGAATGAAAATGCAACGTCAGTGCAAATGCCCTGAGCTCTGGCGAGTAAGCGGGTGACACTGTTGCAGCAGACTTGCGTGTCAGTTGAAGCATGAGCAAGTCTTTTTTTGCCCCACCAAGACTTCGCAACATTGCGACATCCTCATTTCCTAGAATTCGATTGTCAGATAAATATTCTATGACATCTTAGAGATGAGCAAACTTTTGAAAAAGCCGCTGATGTGATTGCTGTAGAGTCTTGATCTTCTTGATCGCAGTTTGTAATTGTGAGTAACGCCATACTCAGTGCCTCAGAAAGGCATTTTTAGGCGTGTCTTCTGCTGGCTGTGGCTGCAAATTATCACACGCTGTAACAGGTGCATGAGCAACCAACATGACAGAAATCACGTACGCAAAACAAAATACTTAATTGTGGCATACACTCTTGTGCAAGCTATGAAGAGTATAATGCAAAATTTTAGGTCATCACCTTGCTCACGACGGTTTCCGTTTACGCTTTTGTGAACTTAAAAACTGTGAGGGCATAAAACTGCCATCCACACGAGCTTGTTAGTGCCACTTAATTTTGTTTGTTAATTTATTTGCAAAATACTGCGGGCCCATCTGGGTCCAGGTAGGAAAGGTAAAACTACAAAACAACTAACACAGAAGAGCCCAATGTTGCATAGTTCAACACGGGATGCTTCACAGCAGCCTTTTAGTTTGAGTGGGCAAAATATACTGGGCTCATACTCCTACACAAAAGGCGACTTTTGTCTGCCTGCATCACGGCTCATTGTGACCGATCGAACTAATAAAGAGCATAGAAAATTGGGGAAAACCTGTTGGTCGTCTAGTTTATTGTTTCATTTGAATGGAAAAGAGAAATTGAAAAAAAATGATTATTGGCCGCCAATTGGTGTTTAATGCAAACCCCGAGGAAACTCAAACCGCTGTGGGCGAATATGAATGCTTCAGCTTTTAATTACATGGTTGCCATGATCATAAATGTTAGTGCCCAAGTGCAGTTCACATTTATTATGCTTCAGCGATTAAACAGTTGCCATGAAAATAAATGCTATTTCACATGCAGTTAGTTAAGGAAACAAGTATGTAAAAATTGTAGTGGTCGAGTACTATCCTTATCATAGTATGCCTTGCTGTTCGAGGTGTCACTGGTTTGTGCATAGGCAGCGCTGCAGAAGCTTCACCCTTGAGTGTCCTGGAGGGGTTTGGACTGGGAGACTGGACAAAATACACCAAGTGCAATGACAAGGGACTGTTTACTGCTACATAGCTTCAAATTGCTGACCGTGCAAACGAAATACCAGACGCACAGTTGGAGCTAAATCCCATGACTAATAGCGACACTATTGGCTTCATATAAAATTTAAGCACAATAATGACCAGCAAGCAGGACATTGTTAGGGAGATCAGTGACTGTGGCTATGTACTGTATTTTTTTATCTACTGCCCGCCAAAATATAGTTGATAAAGCTTACCAGCACAGTTGACATGTTAAAAATTTTATTACTGTCGTAAATATTGAAGCCTAGCAAGGGTGTTAATTACGCGTGTAATCAGAGGACATGGCTGAAGTATAATTTAGAGAAGGAGTGTGTTTTCCTTATTTCAATTCTACTGAAAAAATTAGTTTTTCATCTTGCATAAGTATGGTTTGCTGCACTTTCTTTTATTTTCCATATCTTGCACTTATCCTAGATTGACTAAGTGAGGTTATTATATAGCATATATGGCTTTCATTCATTAGAACTTGCTTTTGCGAGTGTTAACAATGAAATTTGAACGCAATATGCTTGTCACCTGTGTCAAAAAGGGCTGTAATGTAGCTGATAGACTAACAGTTCCATCTTTCTCTTCATTCTGAGCATTACTAATAGATCTTTTAAACCTGTCGAAAGCATCTGACAAAAAGCTGTATGGCAGTCTCATATGCATTTCTGAAACTGCAACTATTACTTTAAAGGTGAAATCCAAAATATATACTACAGGAAAACACCAGATTTTTGCAAAGCAGATCAGAACATGAATGAACCAAGGCACACATATGAGAAAATGTCGTGAGCAAGCCCTGTGATCATTACGACAATCAAACATGCCAGGACATGTTGGATTTAGGAAAGCTCATCAGCGATGTCTGAATCAGTGAAGGACGAGCTAGCAGAGGTAGCAGTACCCTCTGTTAGCACATCAGACAAGCCGACAAGCAGACAAGATTTCTATGTCCATTGTGGCTTGAGAGAGACCTGCCTGAATATACGAAAAGCATACTTCACTTCAGGAATGTTGGGGACATTTACCACTGTCATGAAAAAGGCATGATGAAAGTATAAACGTGCATTATGGCTCTATATAGGTGTGTATCAACTTACTGGCTCATCTTGATGCTGTGATGTTCCCGTGGATGTAGCTGCTTCACTTTAAGGTTGACTCATTGCTGTGGCATCGTTCTTTGCAAGCGTCTACGTAACCCATCAGATATTTTTAAGGTTCAACAATAAATTTGCTGTAGAATGAATATACACAACCATTGCAGAGTCATGCAAAAGGCCTCGCATGATCTGTGCATGCTTTCCCTACACACCACATCCCCTTGTGTAGAAAACTACGTTCAATCTAAGTGTGCTTGTAAAATGCACAATCAACTAATTGAATCTCGGGGAAAATGGAGCTGGTGGTAACTTCGCAGTGCATGTTTGAAACAAAAATATCATACACATAGCTGTAACATATACATAATATAATGTAATGTAATTCCCCCTCTGTAATGCCTCCAGGCCTTCAGGGTACTACTAATGAATGAAAGAAAATGATGTTCACTCCTGTAATTTAAAGTACATCAGCGTTATTTCATCTGAACTGCCATTTACCCGTTTAAAATTTGTCAACCAACAACATATCTTCTGAAAAAAAAAGAAAAATGGTATTTAGCCTCAGCATGGCCAGTGCTTGAACTTTGCAACTTAACTGATCTTTGCACTCACAAATAGAGTTACTACGTGCAGAATATTCTCAACAAAATTATTGTTCTTATTGACTATTGCAAAACTTAGCATGTTATTTGAAGACTAACCTTTCAAGATTTCTTGAATTAAATTTTTGTCTTGCAATTTACGCGTGCGATGCTCTCACAATTGAGCTACTGACTTCCAGATTGGAGAGAATTCGGAGTAGGATTTCTAGTCCATAAGGACATAGCGGGCAACATTGATGAATTCTACAGCATTAATGAGAGGGCAGCAGTCGTCGCAATAAAGCTGAATAGGAGATATAGAATGAAGGTTCTACAAGCCTACGCCCCAACCTCCAGTCACGATGATGAAGAGATACAACAGTTTTACGAAGATGTTGAATTAGCAATGCGAAACGTGCAAACTCAGTACACTGTGGTCATGGGCAACTTCAATGCAGAAGTGGGGAAAAAGCAGGCTGGCGAGCAAGCAATTGGCAACTACGGCATCGATTCTAAGAACACTAAAGGAGAGATGTTGGTAGAATTCGCGGAAAGGAATAGGCTCCGAACAATGAATACCTTCTTCAGGAAGCGCAGCAACAGGAAGTGGACCTGGGAAAGCATTAATGGAAAAACAAGGAATAAAATTGATTTCATACTCTCTGCCGATCCCAGCATGGTGCAGGATGTAGAAGTGTTAGGTAGGGTAAAGTGAAGTGGCCATAGGTTTGTGAGGTTTAGAATTTCTCTCAATTTGAAGAGAGAAAAAATAAAATTAGTCACAAAGAAACAAACCAACCTAGACGCAGTAAGGGTAAAAGCAGACCAATGCAGGCTGGTGCTTGCAAACAAATATGCAGCTTTAGAAGAGGAAGATGAAGATAACATAGAGGTAATGAATGAAAGCCTGACTAGGCTGATTTCATAAGCAGCAATTGAAGGGGAAGGCAAGGCGCCAAGGCAACCAGTAGGTAAGCTCCCTCAAGTAACAAAGGACCAAATAAAGAAATGACAACAAATGAAAATGTCAAACTCGCGAGATCAGATAGAATTATCTGAACTCTCAAAACTGATCAACAAGAAAAAAGTAAGTATGTCCGAAATTAGGACGCAGCTTGAAATCAGTGAGAAGGAAACTTGGCATAGGACAAGGCAAAATGTAGCCACTGAAAGATAAGCCGAGTAACATCATGACATAGTAAATGCAGCGGAAGAACTCTATACTGACCTGTACAGTTCCCAGGGCAGCCAAGCTACTTTCATTCGAAGTAGTGATGAACCGAATAGACCCAAGTAACACAGAACGTAGCGTAAACGTTGCCTGATTGTAACAAATGTCAGGCAACGTTAAACAGTCAACCTCAACGTTGAATGTACGTTGCCAGCTGTACGTTCAAGTGATGTCACAAATAAATGTCAGAGCAACGTCCTGACACCCACGTTGTGTCAACGTTGCATGTAAACATCAAATTAACGTGTAAATGGTACCAATGTAGCAACGTTACAAAACAGCACGTTCCCAGAACGTTGCCGGATGTCACCAATATTGACATTAATGTGATGCCAGGCTGCTGTAGCATTTTGCATGTATACGTTCATGCAACTATAAGATATTTTCATTTTCAACTGAACGTTCATCTTTATCATACAGTGAGGTATGGAGATCTATAGTGGTTATGCAGTAATTAATATCTTCTAAGGAACACAATGTTAAATTATGTTTATTGTGCTTCTCCACAGATAAGATCTGCTACAAATTATATCAAATGGCAGAAGCATTCAGATGGAAAAAATGCTAATTGTTGCAACGGTTCACCTATAGTAGACAAAGTTACGCATAAAAGTATTCCCTTCTTCCACACCAAATGCACAAGACTTTGTGACTGCTTGCACGCCACATGCCCGTAAAAGTGGAAACATTAAGCAAGGGCCATCATGAATAGGCACAAGCCCCATGATACGAGCTGCATAAAAATGACGAACACATCCACACTGCACAGTGGATACACACAGATCATATCTACTTGTCCATATGAAAAACACTGCATTTTTTTCAGTTCACGTATGGTTTACATCATAGAAACGGCACTAGAGCAAAGGACTATAAGCCACCAATAGGGCTGCAAACACATCGTACACCAGCGCACATTCGCTTCACACACCACACAGGACAGATGCACGCTGCAGACATGTTTTTTTTTTTTAGGAGGAATCTTCGCGAGCCGCACGATAAACACAGAAGGTACGGACGACAGGAGCAAAACCCGCGCACATTCAACACACCGACACGAAAGGAAGTGCGGACGATACGGGTGTAACCTGCGCCACACGAGCTATCAACCCTCGTGGATTTGATCCTTTCCGCCTGAAACAGTCACAACGCGCACGGAAACATCGAACACTGCACATCTGTACCTCCGATATCGCGTCAACAATTCCTGAGGCTACAATTCATGTTGACGACATCAGAAAGTTATCTAAAACTAAGTGACGGCGTAGGAAAAGTAGGCAGCATCGCTAAACGTCATGGATTGGCTTCGAGACAGCTTCCAGACAGCCCAAACCGTTCAAATCATGCCACAGCGACGGCTTGATAGGGATAACGTACGCTGATCTCAAAGGCTATGCTGATGCTGGCTGCAGAGAGCGGAAGCAATTCAAAGGTAAATTACGTTATAAAGTTTCTTTCTACGCTAAACTATAGTGTAAAATATAGATTGTTCTACGGTTATTTTGTCTTGCAACATCTATACGTAGTTGTGTGTAACCCGGCACAAAATTTTAGTATGCGAGTGTACCGGTTAATATTTTTGTCATCACAGAGGCCACACACATTCTCACAAGTATGCAGGTGGCGCTATTGTTTTTCCTCCGTGTTCTGTGATGGCGATCGTATGTGCGGGGTGCTACGAGCGTCGCGTTTGCTCGATCGTGTGTTTTTGTGTTTGCTGTTATGAAGTGGGTCGCAGTTAGCGTGCACAGAAGTGCCTGAAGATACCTTGTGTCATGCTGCAAACTCGCCGTATGCGTGGCGCGCCAGGCAAATGTGGCCCAACGACTTTATGCCGTGGAGTGCGGCATCTTTGTTCTCGTGGAAAGTTGGGTGGACATCGCAAAGAAATAATGTGTGTTAGCGCGCCTCAGCTCGTCCACTACGCAGCGGCATGTATGCGGGGAGTAACATCGTCGACGCAGCACCGGCAACTTGGAGAGCGCTTCGCGACCACGTCGTACCATTCAAAAGGTAAGTAATCGTGCTGGCTAACTACACGCGTGTTGTGTGAGCTTCTCGTGTGTGCATATCATGCGCGAGCGTATGAAATAGAAGTCCCGCGACAACAGTGATACCTGTGCTGATGCTTGCTGAACGCTGGTTGTCAGCACTTAGTTACGCAAGTTTATTGCTTCGATGCGAAATTGAAAATCTTGATAAGCGTTTTCTTCCGATGAGAAATGTAACGTTCGTTCGAAAATAATTGTGTTCACCATATGCGTGCTGCGCGTGAGCTCCCCCTTTTCGGCTGAAGTTGCATAATAACGACTCATTTGCCTCTTCACCGATTCTTATTGTAATGACGTTTCCTTGCAATAAATGCCTTGACGTTGTAATCTCTGCTTAAGAAGTTTTCGGTTTACGACAGTTTTAGAGAAAAAAAAGTAAGCAATCGCAGCTTGCTACTAGAACAACTTACTTTTAAAGACAAGATATGTTGACATAACTTATACATAACTAAACATGACAGGGGAAAGTTGCTTAAACTGAGTCATGGAAACAAATGAATTGTTTTGTAAACAAACATTTCTTTGCTATGTGCTGCGGCGTGTCAATAATTTTACTGTGATCAAAGGGTCCCCATTATCAAGACATTCATCAGTGACTTCTACTTTGTGCTCTGTTGCCACCCTGCAATAATGCAAACATTGTTTTTGTGACTATATTTGGATGCTCCATGCATGTCTAGACAATTTGACAGCTTTATAAAGCTATGTGCCACTGCTATAAGTTAACACAGAACTTATTTTATAGCGGCGAGGCTGTGACCCATAACAGTGCCCACATAACGGAGGAGCCACCAGACCCCTTGGCTATGCCTGCCGTAGTGCAACGTGTAATCTGGATGGTCGGGTCAGGTATGTATGTAGTGTACGTGCTCCACAAAGTAGCATCTTGGTATCATTCGTGGATAAGTTACTCGACATTAGTCAACACAGCTTACTAAATAGGCCAAATATTTATGCAACTTGCTGTTTACTTGTGTTCATAGTTGTTATGCACACCTTATTGTGTTCTATATAAAAGTAGACCTAACATTTCTTGATGTTAAGTATTTTTTCTTGCATCAATCGCTTGGCTGCAAGTTACATTTTAATTTTGCTTAGTACACACTCTATTTATCACTTTTCATTTTGGTTTTCTTTCTTTGAAATGGTGTCCTATGCCGTAGGGTTTTATTTACGAATTCTTAGTGTTTACACTACACTCTTGTGCAGCTTCTGCGCATATAAGAATTCAAAGTGTAATGGGCCAAATATGTCATAGGTGTAAGCACATAGTGTGCTTACCATTGTTTAACATTCATATTCACGATTATTTCTGTCTTGTTCCAAGGATAACTGCCACGGGAAAATACACATTTGATGAGCTCAAACTTTTTTGAAATGATACATTAAGGCCAGTATTCACTGTGCTGTAGTTACTACAGTTCTGAAGTGTTTTCTAGTAAGCTTGCATTTTTCTCTCCCATTTTTTAATATTCTTGGCAAGCTATCCCCATTCATGCAAGTAGGCATTGTAGCAGTTGCGAGTCTGTGTCCAGTTACATTATATTTCTTTTTTTTTCAAGTCAGTACAGCATAGAACACATAGCTAACTGGTAGGTAGTTCATTGTATTGATGCTCTATTATTAAAAAAGCACACTATTTTGCACATGTCTGCTTGCTCTTGCCATGTTTGCTGGTTATTGCAATGTTGCTTGTCAAATGAATTTGATTTCAACTACACCATACAGAACAGTCTGGCTTTAGTGTAATTTTATTAGTGACAATCAACCAACAAGCCCTAATTCTACAGCTGTCAAGAAGTATTTCTAATACTTTGGGGTCCCTTTCCATATTTTCTGTTTCATCCTGTGTATTTGGTCAGCACAGTGGGCATTTGGTTTATTCATTCTGCTTGGCGCTGCTCAGGTTAGAATATGTTCAACCTGCAAGTCCAAATTATAATGATATGTGTACGACTTCATTTACTGGCTGGATGAATTGGAAAAGCATTATATCTAATTCTAAGAGTATTTTTGTCAAAAATACCAGTGTCTAGAACAAGCATCATATGCACTGCAACTCTTATAGTTTTAAGTTAGGTAGGCAAATATCTATATGTATGTATACTTGTGCATATACTTTCTACATATTGGCTAGTGTTTTAGCTACACGAAACAGCCTATGTTGTCGCTACTCTCAAGTCAAATTTATGGTTGATGCGCCGCTTGTTTTTGTTGTGAACTTACACGTCTGTGGTGTCTTAAGCACTGTAGATGCCTGACAGCTGAAGTATTGCAGCAGTAGACAGTTTTAGTTTAGCGTACGCTATGTCATTACGTACGCTATAAAATAGCGGGTCATCACTGCGCATGTGCAGAATGCTATCCGACCGATAGCGTATGCATGCTATTTCTCAGATTTAGCATTACCGTCTGTGCGTGGTTTGCGTAGTTTACGTTAAACATGGCGGTGGTCCCCGCTGCCCGCTTCGAATTGAATTTGGCGTGGCTTTTGCAGAATTCGCTTCGTTCGTAGCAAATGACTGTGTAAACAGCTTTCGCTTACCGTCAGGCCGCTTTGACAACAGTGTAATATGGTTAACCTTGTGGAGTTTTCGAGATCGCTTCTCGTTTCGAACGACACAAAGCCTAACGAGGGAAACCGACATGTCAGCGCTACCTGTCAGTGAAGTCGAGAGATAGGTGCGACGATGGCAATGGCCGCTGAGATAGGAAGATCTTGCAGGCCAACTAAAACTGTAATAAATGTGTGCTGTTTAGCGTACGCTGTACTATAGCGTATAGGCATACGCTATTAGTTGCATATGCTATACTAAAACTGTCTAGTGTCGAAGCCAACTGGCACTTACTATTGCTACAGTATGCCAACAGATACCTATCACCGTATTTGTGCATTTTCTGAGAACCAGCCGTGTTTGCTAGGTGAAATTTGTGGTGTACGTATGAGTTTGCAGGTCAGTTCATGTAACTTTTCAGGATAGAATTTACATGGGGGGGAAAAGGGTACCATACAACATGACTGCTGCTAACTGACCATTTATTTTGATGGAAGGATTAAAAATAGCAACACTGGATGTGTGCTTATGCTGTGCACAATTTCGTTCAGAGGGAAAGCGTAAGTTGTAATGTAAAGACATAAAATCCCAATAAATGGTATTTGTGTAAAAAGGAAAGTAAATATGCGCAGACTAACTTCAATCACTTGTCATCTAGAAAGGACGCCTTTTATTTCATGAATTGATCATGGGGTCTGGCTCGCATGTCTTGTTTATGTGGTATGCCTCACTGATCTCTCGTGTCAATTTTTCACCGTAGGTGAAAACAGATGATCTTAATCCAGCCTGAAGTCCTATCGCAGCAATGCACGGCCAAACTGGACGAGCAAGCTGGTCTTTTGAGTGAAATATGGGAATTTATTTGGCACATTTAGTTACCGGCCAGTCTGCTCTGTGTACATTTGACCAGGTGTGAAAGAAATACAGTGAGCTGCCTCTCATTCACACTACACAAATTTGGTGGTATCTTTAACCAAGCAAACCTCACTTGCCTGCTCGCCTTTCTCGATTCACTTGTGAACTGTCGTGCATATCCTGCCTACTTTATTTTTCGCTGGAAATGTGCGTGCATAGCAGTCCACATGAGAATTGAGGCTTGCTGAGTTAAAGATGCAACCCAATTTGTCTTGTGTTCGTCAGGGGTAGCATAGTCTGTTCCTTTGATCATGTATATATTCGGTCAAATGTACATGGGGCAGACTGGCTGGTGCCTCAACATGTGCCCAGGAGAGCACCATAATTCACTCAAGGGAGAAATATGTTCGTGCCACTTGACGATGCACTGACACGACTGGTGCTGCGCGCCAAATTTCGATTGTTTATCTCTGGCAACCAATTGACCATCAAAATTAGTGACGAATACCACATTAAGGAAATGGGACATGTGTCAGTTGTAGATATACAAGCTCTACTTTGGCTACCACTGATTGCCTAGAGGGTGATTAGAGACAGTTACTAGGAGAGCTCTTCATCTGGTTGGCTGGCACAAACTGTACCTGTTTCTGCACTGCAAAAAGCTGAAAGACTCTACTTGGGCTCACTGAAACTGCTCTTTAAAATAAATTTGAAACAGGCTAAGCTATATAATTTTGTGTGCAGCCCCCACACTAATGCCACTGGACGTACCTGCCATTTACGGTTACATTTATCGCACGGTTAGACATATTTCTTTTTGCTACCAGCACTTATTGACATAAAACCGATGGCCTATTGCACAAGCAATAAAAGCACATCAAAACGCTTGGAGTAATGTCAAATTTAGACAGGTTCATGTAAACAAAGCAAACTAATTGCTTTAATAAGAAAGTTGTGCAGACTGGGTAGGAATAGAACCTGGGGTGTGAAAGGAGCATGCTTCCCTTATGCCACGGCAGCTCTTTGGTTCTGGCTGACTTAAGGTGTGCCTAGTGCGTGTCACACTGTGCAAGTCACATTGCAGCCATTTGGTTGACTAAAGGTGCTTTCACGTTACCACACGTAAGCAGTCTTAATGTGTCTCTGCCATCTTTTATTGCAGGTACACCTAGGAAATGTTGGATACATTGGCAACGATAACTGGGGCCTGCACCAGTGTCATCGCCGGGATTCCCTGTTCTGCAAATAACTGGCATAAATGATGTGGGGAGCCCTGGCGCTCGGCGTAGGAGCGTCACAGGGGCTCCTTGTTGGTGCTTGAAGGACGGCAATGCTGTTGAGAAGCCGACATTGAGCCCCGATAAATTGGAAGCTGTGGGTAGTAAGTATCATTCACATTTTTTCAAGTTTTTGTAATGTTTGTAAGAATACATGTATTGCACCGAAATGATTAAGATGCATTTGATGCATATCTTTCGAAATGTGGTGCCCCTGAGGAGAAAAAATCTTCTCATGCTTGGTTTTGGCCGAGCGGTTGAATCGAGTGACAAAGTTTTTCGCGTTTAGGTAGCCCAAGAAACACTATCGTCTTCAAAAAGAAACAAAATCAGAATTAACAAACCAGCTTATTTGTGGCTACTCATGAGTTGCATTTCTTTGTTTAAAAGTGCCTGCAAAGTGACGCTAACCTACTTATCAGGTCCAGAATTTTTGATTAACACCGCTTCCAAAAGCTCGCGTTCTAATTTGGTTTTTCCACGGGCAGAACTTCCGTATTCGTCATCCGCGGGTAGCAACGACAACTTTTGCAGTGTAGAGCAATATTCAACCCTTCTCCCGATATGCAACACCTGTAGCGTAGTCGTAGCCGGTCGTTCAGGCACTGAATTGCAGTGCAGATGTAGGCAGCAACAGAAGAGTCAAGACGAGAGACATGCGGCAACTCTTTAACAAAAAGCTTTATTATTGCTGGCCCATGTTTATAGCCGTCAGTCACTGCATTGCACATGTGCAATTCGCACCCTTAGGAAGAAAGTAAACTCTGTCTGACAAGTGTACAGAAGGTGTGCTGATACACACAGAGCCAAGTCGCAAAATCTTTTCAGCCTCAATTATTTTACGTGTTAGTTGATCACCGCTTCTGCTGGAAACAGTACACTGAGCAAACGACGGTTCACAGTCACACGAACTGCAATGACATTCAAGCCTACTGTCACGCACAATTTTCTTGACATTGTATGAGTGTTCTCTCAGCCGGTGATTGATACAGCGTCCCATTTGACCTATATACTGTCAGTTTACCACAAGGGGGATACAATAAACGACGTTGCTAACACAGGTGACAAACGGAATTTGATGTTTTGTTGCATATGTGTGGCGTGCTGTGACATTGCCTTTGATTACACAACTTTAGAATGATATGCAATTTTCTTGATATTGTGAGAGCTTATGAATGTAGGGTATGACGGCCAGTTTTATGTCTGTCAGATGCAGTGGCCACATGACCTCTACTCTGAAAAGCGCATGCACCGAGTGGTTGCCATGTGATCACTCCATCTGATAGACTTAAAGTGGCTGTCATACCATACATTCATAAGCTGTCTCACAGTATCGTGAAAACTTCAGATAGTTCCAAAGTTAAAGTTGTCTTCTTTGCACCTCAGAAGCTTATAAAGTTGCGTAATCAAAGGAAATGTTTCAGCGCAGCACACAAGTGTAACAAAAAGCACAAAAATCTGTTCGTCACCTATGTTAGCAACATGAATTACTGTACCCCTCTTTCTTGTGGTAAACAGTACATAGGCCAAACAGGACGCTGTATCAATGACCAGCTGAGAGAACACTCTACAATGTTAAGAAAAATGTGCATGACAGTTGGCTTGCATGTTGTTGCAGTTCATGTGCCTGTGAACCATTGTTTGCTCGGTGTACTGTTGTCAGCAGTAGCGGTGATCAACTAAGACGTGAAATTATTGAAGCTGAAAAGATTGCGCGACTTGGATTTGTGTGTGTCAGCATCTGTACACTTATCAGACAGATTTGACCTTCCTAAGGGTGTGAATTACGCGTGTGTAATGTGATGAGTGACGGCTATAAACATGGGTCGCTGAAAATAAAGCTTTTTGTTGGAAGTCAGCACACGTCTATTGTCTCGTCTTTTCTGTCGTCAATATCTGTGCTGCAATTCACCAATATGTTGTACAAACAAGTCAAATTTATCACTCACTCATTGGAACTTTCATCACGAATGAAATGTGGTTTCGGTACCGTGGTAGAGCATTCACATCATTTGTTAATTTTTGTTTTCTTCCAAGACTGAACTGGATGTAACAAGCAGCCGTGGTATTGCAAGGAAGCTTTGTTAAAGGAATATATTGATACTAACGTCCTAACTGCTTAGCGCAATAAAGGAAGTTGTGGGTATTGTTTATTGTGCTTTCCTTGCTCTTGTGTCCAAACTTATAGCTATAATGGTTTGGTTGTACTGAAATGTGCTTTTGATGTTTTGCATTATTCTCCTGTGTAAAGTCACTATTGTTTGTTTCACAGTTATGCGAAGCTTAAGTTGTTTGTAAGCATTTTTATAGCCTGTTTTCACAGTAAACATGGTTTACTCAGTGTTTCAGATGGCACTTTATAATTTGATGTAATTGATGTCTCTGCAGGTTACTGCATTATTGACTTGGAAACCACTGAGGTCTGGATGCAAGTGAAGCTACCGAGGGAGGCATGTGTGCATCACTTGTGCTGCAGGCCATGCTCTGCAAAAGTGATGGCTGGCTGTCAGTGCTTGGATGACTTTCTGTTACTCTACGCCTTGGGCTGTGTTGACTACTTCACACTTGCTGCCATGTCTGCAAGCTTAGGCAAAAAGACCAGCTGGATGCTTGGCAGGAGATAGTATCCAACCGCTGTGTTACTGTGTTGTGTTGTACTTTACAAAGTGAAGGAGGACAGTATTTGTGCTGTTACTAGGAAGTATAAATTGTGTTCTGCCATTGAAATAAAGGAGTCAAAAAGCAAAAAATTTCGAAGTCTTACCTACATGGGAAAGCAAAATATATTGTGTTGTAGTTGTAGCTGTTAGTACAGTCTTAATATGCGATAGAAGACCTTGATGTTTAATAGAAAATATATTTAAGTGTGTTATCAGTGTTATCAGTTTTTAAGTTACTGTTATATAAGTGTCATTTGCTTGCCAGTATGATGTAAGCAGACAGTAAATAAATGCATGGTTTGACATTATAACCAGGTTTGTCTATGGCATTCACTATTATTTAAGGTGGACCAATGCATATTCATGGGTGCATATTCAACCACCACGCATTCCTCCTGCACAAAATTCCTACATACAAGCGTTTGTTCTTAGAAGCTGATGTTGGCTATTATGCAATTTCTTGAAAGCACATGCAGCTACTGACACATGATTTTTAGAGTAGTAAGTCGGAAGCAAAGACTGATTTTTTTCTGTGGTCTAAGCTTAAATGATATGTTTAAGGAAATGAACATTTGCGGAATATATTTACTTTCCTGCTGCGAGAACCTTTATACGAGAACCTCTGCACATTGGACGTGCATGCTGCTTCTCTTGCTGTTATAGCCAAAATGAAAAATTGTTCTTATGAACCACTTCGCAGCTTTGCATTGTGCACTTTTACTTGCAGTTAGCATTTATATGCTGTGCTATGGACAACAGCAAGACAAGTCAGGCAAACCACCATGTGAAACACTTTAAAGATTCTGGCTTATGGTGCGTTTGTAATGTATATAGTGCAAGACAGATGAGCTGCCCGTACAGCAGTGCTGTCAGCATTACACGGCTGACAGCACCGCAAACCCTTAAATTTATATTTGTTTGACAGATAATGCATTCTAGTAGTTTTCATGTCGTATATGCGTGAAAATGTAAACAAGAACTGGTGAAAACAGCATTCTTTTACGTATATAGTGTATCTTACCACAAGGTAAGGTACACAGATATTTTGGTAAGCTACACAACATATATACGTAAAAAACGCTGTTTTTCACTAATTCTTGTTTCACATTTTCATGCATATGCAACATGAAAACTACTAGAGTAAATTATCTCTCAAGCAAATATAAATTTAAAGGTTTGCGGTGCTGTCAGCCGTTTCATGCTGACAGCACTGCTGTTATGTATGTCTACAAATATTCTGCGATGTGAGTTGAGTGTTGCTTGAACGTCACATACGTACGTTGCCTGAAAGCTCAAGTGACAAAAGGCAACATCCACATTACGTTGCCAGGAAGTTCTGTTAACGTTATGTTAACGTCGTGAATGTATTGCTCAATGCTGCCACAACGTTACGGCCCAACGTTGTCTGGCGATCAAAAAAGGGGACATTAGCAGCATGTAGGCAACGTTATACGCCGACATTTATGCACATTCAGAGAACGTTATGGCAACATTTTGCGTTACTTGGGGAGAGGCGCCTTCTATAACTAGCGATGAATTAGAACGGCCTTGAAAGACATGACCAGGGTAGAAGCTGCTGGACAAGATGGAATAACAGTCGATTTAATCAAGGATGGAGGAGATATCACACTTGAAAAGCTTGCGGCCCGTTATACGCAATTCCTCACGACTTCAAGTGTACCAGAAATCTGTAAGAACGCCAACATTATACTCATCCATAAGAAGGCAGACGTCAAAAAATTTAAGAATTATAGACCCGTTAGGTTCCTTTCAGTATTGTATAAAGTATTCACCAAGGTAATTTCAAATACAATCAGGGCTACATTTGACTTCAGCCAACCAAGAGAACTGGCTGGCTTCGGGAAGGAATACTCCACGATGGACCATATCCATGTCATCAACCAGGTAATAGAGAAATCTGTAGAGTACAATCAACCTCTCTATATGGCTTTCATAGATTATGAAAAAGCATTTGATTCAGTTGCGATACCAGCAGTCATAGAGGCATTACGTAACCAAGGAAGTACAGGATGCATACGTGAATATATGGGCAAACATCTACAAGGAGGGCACAGCAACCTTGGTTCTCCACAAGGGAAGTAGAAAGTTACCTATGAAGAAAGGGATCAGGCAAGGAGACACAATCTCTCCAATGCTATTCACTGCATGTTTAGAAGAAGCATTCAAGCTCTTCGACTGGGAAGGCTTAGGAGTGAGAATCAACGGCGAATATCTCAGCAATCTTCGGTTTGCAGATGACATTGTCCAATTCAGCAACAATGGGGACGAATTACAGCAAATGATTGAGGACCTTAACCGAGAAAGTGTAAGAGTGTGGTCGAACATTATATGCAGGAGACAAAGATAATGTTAAATAGCCTGACAAGGGAACAAGAATTCAGTATTGCCAGTCAGCGTCTAGAGTCTGGAAAGGAGTATGTTTATCTATGTCAATTACTCACAGGGTACCCAGATCATGAAAAACAAATTTACAGAAGGAAAAAATTGGGCTGGAGTGCGTACGGGAGGCATGACCAAATCCTGACTGGGAGATTACCACTGTCGTTGAAAAGAAAAGTGCACAATCGTTGCATTCTACCGGTGCTAACATATGTCACAGAAACTTGGAGGTCAACAAAGAAGCTCCAGAACAAGTTAAGGACCGCACAAAGAACGATGGAACGAAAAATGTTAGGCCTAAGGTTACGAGACAGGAAGAGAGCGGTGTGGATGAGAAACAAACAGGGATAGCCGATATTCTAGCTCACATTGAACAGAAAAAGTGGAGCTGGCCAGGCCATGTAATGCGTAGGATGGATAACCGGTGGACCATTAGAGTTACAGAATTTATACCAAGAGAAGGGAAGCGCAGTCGAGGACGGCAGAAAACTAGGTGGAGTGATGAAGTTAAGAAATTCACAGGCGCAAGTTGGAATCAGCTAGTGCAAGACATGGGTACGTGGAGACCGCAGGCAGAGGCCTTCGTCCTTCAGTGGACATAAATATAGGCTGATGATGATAATTGCAATTTTGATTGTTTTGAGGCACAAGAAATACACACGAAATTCAGTCAATAATAATTTGTATAGCAGTTGAAATAATTTGTATGTAATTGTTCTACAATAAGTAGTTTCACATCGTGGGCGTTTTAGGAGCGTACGCTAGCTGATAAATGTACTTTAAGGAGAAATAAATGTTTAACATTTTGTGGGAATTAAGACAAAGTTGGAAAAAAATGACGGCTTGTATTGCACTACTATTTCATCAGTTATAGTACACACGAGCACGTAGTCACTAGCGAATATTGTAGTTCCATTTTCATAGATACAGCAACGATCATTGTGCTTACGTTTGGAAGGACAGACCATCGCGCCGATTTTCTGTTCAATTAGGGGATCCTGGCACACAACACTTCATCGTGCAGGTGCGCCTACTGCTGACCGGCGTTCTCGCCGGTCTGCTACGAGGCCGAAGACTTTGTGCAGATCAACACTGTCGACTGCGCTACCTTAACTACGGGCCGGCATGGCCCTACATATGTTCGGAGTCTCAGGCTCACCAGTCGATCCTTGGGCACAAGACAGGACGAAAGTTTTCCCGTGGGAAAACAGTCGCTTCGGACCCTGTACGTGCGCTTAATCGCCTGCACATTTTGCGGGGACGAAAGGCATCATTCTTTCCCAGAAGACGTCCCCAAACGCAACGAATCGTTGTCGGAAGGGCGGCTTGGTTGCCTTCACACGTTTGCAGGGCGAAAGGGTTCCTCGTTTCCCTGAAACCGCCGCGAAACGCGACTAGTCGTCCTAGAGGTGGTCCTCGCGGGTTGTTGGGCGCAATTCCGACGCCTTCGTTCGCAACAGCCTTGGCGCCTGCCTGCTCATTAAGCGGCGAGACTCAACTGCTTTACAAGCTCGAATTCCTTCACTAACCTCGGCGCGTCTGCCACGCCGACTATGTGCGCATATAGAGAAACCCCCGCAGCACACAAAACAGAAGCCACCGAAGCGAGCCGAGTAAAACTACAGCTTGGCTATCACGTGAGGGCCTATGTCCCATCATTCCATTACTCTAAATTTTCTATGACTCGGCTTCAAGATGGTCACGTGACGCTCCCTCCTAGTTTTTTCCTCCCTCCATGAGCGGCAATCACGGTTCAAAGTAGCGCACGCGACCGAGGAAGGCGCGCGCTACGCGCGCTACGCGCGGGGGCAAGGCGACGGAGAGGTAAGGGGGTGCGCTTGAAAGCGATCTACGTTGTGAGCGAAGTGCGCAACGACGCGGGCCTCATTTTCAAAGCGATCTGCGATGGGGACAAACTGCATGCGCCGACTGCCGGTAGCTTCGTATGCGCTATGCTTTCTGTAGACAGGCGTGATGCAGGGAACGAAGTGTGTTTAATCTGAACAAGGCCCTGCTTAAATAAGGGCCGATACAAAACATGACATGCGCACTAGGAGCATCAAGTGCGCACGTGTACATGATAATGCGACTATGCGCGTGGTTACACTTTCGACGTTTAGTTCGCGTTGAAGCAAGACGAGAGACAGCGTGAACGTCAATTCGCCCGCTGTTTTTTTTTTATTTCGAAAGCTTGCCCTTAGGCATAATCCAAAGCATATCAAAAATACACGAACAGACTTGATTCATGTAAAAAATCCAGAAGTGAACGATGATACGGTCCATGAATCCAACGTTCAAGGTCGGGTGGGCGGCCAGGCCGAAGGCCTGTTGCCCGTAGGTGGCGGAGACGGCTTAGGTGAAGTCCTGAGAACGTCCATAATAGGTGTGTCACTGTCACATTTTGAATCGTAGTGTCACAAAATGGGCACGATGTATCATAGGGACCGTGGTACTGTTGTGCCCAGAGAGCGGTCACAGACGGGCTGAGTGCGACCCCGGCACGCAGCCTCCGTAACGTAACCTCCTCTCGGCGGGTTAACCCACCAGGGAGGTCTGACCCACACGGAGGTATAAGAGCTCGTGTGGTACGTCGGAGGTTTTCTTTTTCCCGGAGCAGTTGTCCGCAAGCGTCTTCAGGAAAATGCGGAAGTGGGCACGTTATGTTCTCAGGGTGGGTTGCCAAATCTGCTTCAAGTAGACCCGGCAGGGCTGCTCGAGGCACCCACTGAACGCGTATCACTAAATTCGTAGTGGCAGCAATACGGTGAATGCTATCCGAGAGAAGAGAGGACCGAGATACCCTACGTATGTCGTGGATGGCTTGAGTCGAGTCCGTGCGAATGATGAGCTGAGAATATCGAGCAGCTTGAACAAAGGGGAGCAACGCGGCCAAGGCATCCCGTATGGCGGCAAGCTCGGCAAGATAAGCCGGCGGTGCAGGATCGGCAACATACGAGCACGTCTGGCCTGCCTCTGGTGTCAGTGGGCACACGAGAGCTGTGTGAATCGTGGTACCATTAACACTGGCGTCAGTGTATGCTACGAGAGCCGAATCGTCTTGATTATCATCGGTGCGACGAAGTCGGGAAACATGAGCGTTCGCCTGGCGAGGAACCGGGCTATGCAGACGACCAAGAGGCTTATTGTCACTTAATTGTACCCTGTTCCAAGGAGCTACATCGGGTGTCGTAGAAGCTGGGTTGTCTATTTCATGTCCCATGTACCGGGCAAGTGCAGCAGCCGAGCATAGCTTCGATGGCTTAAGGGCACGCGCACATCGACGCTGGTGCACCAGTTCGTCAAGAGTGTTGAGTTGGGACTCGGCCTGTAAGGTTGGCAGCGGAGTTAGACGTGGCAGTCCCGTTATGGCACGCATTGCTTCATGATTAACGGCCTTAAGGCGAGCCCATTCTGTTTTCGTGAAGTGTTGAAACTGGGCTCCGTAGACGAGTCGTGGTTGTAGTACGGAACGGACAAGAAGGCGGGCCATGTCAGTGCGCGCTCCGCCAGATTTCTTCGCAATCCGACGTATCAACTGTATCGTTTCTGCGGTTTGTTGCTTTGCCTTCTTGACCCATGGTCCCGCAGATCCGGAGGCATCCATTTCAAGGCCGAGTACACGGAGAGTTGAAGCCTCGTGTAGCGGCTGCTGATCCAGATTTAACAGAAGAGGCCGGAGTGCCAGTAGACGGCGCCCATACTTGTTCGCTACTGACATGTACGTTGTCTTGTCCTTGGAAATTTCAAGCCCTATCTGAGCACACCAGTTGTGTGTTACGTTCAGGGCCTCTTGAAGCGCTTGTTCTTGGCGGCAGATTTCAGGATGAACTGACAAAACGGTGATGTCATCTGCATACATTACGTATTGTTCGCTAGCTTCCAAGCTAGAGGAAGGAGGGAGATGTTGAAAAGAATTGGTGCGAGCCCAGATCCCTGTGGGACACCCCGATGAGCGACAAAATGACCTGCTGCGTGGCCAGCCAGGCGAATGGAGAAAGTGCGAGCATGCAGGAAGGCTTGGACTAATGAGCAGACACGGCTGGGGAAATGAAGCCAATGCAGAATTCGAACAATTGCTTCGTGACTCACATGGTCATACGCTTTGCGGATGTCCATTGCCAAAATAGTGCGAATTCTTCGGGAGCGACCTCCGATGAGAACCATAGAAGAAAGGTACTTAAGGCCATCCTCGGTGCCCAGATGAGGACGGAACCCAATTTGGCCAGGATGGTACCAGGAGTATCGCTCGAGCCACCATGTAATACGTGTCGCAAGCATACGCTCCATCAGCTTGCCTAACGTTGAGGTTAGCGCTATTGGGCGCATATACGTGATATTGTCCGGGGGCTTTCCGGGTTTGGGAATAGGGACCATTTCTGCATGACGCCAAGAATCAGGAATGGCTCCTGTAGCCCAAGCTTCGTTTATGGCACCAAACAGCACATTGAGAACCTTGCCTTCCGTGTTTTTATACAGTTCATATGGTATGCCATCCGGCCCTGGTGCCTTGCCTGGCTTCGAAAGGTCTATTGCCGCTAAACATTCCGCCATAGTGAAGTCAGCTTGTATACCCTCGATGTCGGCGAGCGTAGGGGGCGTGCCTGCGTCCGTGGGAAGGCTGTTTTGAACAACGAAAGGAGGCGGTGCTGTGTCCAAAGCAGGAAAAAAGGTGTGGGCGACCGTTTCGGCGAATACTGCTGGTGTCTGGCCAGATGCTAACAGCGCGCAGGCTGCAGGTTCTGGAGGCCGCCGGCCGCGTTCCATTACACGGAAGGTGCGCCAAATAGAGGCATTGGACGACGAAGGACCGAGGGAAGAGCACCAGTCTATCCAGCGGCCACGTTCTAAGCGGTGTTCATGGCGCCGAGCTACTGCAGTAAGACGTTGGGCCTCCAACCGGAGGGAATTTGATGAAGGGTCACGTTCTGATGCAAGTTCTGCTTGGCGGCGCGACGCCCAGAGACGCAGAAGTTGCAAATCTGGAGTGGTTCGCGATTCATCCACCCACGAAGTACGGGTTGCTTGAACTAGTGCCGCACTAAGACAATGGGACGGGTCCTGCATGAAGCTGGATACAGTGCTTTCCGATACCGCTCTATATCTATCCCAGTCCACCACGCGGCACAGCCGGCGAAGGCGGCCTGTTCCGCCCGAAGGTAAACCAAGGTCAATCGGATGATGGTCACTTCCCCAGCAGTCGGGTTCACATGACCACGAGACGGTCGTCCTTCCTAGCCACCAAGACAGGTCCGGTGAGTGTGGCGGCGCGCGAGGGTGGTCCCGCCGACGAGCAGGCACTGACACATTGTTAAGCAGCGTGAATTGGGCGTCCTCAAATGTGTCCAGCACACACGTACCACGCGCACTGGAAATGGCGTAACCCCATGTGGTATGGGGCGCGTTAAAATCCCCTGCTACCATAATGGGGCAACCAGGATGTTTCTGTCGTAGGTGCGCCAACCAGCCGAGGCACAACCGAGTCGCACGACCTCTGTAGGGGCGTGCATAGTATGAAACGATGATAACGTCTGTGCGTTGGAAACGAACCAATACGGCCACGACATCTTGCCATAAAGTGCACCACCGTGAAAGATCCACACGGGTCTGATAAAGGGTGGATCGTACATAAACGGCAGCCTTTCCTGGAGGGACATCAGGCGTAGCACTCCTACGGTCCAGCATTGAAGGCGATGAGTATGCCACATATCCTGAAATGGGTGGCAGGGCGTTAGTTTCCTGAACCAGTAGAGCCCAAACACCCAGTTTCTCATATCTGAGACGCTGGCGCAGCTCTCCTACCTTCCCGGCGATGCCGCGGCAGTTCCACTGTAAAATGCCTTCTGGCGCACTTGAAGACGTAGCAGCCATCACAGGTTGAGGTTGGCCACTAGAACCGAGGTGAGATGCTGGAGCTGCTGCGCAACGAAGCGCAAGAGTTCTTGGGGTGAAAGAGACTGTGACATAGATGCTGGGTTAACCACGTTAGCAGGAATGGGCATCGACGTCGAATGTGATGCCCGCGCTCCGTCATGACGAAGCTGGAGCAGTGTACGGCGTTCCTTGAGACGCTGGATTTCCATATCGAGAGTGGCGAGGCGAGCGTCGATCTGGAATTCTTCATTCTCCAAGGGAGGCGGCGTCTCTTCTATCGATTGTGACGCCCGTTCCCGTTGTGGTCGCGAAATGGACGCCCTAACGGCTGCGCTATATGTAGGTTTGGCCGCATCACTTGTCGCTGTACTTGCTGTTGTCACCTGGCTAGCGTCTTCTTCCAGCGATGCTAGAACGGCGTAACGGTTGTACACAGGGACTTGTTTCATCGATGGACCTTGAGAGGTGCTTGGTTGCTGCCGAGAGCGGCGTTGTCGAGCTTTTTTATTAGCTTTCAACTTCGTAGGGCATGTCGGGGAAGTGATGTCATGATCATTTGTTTGGCATAGGCCGCAACGAAAGGATGCTGATGGGTCAGGCTCCATGTTGTCGTCCTTAGGTGGAAAGGGGCACGATGACTTCATGTGTCCCTGTTTAAAGCAGGAGTAGCAGTACACAACGGAGGGTTTGAATGGGCGCGGGCGCAATACGCAGCCGTAGTACAGGATACGTTCAGGTGGGGAATTAGGACCCTGAAGCGTGATTAGGCACGTACGACCGCTACCTAGGTAGCGAGCAGCGACGACCCTGTGCGTAGGACATGATAGTTCCTGCAGGAGCTTTTCAGGTGCTTCGTCATGGTCAACACCATTAACCACATAGCGCCTTAAATCAGTACCACTGGCGAGGTACGCCTGGACTGGAAGGACACATTCTTCTGAGACTTGGATCTGTTGCAGTTCTTGAAGCTTATAAATTAGTGCCATAGCAGGCACCCATACTGAGACGGTATTGGTAGGTTTGTGTAGGGCGAAACCTTGAAATCTGGGCTTCCCGAGGCATGCATCCAGAGCCGCTTGAATGGTACGGTTGGGCAGAGTGGACATGTCGTATCTCGCACGAGGCTTGATAACCACTTTGTACCACGAGGTCGTTGGTGACACCGGAGGCGTATGTGTCGGTGGAGGGGGTAGGCCTTGCGATGAGCGAAGTCTTTTTGGCGCCGCTGGAGCTGCATTTCCATCCGCTGGAAGGCTACTAGGTTCCGTCATCCGTTTGGCCGAAGTGTGCGCCGTGACTGCAGGGCTGCTGTGCTCCGTGCTGGTGGTATCCCTCCTCAGGTTACTTTCTTCGCACTTTTCACTCGTCCCCAAGATGGAGACGCTCCTGGCAAGATTGGCAGTTGCATCGGTAACGTTCCGGACCTTTGACACAGCGGACGACAGCCTCGATGCTCGGTGCCGAGGCGGCGAGTGCCGCGGGGGCACTCGCACGCGTAAGGCCGCACTAGAACTCAGGCTGGACGCCGCAGCAGGAGGGTGTAGATGCCGACGAGCTTTGTAAGTAGGCGCCAGTAGTGATTATGACCGCCAAAGCGGTCCACAAGAACAGCGTTCCAGTGGCAGGGAAAACACCAACAAACAGGGCGAAAATCGGGAGCTACGGAAAATACGTCCGATCAGAGCGAGCGCTGGCGGCGTTCAATTCGCCCGCTGTTGCTGGTGTGCTTTCTCACTCTGGCGTTTTCACAGCGAGATTGCGCGGTCATCGAGCGTGATGTGTTCATGTTTACCTGTGCGCGCGTGACAGCGTGCTTGTCTCTTTAGTTAGTAAGTGAATGTTTACAACTTTATAAGGCCCATTAAACTACTATCCTTGCTCCAGTAATTTGCTATCGCAATCGATGCTTCGTCTTTCGGGCGAAACTGCAACTTTTTTTCCTTCTGTGGCCGTCCGCGACTGCGACGCATATTCAAAAAAGCGCTTCTTTAAGTTGCGACGCAATGAACAAGTGCAGGTGGCAGGCAAATTTACATCAGTTCTGTTGAAGCTCTCGTCCATCGTTTGAATCAACAAAGATTCTATTACAAGTCGTGTCATCGGATTCCTTTCCTATGGTATTATAGCGGTGTTTTCCTTACTGATGCGGTGATTGGTACTATACAGGGTGTTCGTGCTACTTTGTTTAGTTTTAGCACCATGACCATTTCTCATGCATTCACTACCCACAGATCATTCCACACGTCACTACCATAATTCTATTCCATATATGTTTTACGCTTCTATACCGCGACTTGTTCTTAATCCCCTTTACAGCCACATTGCATCCTGTCATCGGAACTCACTGATCATGGCAAACATACCATTCATTGTCTTGCCGCTCATTGGCCACACTTTGCCCCTGCGCCAAAAACACCAAATATCATCATCATCATATTATATGGGTGTTTCGACTGCATATGCAAATGCTACGAAGCTGAACAGAACCAAGCTGATGTTGTTTGCCGTCGCTTAGAGATAGGCGTTTTTGCATTTCGCCTCCATCGAAATGCGGCCGCCGCGGATAGGGAGTAATCTGCCTGCGCTGGGGCCCGGTGTGTGAGTCCTCGGGCCACCTCGTTGGCGATCTGGTTCCCTGTGAGCGGGCGTCCATATTATTCTAATTAGGTCATTGGGTACGTTCTCCTTGGCTGCTTCCAGAATTTTGGCGGCCTCTTTGGACACCATACCAGTGTCATAGGCTTTGATTGCAGTTTTGGAATCTGTGATGATTATTCTGGTTGATGGGTTTGTGATTGCCAGGGCAAGCGCCGCCATCTCTGCCTCCTCTGGTGAAGAGTGTCTCACGATACAGCTCGAGATAAGCTCGCCTTTGTCGCTCACTACTACTGCAGCGTAGTACCCTTCTGGGTACTCTGCCGCATCCGTCTACACTACTCTTTGTTTTTGTAAGACGGAGCTTTGGAGACTTTGGACTCGGCTTCTCCTGCCTTCCTCGTTTTGTATGGGATGCATGTTTCGTGGGATGGGAGGTATTCTTAACCTGCTGGCAATTTCTTTGGGGATGGCGGTTATCCCCTCTCGCGATTCTGGATTCCGGTAGCCCAGTTTCATAAATATAGATCGGTCCGTTTTGTTGCCAGTTAGTCTGATATATTGTGCCATGAGTTTCACCTCGCACATTTCCGCTAGGTTGTTTGACACTCCTAGGTTGAGGATTGTCTCGGTTGGTGTGCACGCTGGTAAACCTAGGGCGGTTCTGATACCTGTCCTGAGGAGGATGTCTACCTTGTTTCTCTCTGCTTTAGTTGTCTTTAAGTACGGGATAGCCTAGGTGATTCGGGTAATGATGAAAGAGTGGACAAGCCTAAGCAGGTTCGCCTCCTTCATCCCCGCGTTTTTGTTTGCTATCCCCTTGAGAAGCCTGCAAGTTTGGTTGGTCGTAGCTTCTAGTCTGTTAACTGTTTCGGTGTTTCTCCCATTTTCTTGTATCCACATACCCAGTATCCTGATCTTGTCCACCCTTGGGACCGGGGTGTTGTTGACCAGAAGCTGGATATTGACCTGCTGCTTGCTCATGGTTAGCATCTCTGATTTTTCCGGCGAGCATTTTAACCCTATGGGTCTCAGATAGCTTTCCGTTTCCCAGATCGCCCTTTGTAGGGTGTCTTCTATTTGGCCATCGCTCCCCCCATTTTCGACCCAAAGGGTGAGTTCGTCAGCGTAGAGAGTGTGGAAGAGGCCCTCTAGCTTTCTGAGCCTTTCTGGCAGCTCGATCATTGCAATGTTAAAAAGCGCAGGGGATAGCACCGACCCCTGCGGTATTACCTTGTTGCCCAGCTTAATGTTTTCTCTGACTTTGCCGCCGATTTCAATGTTCACTGATAGGTCCGTGAAGAAGCTTTTAATATAGTTGTATAGCTTGCTTCCTCCATTTAGGTGATTGAGATGTAACAGGATCGCTTGATGTTTGACGTTGTCAAACGCTTTGCTGACGTCCAGTCCCACTATGACTCTCTAGTCGCTAGTCTTCCTTTGCAATACTTGTTCTTTGAGCTGTAGCATGACGTCGTTTGTAGATAGTTGTCTGAATCCAACCATGCTGTCTGGATAGAGTTCCTTACTTTCCAAGTATCCGTTGAGCCTGTTGTTTATGACGTGCTCCATGAGCTTGCCTACACAGGAGGTTAACGATATTTGCCTAAGGTTCTCTAGATTGAGTTCTTTCCCTGGTTTGGGGATGCGGACTAGATTTGCCTTCTTCCATTCCCCGGGATCCCCCCCCCTCCCAACACTTTTATATGAATGCCGCTAGTTGATGGAGGGAGTTGTCATCGAGGTTTCTAAGCATCTTGTTGTTGACACCATTCGGTCCAACCGCGGTTTTCCCTCTGAGCTTGTTTAAGGCAGCTTAGGCCTCTCTTATGGTGATTGGTTGGTCGAGCTCCTCGTTGTTTTCGCCGCTATAGTCGGGCAATGTTTCGGTGTTTGTTTTCCCTATGTACTTCTCTTTTATCTGGTTGATCATAGCCTCCTCCGACCCCTGGAAATTGTGTGTTAGTATTTGCTTTTTTCTTCTGTCTCAGCTTTGGTGTTGTCTGAGTCCAGGAGGTGTCTCAGTAGCTTCCAGGAGGTGACGGAGCTTAATTGCTCGTTCCAGTGTTGTCTGTTTAGTGTTTGGGCATGGCTATCAATTTCCTTGTTGAGAGCTGCTTTCTCCTTCTCAGGTTACGGTTGCCCCTTTTTTGGGCGAGCTCGGTTTCTGCCTCCTTTTTCTTTTGCCACAGTTGTCTCATGTGGCTATCAACCGAGTCTTGTTCCTCATCTGATTCTATTTCCTCTTCAGCCTCTTTCCACGCCTGCTTGATGCCATTGGTCCATTCAGCTATGTCGGTGATCTCCCCACACCCCCTTCGTTGTCGCGGAAGGAGTGCCAATTGATCGATTTGAGTGTTTTCCTCTCACGTTTATTTTGTCTCCATTTTGGACAACGATCTCTATGATTCTGTGATCACTGCCTAGGTTCTCTCCCTTGTTGTGCCATGTAGCCTCAACGTCCGCTCCGATCATGGCGAGGTCGGGGGTGGTGTCTTATGACACGCTGTTCCCTTGCCTGGTCGGTGCGAGTGGATAGTTGAGGAGTATTAAATTGCACTGTATCATGGCGTCCCATAAGTTCCTCCCCTTAATCTGGGAGAGTTGTATCCCCATGCTTGGTGTGGCGCATTAAAATCTCCTACTATTACGAGACGTCGCTGCCCTTATGCCAGAGCTTGCGCTTTGGCAAAGAGCTCCCTGAAGCCACAGTCTTTTCTGAGTTTAGGAGAGGTGTAGACGTTCAAGACTAGCAGGCTGCGTTCTTTCCTCCACTGCGGTATAATTTCCGTTAACACGTAGTCAATCTGCGTGCATCCTACATCATGCTGCATGACGGTGATATTTCTCTTCACTAGGATAGCAGTCTGAGTGCTTGGCGACCGGCCCGGGTACGTTTTGTATCCGCTTAGTCTAGCGTTTTTTCCACACTCTTGCAGCGCGATGATGTCGGGACCATCGCGTCTCGCAAGGTAGGCTTGGAGAACGCTTTTTTTTTTTTTTTTGTAAAGCCCCTACAGTTCCCATGCCATATTGTGTTTGCGCTAGTGTTGAGTCTGGCCATGATTCAACCGAAGACGGATTTGCTTTTGCTGTTCTGCCAGTTGGTCCATTCTAGTTCCCAATGGGGTGATTAGTTGGCTGAGAGTTGGTCTATCCTTTCCGTGTTACGCTGGGTAGCTAAGGCCACCTGTTGTACTACCTCTTTGAGTTGCTGCATGTCTAGCTCAAATTTGTCTACCCTGCCCTCGGCCTTCTCAAGGCCCGACTCGGTCTTTTGAACTCGCTTTTCCTTTGGCGGTGAAGCCGCCTCTGGCTCGGTTTCGGACGACTTATCGTCCATGGCCTCCTGATGAGCTACCGGTTGTCTGAGTTGAGCTTTGAGCTCATTGTTCTCCCGTTGCAGCTCGATAACGTGATCACGGAGCTCCTGCATCTGAGCTTGTCTTTGCTCTTGGCAAAGCTTCCTTGCTCCTGTTGCTGTTTCATCATTTCATTCGCTCATTGAGCTCCCTCACTATGTCTGAGTCATGGGAATTCCCCGCTTCCCAGCCTACCTTTTTGGTGGGTGGTGCCTCTTGCTTCTTGTGTGGGCTGGTGGTGGCCTGCTGTGCCCCTTGCTTCTTGGGCGGGGTGGTGGTGGCCTGTTGTGGTAGCCACGGGAAGGATGTGGACCAGAGTCTTCCCCTGCTCGTGTGCAGCGTCTTCCTCTCGTCCCGCCTGCTGCGATGATCTGGTAGTTTCTCCTCCTCCTCCTCCTGTTGCTGGAGCTTCTGCCATTCTCGTTTCTTAATGATGTATTGGGTTCTGAAGATCTCCTTGCAGGTTTTGTTGACGGTGGGGTGCGGCTAGCCGCACAGCTTTCAGGTGGGGTTGCAGTCGTGTCACTCGGTTGGGTTCGGGATGCCGCAGCCCTTGCACTTCTCCTCCTTGTTTTCGCATACGTCGGATCGGTGTCCCAGGTCTCCGAACTTATAGCATACGTCGTAAATTTCTTCTACAAGTAACAGTTCAGGATGGCACCTAGGCATTTGATTTTCCTTGGTACCTCCTTGGTGGTGAATGTGAGCATGATGGTCTTGCTCTGTCCTAGTCGTCTGATCTCCAGTAAGTTGGGATTCTCCTCACGTTCTGCTATCTCCTGCTTGACCTTTTGCATTGATGTGTTGAGTCGGATTCCGTGGATGACTCCTCTCGAGAAATCGTCGGGTACTGCAAGGTGAACGGTCATTTCGTGGACTTTCCCTTCAATGTCCAGGTGTGTGAGGCGTAGGAGCTTGTCTCTTGCCTCCGTGCTGAGGGTGAAGAAGACAAAAATTTCTTGCCTCTCGTTCTTGACGAGCTGGCACGCCTTGTTCCATTCAATCTTCGTAGTTACATGTATGGCTTCGATAAGTGTAGGTCAATCGTACTGTTTGACTACCATGCCTCCCTTGGGGCGGAAAATGATTCTCCAACCATTCTCGGGAAGCTTGACTTGGTTCGAGGCGATCGATTTCTCTGCGTGCTGGTTGCCGTCGTGCTTCGGTGATGGGGTGTCAATCAGTTTCACCTCTTCTGAGGCGAGCTTGGCTTTCCATGCCCATTTCTCCTCGAGGTTGCATTTGTTGAGTACTGTGATCCAATCCGTGGCGTCGAGCTCGCACTTTTTGGCGCTGCGACCTTGCACGGAGATATTCATACCACCTGTTGGCTGCCGCACGGCTGACGCGGCGGCACCGGAGGCCTCGGTAAGCCTTAGCCCTTGTTAGGCCTAGTGGCCGGCGTTAGGGCTGGCGCGTCGGCACCACTGCAGGCAGACTTCTGGCTCTCAAATGGCGAAAAATCCACTTACGGACAAAACGCGGGTGTCCGCAGAGTCCTCTCCACTTCCGATTGACGATTTTACCAGCTCTGGTCGATCCGAAAGCATTTGCCGCTAGAAATTACTGTAGGAAGGCAGAGCCGACGTGGCACACGTCCGCCTGCCACGGCCCCCTAGCGCAGCTCCGGAGGGATGATAGGGACTGGAAAGATGGGGAGGCGCGCATTCTACTCCCGGCGCCCTTAACGACCGCGCACACCCGCCGGGGCTGCAAGGTTGCGGGAGGGGGCGGGGGGGGGGGGGGGAGCGTTCCACGCCGTGCATGCCCCTCCTGGACACTGTATCTTGAAAGCTCTCTGCGGCGCCGACGGAGGCCGAGGTGCGATGTGCCGCGGCGTAGTTCGCTTTGATGTGAGCGGCCGCACGAAGGTAAATTCGCTCGCTGCTGGAGCCGCGTTTCTCACTCCAGCGTTTTGACGGCGAGTTTCCGCGGTCTTCCAGTAAGATGCCCTCGTGTTTGCTTGTGCGCGAGTGACACCACGCTTGTTAATTTAGTTCGTATGCTTATGTTTACAAGTATATAGTACCAATAAAACTACTGTGTTTACTTCGTGTAGCTGTTCACGCATTTGCCATCGCAATCGATGCTTCGCCTTTCGTACGAAACTGCGGCTTTTTTTATACAAGCATCGACTCCCACAGTAAAAGCAACAAGCGTGAGCTATGTAGTAGCGAGAACAGGAGCGCGTTTTCAATGCATGTAAACGCCAAATCGACACTATGTCAAATTGCCTACTCAAGATGCAGCCAGTTCGCGCTACGAAATGCGGATACCTAACCATAAGCTATAGAGGAAAATGATTATTGCTGAGACTTACTGTCCGGTGAAATGGACTTGTGATGCCAGAAAGACAAGAATATATAGACACAGCTGCAAAAAGCGTTGAAGTGCCTGGCGCAGTCGTTGAAAGTTCAAATTGCCGCGTACAGATGGAGGGCCGCCGATGCTGTCATTGCGCGTTCTCAGAGGCGCAGGGCGGCGAGAGGATGCGCTCTGCGACAAGTCCGAACTCCTTCTCTCTTTTCTTTCTTTTAGAGCAGTAGCTCTATTACTCCAGGTACAAACCCAGAAAGCTTCTGGTTCCGTAAATGCATTTTGGGCACGCGCGCGCCTCTGGGCAACGGCAAACAACAATATAATCAGAATCACCGCCCAAGCACTCCGTACAGATGGTTCACCAGCGAAGCTGAAACTTGCGGCTCTGGTGTTTATCACTGGATTAATACCTTCGGTATATTAACCCATGTATGCCCAAACTTAGAAAAATTGACAAAACAATTTTATTTTATTTTTTTAAAAAGGGCAATTGTACCCTCAACAAAAAATTCTATTTTTTCTATTTACTCTCGGGTAAACGCAACACTGTTTTCCAAGCCGTCCTACACATAGTACAATTGGAATATTGGCTGCTATGTTCGGGTATGGAAAGCCTTAAAGCATTTCACGTGCATACCCACGGCGCACTTTTGTCACGAGAAAACGTCGCACCTTGCCACGAGAAAATAACCACCGAGTGGTTGTTTCGAGATTACACCCACGAGAAAACAACCACCGAGTGCTTGTTTTCTCGTGGCAGTAAACGCACCTTGTCTGTTTGCATTGACGGACAACAACATGGTAGTGCGGTCAAAACGACTTTGTACCTGAATTGTGGAGTGCCGGCATTTTCCGCGGGACGGCTCGCATCCGTATTTCTTAGGCCACCGCAATCGCCCTCCGAAACTAATGGTGCGTAATGTTCCGATTCTTTAGCTTATACAACTGCAGAGCGTTGTTCACGGATGCGTCGAGAAGATAGGCAAACAAAAAAGACTACACTTTGTTCCTCTCATGGCCGTCCGGTACTTACAGATGTTCCGGTCCATTTTGTCGACACCTCCCATGTTGGCATTGTACTTAGCAGCCAATAACGGCTGATATACCGCAACTTTTGCTTTCTTTTCTTTGGAGTATCGCTTCACCTGCTGCGTTGGCTGAACACCGTGAGCAGTTGAGACAACGCTAACAAAACTGTTGTCCATCCAGCGGTATACAATTACTTCGTTATCAATGTCCACTCTGTAATCAAGAGTGCCTCGATCTTTACATTTGATCATTTTTTGTGTAAGAAGAGGAAATTTTCCAACCCTGTGTTCACGGACAGTTCCACTGCATTTCACGCCGATAGCAGTCAGTTTTCGAGCAAGCTTCAAGCTCGTGAAGTAATTGTCAAGAAATCAGTGAAAACAGAGATCAGTTTTAGTCTTCAGCCTGCCAACCATGTCGATCGCAACGGAACCCCCAAGACAAAAGTCAACTTTGCTTTCGGTGGTCTGCCAAATTTTCCTTGGTAGGGCTCAACTGACAGCAAATGCCAACCGGAGTGCACAGGCAGCACAGTTTGTACCCGAATCTGTTTCGGTTTTCCTTCATGAATTGCTTGCACCCGTGTTTTCCAATATATTCACACATGCTTTCCTCGATACTACAGCATTACGAAAGCCAAAACATGCAAAAAAATTGACATTCAAAAGCATGAATAGCGGCTGCATCTTGTCAAATCTGTCATTCTGAGGCAGGCTGTTGCTGTCCGCAACTTGAAGATGTGAAAATATTGCTTGAAAACGGTTACGCCTCATCGAATTCGCATCGAGTTCATTGTGGCAGTCATCGGAGATTTCCTATAACGTTCTTCGGCAAGGTACAGGCATGTACCCACTAAGAAGCACACCTATGACACAATTCATTTCTTCTGTAACTCCCAGGCTCCGATGTTTTTGGTCCGCATAGGGGCTAATTTCCTGGACGAGAAGTGTGATGGCGTCGCTGTTAAACAATTTCTCGAATGCTTCTGCCTGAGTAATAAAACTTTCATCCTGTTGGTCGTCCGACAACTCACTCTAGGGTAATTTTCACATCATATCCCGCTTTTTCCGTTTAGGGCTAGATTTCATGACCTTTGGCTAGCTTACCCTCGTCATCGTCTTCACTGGATGTATTCATCGTCTTCAATGGATGTCAAGGTCCACAATTTCCGCTCGAAAGACGCTTCCCGGCGAGCGAGCCATGTCAGTGTGATTTTCATCGCCGCTTTATTTGTCAGTCACCGTGGCTGCAAAATTTTTCGGGGGCAGTACTGTCTGTGTAGAGGGCACGTTGCCTCAAGCGTCAACGATGTCTAGGACATCATTCACACTTCTCGGTGGTGCTCTGTTCGCATAAAACTCCGGACATGATATTTTTCGCTGAAGAAAAAAGCTGAAAAAAATACTGTCAGCCCTTCCCCTGGGGTGGATATGGAAGACCAGCGAAGCTGTACTATGATGGGAATTAAGTATTTACAATTATGACTATTAAGATGTGATGGCGTAATTGGTTATGTGAACTATTAAAGAATGAGAATTATATATGATCCGGTGATTGTCATTTATTTATTGGCTGCAGGGACCATGGCTTTATGGTCGCTACGCTACACCGACATAGGGTGTATGGCAAAGGTTGGCACGTTCTTCATAAACACGTCACCAACGCTGCGCGCATTCGGTGCGAACGCGGACGAAACGCCGCCGCCGTCGACAACAGTTGTGCGTGTTTTTGTGTGACCGCACAGAACCGCTGTCAAAACGCTGGCTACGTGACGGAACGGCTAAACGCCGTCGTCCACACTGGGCTTCTTCGATTTACTATAGTGTACTAGAATAATGTCCTAGTGACGCGACTGGGAAGGAGCGCGCATGCCCCTTTCCGTTGACGCCACCAGGTGTCGCCACTGCGACCTTTTCTAGCAGACTGGCTGCCGTCGTTATCGCCGCTTTTGAGGCAGTCCGTGTTTCTAAGCGTTTATTATGCACGTAATAGTTTCATTATAACAGAAAAGGATTGTACTTAACAAAATATGGCGTAAACAAAGTTCTTGAAGGCCCCATCGATACTATTTAGTATTGGCAACGTCGTCTGCTGGCGTAGTCTGCCACGCACCGGCGCTTACATTGCGCTAAGCAAATGTGCGTTCGTGGTATCGCCTGTGCTAGCTGGCAACTCACCGAGCTTTTTTTGCTCATCTACTGCTCGAAAGCAAGTATATCTGGGCCTGGTTTGTTTCTATGGAGCTATATTTACCACTCCATTTAAATCACGAACGACAGGAAAGTGTGTAGCGACTCCGGCATTGCACTGCAAAGCACGAGGGCGCAGGATTAAATAACGGTCTCGTCAGCCTCATTTTCATGGTGGCCTAATTAAAAAATGTCCGTGCATTGTTGCCGGGTATAACACTCCAGGTGGTCAAAATTATTCCTGTGCCCTCCCCCCTCCCCCCTTTTTATACTGCATGCCTAATTATGGGATTGTGATGTTTTGCACATTCAACCCAGGAATTTATTTTCAACTATACAATTGCGCACATACACACTCAAATTTGTTCTCAGTATTTTAACTTCTAAGAAATCCGCCGCATCTTCTACTCATACCATCAGAGTGACGCTCGGTAAAAGCCAAGTTGGTGTTTCGTTTTCTTTATTAACAATGAAAATGGCACAACTATAAAGTGCACTGTCCCTAGACACCAAGCATCTAATCAAGGTATAACTAACTATTTCTGTTAAAACCATAAACCTTGCAGTATGAAGCTTTAGGTACATCGCCTGAGCTTAATATATTTTGATGCTTGACGCCTTCTTTCATTACACTTATTCACGCTCGTTGTGAACAAATGTAGTCTGGTTATGATATAGAAGGCAGTGAGTTCTGCTGTCATGGGTTCGAAGTGATCAGGGCAGCCAAGTTGATGCTGCCGCCTTGCTTTCACAACATCCAAAACATCTAAAACACTGTCTGCAAAATCTCGAGCTTTTCTTGCTTTCGTACCGACGTTGTCACGAAAACTACGCTTGAGTCACTACCACAGTTAAAGCGGCACCAGAGCTTTGAGGGAACGTTTACTGCTTGGAGCGAGCTAATTGCGAACCGTTCATTCTCCGAGAACTGTCCACCTTCCACACACTCGACCTGGATTTCAAGAAGCGGTTGCCGGAGCTCACTGGCTGCTGCTCGTGCGGTCCGTGCACTCTTGCGTGCTTTATGCCTACCGCCGGTGCACTTGCTGCGGCTGACCTCTTCCTTTCCGGCCTCTCTTTGACAGGTGCGACAGAAAGGTAGGACGCACAGTCGGGCAGAAGGGTAGGAACCGCGCCAGGAGCCAGCGACGGCTCCCCACGTGGAAGTCGCTCTTCGGTGCCATTGATGATGTGAACGTAATCCCTCAAAATGTATCGAGGCTCAAAGTGGAGCTCACATACCACTGAAGATTCCGTGAGAGGCTTGTCTGCTCTACGCAGATTGCGCTCCCACTTCTTCCGAAGTTCATCTTCCGTTGGTGCGGCGAACAATGACGCTTTCGGAGCGCCCGGATAACCACTGTGGCAGCCAGGAGCGTAGCAATGGGAGTCCGTCTTTCTTTTTGGCATCCTACCTCCTGTGCTATAGTAGATGCACGGAGACGTCTTTTTTTGTTCGAGCCCTCCACCGTTTTTCACAAGCATGACTGCGTTGAACGTAACACCACTCGGGAAACACATGGAGCAAACAACCGCAGATACGCTTCTGAGCCGGCCCGGCCGGCTCGACCGCGCACCGGCAGCTAGATGATGATGATGATGATGATGATTTATTGGCATCCCCTTTGAAACGGGGCAGCGACAAATAGTCACCTAGCCTACTTGATTTAATCAGGTATACTATACATGTTCTTTATCTAGCATTTTTGTATACCTCTTATTATTTTTCTTTTTCAAAAATTTACCTTGTACCGCTGCCTATGATTTTAAGAGATCAGGTCGTATCCATCTTTTCCCTGCTTTTTTTCCACCAGTACTCTAATCGTCTCTTGCTGATCTCTACGGCTGATCTGTTTATGTTTCTTTCCACTTTAAACCCAAGCGCCTCTGGGAGTTGCACGTTACCTACGGTTCTCGCTGGGTGGATCCCGTCGCATTCCATTAGGATGTGCTGAGTGGTCTCTGTGTCTTTACTGCAGCATACACATGTCTCATCTAGTTCCGAATATTTGTTCCGATATGTTTTCGTCCTTAGGCAACCGGCTCGAGCCTCAAATAGCAAGGCACTGCCCTTTGTGTCATCGTACAGATTTTCCCTTCTAATTTCTTTCTTCTCATTCTTGTAAATCTCCATTGTCCTTTTCGTTTCCATTCTTTGCATCCAATTCACGGTCTCTATTTCTCTCACTTTCTTTCTGATGACCCCTGGTTGTCTATTTACACTTTCGATTATCCTGTACTTGGTTGCCAACTTCCTTGACCTCTTCCTCCATTCTGTGTCCACGCTTTTCATGTAGAGATAGTTGTGCACTTTAGCCGCCCATTTATTTTCATCCATGTTCCTGAGCCTTTCTTCAAAACTAATTTTGCTTTGTGCTTCTCTGACTTCAAAAGAGGCCCAACCCATGTCTCCATGCATTGCCTCATTTGTCGTATTACCGTGTGCTCCCAAAGCCAACCGGCCTACTGATCTTTGGTTAACTTCCAAACCCGCCAATATATCCGAGTTTAAGCATATAATGGCATTTGCGAATGTTAGCGCTGGCACCATTACTCCTTTCCAGATTCCACGCACCACCTCATACTTATTGTGGCCCCACAGTGCTCTGTGTTTTATTATTGCTGCATTCCGCTTCCCCTTTATTTTCAGATTATCTTGGTGGTTGCTTGAGTAATCCTTTCCTTCGTTTATGTGTACGCCGAGGTACTTATATTGCTTCACTATGGGTATTGCTGTTTAATTTACACCACGAAGTTACTCGTGTGTTCATTAAAGATCATAATCCCTGATTTCTCTGTGCTAAACTTAAGGCCTAGATTTGTCGCTGCGTTCCCACAGATATTCGCAAGTATCTGTAAATCTTTTTTACTGTCCGCTAGTAGCACAATGTCGTCTGCGTACATCAGTCCAGGGACCTTCTGTTGCACCATTTGTCCATTACGCATGTAGGATAAATCAAAACCTAATTCGCTGTTTTCCAGTCGTCTTTCTATGCCCTTGACGTAAAGCGTGAACAACAATGGTGACAGAGGGCATCCTTGCTTCAATCCTTGGTGAATTCCCACCATTGCATTTCCTTTTCGGCCTTCCCATGCCACTTGTACTTGGTTGTCTCGATATATCTCCCTCAGCAGCTCCACGAAATCGTCATCTATGCTTTCGTATTGAAGAATATCCCACAACAATTCCCTGTCTACGTTGTCATAAGCTCCTTTATTATCTAGAAAGGCTATCCATAAAGGTCTTTTCTGAGCTACTGAAATCTCTATGCACTGAGTTAGTAGAAACATGTTGTCTTCTAAGCGTCTGCCTGGCCTGAACCCATTCTGTAGTTCCCCTAATACACCGTTTTCCTCCACCCACTTCAACAGTTCTAATTTTATGGCTTGCATTGCCATTCTATATATCACCCACGTTACTGTAACTGGCCTGTACGAGCTCGTCTTATCCTTATCTCCTTTGCCTTTGTAGATGAGATTCATCTTGCTTTCACGCCATCCAACGGGAATATTCTTTGTTCTAATGACTTGCTCTATGGCATTAGTCAGCAGTGCCTTGCTTTTTGGACCGAGGTTTTTGATTAGCTGTATTGGGATTTCATCGGGTCCTGCTGCCGTGTTGTTAGGGACATTTTACTGCTGCCTTTTTCCAATAAAAGCTTTCTGTGCTAAATTTTGATTTCTCAGGCCTCTCTGTTGTTGCTGGATCTGTTGTCTGAACTACGCTTTTTCTCGTACCGAAGTTATGCCTGATAACGTCTGTGATGTACCGCAGCGCATCATCGCCTTCATAGATGTTACCGTCTTCATCGCTTATAGCCGTTTGCGAGTTTTTAGTTGGAGCTGCGAGTGCTTTTATATGGTTCCAGAATCTTTTTGGGGCGCCTTTGTCTCTTTTGTGAATGTTATGCACCCAACGTTCACTTGCGCATTTAATTTTCTCTTGCACGAGCTCACTCGCAACCCTTTTTTTTTCTCGGTATGTATTCCATCTAAGGAGCACCTCTTCTTTTTGTAGAGGTGCTTGTAGAGGTTCTTGCAGAGGTGTAGAAGTTCTAGAAAAAGGCGCAGCAGCGCCGCCGACGGCGGCTACTGGCGTTTGCTTCACCCGCCTCATTGCCCCTCCCTCTTGCTCACGCCACTAGGACATTATTCAAGTACACTATAGATTTTCGGAGTTCTGGCAGCCCGCTGGCAGCCAGAGGGCAGCCAACTAGTTCCGCTCTAATAGGAAGTCACGTGGGCTGGGATCCCAAAAACGAGGTGTTGCGGCAGCGAGGTGTTGAGGCCAAACGTCAGGGAAGAGCGGCCGACTCTGAGTTTAGTGTAAAGGAAGCGGAACACCTGAGACAGCGTCGTCTTGCCATAAACTTCGGGTACCCTGATTTTCTTGGCAGTAGAAGGGCTGCTGATTGTTTTATTGTAGTCAAACACAGCCTAAAGCGTAAAGAATAAATTTACCTTCACATTTGTTTTCTGGAAGCAACTACTCGTGATGGGCGAATTAAAATACGATATACCATTTTAACATACAGCAGGTAGCTCTACCTGTAATGTTTAGGGAGCTGAGTAATTTTGTGCTCGAAAAGGCTCTTTAGCCAATGCAGCATTTTAAAAGGTATTTATCTCTTCCCTTTCATATTGCATGAGGGTTACGCATGACTACTAAGTCAAAGTCAAAGTGATGAGGCGGCTACTATAGTTGACTAAGGGGTTTGAAAAACGTTGTCAGGTGTTGCTTTTTCATGTTGGCCGTAATGTGTCTCCTAATGACCAGGATTCGGCTCCCATGGTCACTAGAGGTCTCACACTATGTCAAACGACAGCCACATGCACGTCAAATAGTAACGCATCAAATTCTAACTGCTCAACCTCACGTGGCATCTGTCGTAGCATTGCGATTCATAAGTTGCGATGCCGCATTTATATACAGATGGGACTAACCCCTACCAGCGCTGTGCTGTCAGATACACGTGGCGCACAGTGTTCTGAAATACCATCCATGAGACGTCACAGTTAAGCCGTGTGTGGCTTCGCGGCTGCCTTCCTTGCCAGCACTTTCCGTCTTCCTGATTGCATTGCATATGCACAGTGACATCGTGTGAAATCTTGGTGAAAACGTCGCTCCTGTGGCAGATGGTCCGTTCAAAAATCACGAGCCCTTCACCTGTCGAGAAAATGGGGGTAAGCGAAGCTTGTCGTTTGTGTATCTGACTTTCGTGGTGATTTCCTTTTTATTTCTCTCTCTCTATCTCTCTCTCTATCTATCTAGCTTTCTCTTTCTGTTTCTCTCTCTTCCTTTGTCTCTATTTCTTTCTCTCTTTTTATATCTCTTTCTACCTTTCTCTTTCTCTCTGACGTTCGTGGTTATTTTCTTCCTTTCTCTCTTTCTTTTTCTCATTCTCATTCTCTCTGTCTATCTCACTCTGTCATTCATTTCTTTCTCTCTTTCTTTATCTGACCTTCGTGGTGATTTCCTATATTTCTCTCTCTCTCTTTCTCTCTCTTTTTATTTCTTTCTGTCTATTTTTCTTTATTTTCCCTCGCTTTCTTCCTCTCTCTCTCTCTTTCATGTGCCAAGGAGCTTGGACCCTTTCTGCACTATAGCCAGGATCAGCCCACTTCTCAGCGCGACACTGCCGCCACGACCACCACCGAAACCTGTGAGCCTATAAACGTTTGCTTAAAAACCTCGGCTTCAGCTGCTATCATTCTCACTTCGACCAAAACGATTCGGTATGTTCTAGGAAAACCTTTATTGTAAGTATGGTGTCCTAGTGGATTGTACCCATGACCAGAGTTGGTGGTATTCTGCGTGCTGAGCGTCCACCTAATACTGCTGAATGTCTTGGAATATTGCAGTATAGTTGCCATCTGGGTCAGTTGGTACATATTCTTGAATATTAAAGCAGACGAAAAAAAGAAGGACAGAGAGGAGACATGGCACACACAACGGCTGGATACCTTGTGTAGAGCGTCGATCCCTTCTGACAGACACGGTTGCTTCTCATCTTTGTCAGCTTTCTCTGCTACATGGCATACACTGGCAAGAAGTTCATGGCCGCTGACACAAGGCTTCAAACTGTATTTGAGCCCATTCTCTTGATGGATGGATGGAAAAGCTTTATTAAGCCAGCGAGTTTGGACCTTTCAAGGACCCCTGGCCACCGCACAGCCCTCACATTACGTGCATGTGTCCAGGCCACGTAGGGCCATAGCACTGGCACCCCGGTTCAAGCAGCGAAGTTGGGTGTTCAGGTCCTGCGACGCAAGGAAGGCCTCCCATTCCTCCCATGTTCCGATGGCGTGCTGTCCCTACGGGGGAGGATTGGCAGGCAGGGCAGCCGAAGAGGATGTGGCCTAAGGTGGCGTGCGACTCTCCACAGAGAGTGTACTCTGGCGAAACGGGTTGGAAGTGGGATAGGAGCTGAGGGGTGGGAACAGTTCGGGTCTGGAGTCGCCTCCAGAGGATTTGTTGGGAGTGGGATAGTCGGGGGTGGGGAGGAGGGTAGAGTTGACGAGCAAGGCGTGCTTGTTGGGTAATTTCGGAGAACACGTGCGCCCGCTCCCTCGAGCCTGGCTGGGGTCGCCATTTGCACGGCTTACAAGTCCTCGGGCTAAGTTATCGGCGGCCTCATTTCCGGGATTGCCAGAGTGAGCCGGCACCCACACGAGCTCAATACATCTATCAGAATTTTGGACGCACATTCTCAATATTTGCCACGCTGCTTTGGCTCGCGCGACGCGGCGGGAATGATGGTGCTCTGGCTGGACGTTCTTAGGGAGGGGTTTGATGATACGCGCGGCGCGCATGGCGCGAGGGAGAGATATTAAATCGACAACATGTGCGGGTATGCGAATTCCAAGATAGTCCAGTATATGCCCTCCTGTTTCTGTGCCAGCCAGGCGAAAGTATTGTGTATTCTGTAGAATATCTGCAATATCCTCAGAAACCGATACTCCTTGCAGAAAGGTAACAGAGCCTCTGTGGACCACAGGCCATTCCTTCTTTGGCAAGTGCCTGCGCCACTAGGAGGGCGAGTATTTCGATGGATCCAAAGCTACTTGACACAAAGGTCCTTGTATGTACGCACAGAAGATGGTCCGACTACTGACCACTACACATGCCGTGGCGTTCCTCAAGGCGGTGTTCTAAGCCCTATTCTTTTTAACCTCACACTTCTTGGGCTGGCCGATTCCCTTCCGGAAACAGTGAGTGTTTCGATCTACGCCGACGACATCTGCATCTGGGCATCAGCGGTGACTCGCCCGCAGGTTCGGGCAAGGTTACAGAAGGCAGCAACGCAGGCAACTGGCTATCTTTGCACACAAGGCCTAACCATCTCGACAGAAAAATGTGCGTTAGTCGCTTTTACGCGAAAAGCGATGTCTGGTTATCCAGTGTGCATCAATGGCCAGCGTATCTCCTACAAGAGAAATCGTCGGTTTTTGGGTGTCTTTGTTGACCGAGACCTCTCCTGGAGCCCTCAGGTTGCCCACTTGAAGAAGAAGCTCACATCTATGGTTCACGTTTTCAAATTCATCGCCGGTAAAGCGTGGGGATCATCAGTGAGCTCTATGCTACAGTTGTACCGAGCGCTTTTTATCGGCTTCCTACGCTATAGCTCTCCCGTGCTTGCTAAAACATGCAGATCAAATCTTCGAGCCCTTCAGAGCGTGCAAGCACAGGCATTACGTGTTTGCCTCGGCCTTCCGCGGAGCGCCTCAACAGCAGGAACAGTTATCACGGCTCAAGACCATCCGATCACGACTTACATGACCATCGACACGCTTAGGGCCCATATTCGCCACGTTTCACGGGTGCAATCAAGCTCTCTTGCCTCCCTGCCAGAACGACGACCACAGGCGTCATTTTCCAACGTGGTCAACATTCATAGTGCCTCCCTACCATCGGGGTTCACACCCTCGACACGTTCACCATCAGCGTTGTGGTGTTTAAAACAACCTGAAGTGCGCCTTTACGTTCCAGGAATAAGAAAAAAGACGGATATGCCCACTTTGGCCTTGAAGCAAGCAGCTCTCGATTGCTTGCACTCTTTCTACTCTGACCGAATCCACATATATACGGATGGCTCTTCCACTCAGACCAGCTCCACCGGCGCAGTGGTTATACCATCACGATCGATGAGCATCACATACAAGACTTCTCACGTGACATCATCGACCGCTTCGGAGCTTGTTGCCCTCCGAGGTGCCATTGATTATATTAACAACCAACCGGCTAATCGGTGGGTAATATTATGCGATTCAAAGGCGGCCCTACAATGTCTTTTGTCAGCTCTCCGTCGCGGGTCCTGCGAACAACTCGTCTCGGAGATACGAGAAATGCACCACCATACGATCGCAAAAGGACACGACGTCGTGTTTCAGTGGCTGCCGAGTCATTGCGGCATCACCGGCAACGACATCGCCGACGAAGCTGCTAGGAAAGCACACGAAGGAGCAAATATTGTTTCTGTACCTTTGTCGAGGACTGACGCAGCCCAACATCTAAGCAAGCTAGCGCAAACTATGACATTGGAGAAGTGGCATACAACTGAATTCGCCCAACATTGGTTGCATTCTCTCGACCCATCTATGCAGCTGCGGCTGTTGCCTGGATTTCCGCGAAATGAGGAGACAATGCTGTGCCGCTTACGCTTGGGTGTTGCATTCACCAATGCTTACACGTGTTTGATTGGAATGGCTGATAGCGCCGAGTGTAATGCCTGTGGTGTCGATGAGACTATAGAACACCTACTATGCTACTGTCCATCTTTTCAAAGCGAAAGACATAACCTCTGCAACGTTCTCAATAGGCTAGATAGAAGACCGTTCACTTTGAGCAAGATCTTGGGACCATGGCCTCGAATATCACAGCTGCAAAAGGCCACAAAAGCGCTGCTGCGATTTTTAAAAACGACAGGACTGAGTGACCGTCTATGACCCGGACTGAGTGATAATCAGTGATAGAACAGAGATCTGTTGCTACGTCGGCGATATCAAGAGTGAACTTTCTATTCTTCTCTTAATCTCTCTCTCCCCTTTTTCCTTCCCCCAGTGTAGGGTAGCCAACCGGGCTCAGTCCTGGTTAACCTCCCTGCCTTTCATTAAATCATTTTCTCTCTCTCTCTCTCGCCTGCGCCACCTGATTCACTACACCTCAGCAGCTAGGCCTGCCAAACGTCGGTGTTCTCGAAGGAAACGGACGCCAGAAATTTCGCTACGTGCAGACAGGCACAGGACCCGAAGCCAGTCATGCAAGAGTATCACCTGTCTCCAGCACTCCGATTTCCATAACTTAGCTTTCCGCTTCTATTGCCCCGAAGACGGCTCCAAAAGGCCGAAGAAGGCCACAAGCTCCTTGGCTGCCGAGTTCACCTTGAGGCAAAGGGACAAAACACGCGCCCGGCATGTTATGAAAGCAATTGCGCTTACGCAAAGCGTTGCCTGGCTTTCGGGATAAGGCACATTTAGAAGGTTACCGAGCGAAGAAGAAAAGCATTGCAGTAGAGTTGAGATCTGGGTCAGTTGGTACATATCCTTGAGTATCAAACTAGCCAAAAGACGAAGGACAGAGAGGGGACGTGGCACACACGACGCGCAAAGAGTCGTTGTGTGTGCCACGTCTCCTCTCTGTCCTTCCTCTTTTGGCTGGTATAGTACTCAATTCTTGGAAGTGTTTGTCGGGCTTTGAGCTTGGCACATTGATTTACACTTTCTGCAAATCAAAGTAACAGAGCAAGGGCCGTCGTTATGCGAGGCCGGCTGATTATTATAAACGAAGAAGGCGGGGATGGACAGCTTGCCAGATGTAGTTTCTTTCAAATAGTTTTAAGAGGACACCGAAGTGCGGGGACAATGCTACAGATGAGAATGCTCAGATGTGTGCTTTTTTTACTTTGATTTAACAACGCAGAAAGTAATGCAGGCGGGCTGTTAGTACCCTTATGAACACTCGGGTTGCAAGGACTCATCAACCACCTTCGCAACGGCAATACCTTGCGGCTGCCTAGATTCCAAGGCGTTATGTGACTCCCACCAAATTTTAGCGATTGCTGTAACATCCCGCTTCTGCGCACTGGGTAAAGTCTCCTAGTGCTACTTATTTACCATACCACGGATAACGTGCTCGAAAACATTTAGACCTGTTTCGGCTTTGTGTATTCTGAAAGTCATCACAGGATGCTCGAGCGGCCAGTCGCGCGACAATTTTGCGGGTATTATCAGGCTTCATTCCCGCTCGGAAAAGCGCTTTAATGTAGCACGGGTGTAGCACTTTAATGTAGCACGACTTCACAGGGTACTCGCTTTGCCATGCTCGTATGCAAACATCTTTCATTTTTATAATTTATGCCCCAAAGGTAAAGTAGGCGACATTAGCGGGAGTGTTGTAGGCATGTGTAGCCAAGCATATTAGTCCGCACAGCTCAATAAAAGCCTGATCTTCTCTTTGTAAAATTTTGTTTGGCGGCACGCAGGGAATTGAATAAAATCGGCCTAGGCATCCACGCGCACGATATGTTGCTCCCTTCGGGTTTTCAGCAGTAGCTGTGCTCCTCAAGTGCGAAGGATATTCGCCTGGGTCTGGATATATCTGAGGTTCAATAAGGCCTGTGTGGTTAATGTCGATTGCTGATTTGCTGGCAAAATTTTCTCGCAACTGATTATTTCTGCTTGTTCAATAATATGCATCTTTAACTGTGCGCTGCGGTAGGAAGTTAGGAGCTCCTAACTTAGATGTTTTCGAAAACGCCCTACAAATTTCTTATTCGATATCCTGCCCTAAATTTATCACTCACAAACTCGCAAATAATTCTGGCTGTTTTTATAAATACGCAGAAAATAATAATAAAAAAGAAGCATTGTGGATTGCAGCGCGCAATAGCCAACATATGTGCGTACTTTTTACATGCTGCATGGAATCGCGTTTGGTCATGATGGTGTTCCCCTATTGTTTCTACAGATAATTGAAAGCATGGGTTAAATGTAGCATAAACACCCTTATAGGTTTTCCTTTACACAATAAAAGAATAGGAAAACAATATGGGGTTTCGTTTGAAAAAACATGATCTAATTGCGAGACACTGCATTGCGGAGAAACATGTGCACAAATGTCTTTTTGCGACACGCCACCAATAAATTGCGCCCACAAGGATCAAGATAATTTTTTTCGGCCTTGGGCGGAGCTGTGCAGTGCCATATTTATTGCGCTTCCTCGGCGGCTCAAGAAAAGAAGGAGATCAGAAACATACGTATATGTAATGAGTCTACATTGCGCACTTCTTTTCTTTGTGTGTGCGTGTGAGAAGGAACAATGTGTTGTGGTGCACGTAATGATATTCATTTGCACATTATTGGTGTCGTCTCACACTACTTCAGGTCTGGATTATGGCATTTTTATTGCGTGAGCACTTTTGGAGTACTTCACGAAATTTCCGAGGGCTGAGACTGTATCCATGTATGTTGCTGTCTAACCGCTGTCCGCCTGCCTGAGTCACTGGATGTCCGTAGTTACATGGGTAGCGGGCACCGAAGGACCTCAATAAAGTTATTCATCCATCCATCCATCGCGCTGCTGTGCTGAGGAATTGAAACCAACGATAGGCCAAACTTGGGTCACTCTGTATGTGGTAATGTATACATACATGCCACTCTTCAACAAACCTCTTTTACGCTGTTCATTGAAACTCTTTGACGCCGACTTGGACCACTTCGTATGTGCCAGTAGGCGCGTGTCGCTCTTCAATTGTTGTATTTGACGTCAACGTCAGTAAATAGGTACGTGCTTCTGCGAATTCTGGCGATACTGGCGATACGGAATCCACGTCACAAGGGCTTCCCAAGGACAGCAACCCGATGAATTTACAGGCTTCGCCACAAATGGCCGGGTAAGTGCAGTTTTAATGAACGTCCTACATGCCAACGCTTTAGCGAGTGGCGGTAACAAGTTTACTGAGTATGCGCCGCACTTCAATGAGCCCTTCGACAGCTTCGCCTTTGAATGTACAGGAAGCGAGGAAGCAATACTCAGCGTTCGTAGGCGCCAGCGCACCCCGCTTCCCGTCTCAGAGACCACGCGCGGACTTTAGCGGCAGTGCGCCTAGTTGGCTCAGCGTGTCCAGGAAGAAGCGCGAGAGTGCCGCCAGGTTGTCGCATTACACGTTCCTCAGCGTTGAATGCACAGGTGCGCCGTGCATTTCGGATGTCACGCGCAGGTTTTGAGGAGGCGCCGCTAGATTGCGCCCAGTGGTGCAAGCGCTAAAGAGGAATCCCACTGCAGTACACGCCTCATACACAACCCGTTTAGACAGCAGCATTAACCTCAACAGTCCTCGTGAATCCAGGGTGCACTGCCGCAATTTTCTTTCCTTTAAAAACCATGAAATGAACCCGCCATAACGCGCGTGCTTGTACAACTTTAACCAATTTTGGTGAAAGTCTGATATGTCCTACATAAAAAATGGGGGCATGCGAAACTTGTGTGTGTATCTGACCTTGGTGGTGACTTTCCTCCTTTCTTTCTCTCCCTCTTTCTTTCACTCTCTCTCGATCTTTCTTTCTCTCTTTCTTCCTCTCTCTTTTTCTCTCTCTCTGTCTTTTTCTTTTTTGTCGCTTGTATGTTCCATTGAGCTTGGACCCTTTCTGCGCTATCGCCAGGATCGGCCCACTTTTCAGCCTGACACCACCACCACCACCGCCGACACTTGTGAACCTATAAAGCTTCGCAAAAATAAAATTCAGCAATCCCACGCACTGTGTGAATCGCCGTTAGGCGAAGCATCTTGCAGGCAGCTGGTAATGCATCATTAAGCTTCCACAAAGTGTTACCAGGCTGACCAATGTGTTCGTGTAAATCCAGTATTTGTGTCTGGCGCAAGGACTACAATTCAGGAAATAAGCTACAATTTGCGCGGTAGAGCGTATGTTTGGTGTCAGCAGCAACACAACTACGACTGCATGATTTCTCTGAACAATGAAATTCTTGTGAACCAGCAGCCTGAATATGCGAGATGGGTTAGTAACGCAATAAGTTAATGCTCCCTGTTGGCAGCATGTGGGGGTATCACTTGGAGTACACAAAGCGGTGATTTGATGGTGGTACTGTATAGCACAGAGTCCAATCCGTGTTATTTTCTAGCCTGTGTTCCCCAAGTAAGAGGGTTCCTTGCGTGAATAAGCGGCTTTGGAACGACGAGAAGTGCCTTGAAAGTCCGGTACAAACTTCAGAAAGAACGAGACAACGGCAGGTTGGCTCTCGGATATCAACGGTCGTGAAAAACCAGTGTATAGCTTCCAAAATGTCGGGATCGTCTTACGCGTGCCACCTGCTTCGAGCACAGGTTGCATGCGAGAATCGAAAGCGAAAGCAGGATTACGAAGCTGCAATGATGATGCAACGACCATCATGGCATCACGAACTTGAGCATGTGGGAGGACGTCTGGTTTATCATCGCCACATTCTTTATTACTCATCGGTGAACGCAGACGAAATCACTGGGCGCTCTGGTCCGCTCGTTCCTTGTACCTTGGGGCCAGCTCGTTCCTTGCGGCGCGCCGAGTTAAGCACTTATTCGCCTCTTCGTTAACGTCGATTCAACGCCGATGGTTCGTCACAGTCATCCCCCCCCCCCTCCCTGTAGCGATAGAGCCGGGGCGCGAAGGACCGATCTCCAGGTGAGTGTCGTTAGTTTATGCGTCGTCGAAGTGAACGCGCTTGGTGTTCGGAAGTGGTTTGTCGTCGGTGGGTATGACGGCCGCGTCGAGGAAGACAGGCTTGATGCGGTTAATCGAAACGCTGTCTTCGCGTCCATTCATCATCAGGCCGAAGTATTTGGGCAGCGCGTGATGACCTTGAAAGGTGCGTCATAAGGTGGCTATAGTGGCGGTCGCACTGCGTCGTGCCGCACGAAGATGTGCGTGCAACCTCGAAGAGCACGACTCACGAATGTTCGTTGTGAATAACGTCGGCAGTAAATAGGAGAGACCTCTCCCATGGCAGCTATGAGGCGACTGGCATAATCACCAACATCGAGCTTTGGTACCGGCTACGGGTTGAAAGATTTCCCAGGTAGCGTTAATGCAGTCGCAAACACGAGCTCTGCCGAGGACCAGGAGGCGTCAATCCGTATCACTCTGCGTACGACGGGGAGGACGAGTGGTAGACGCTCCGTCCACGGTACCAGTGTCCGTGATGCTGTGAGTGAGACTTTTAGCTGGTGGTGAAGGCGGCTCTACTATGCCGGTGGTGGGTAGTGGTTTTGATGTGTCTGACTCCAAGCAGTTGGGACATCGTACGACTGAACTTGGATTCGAGTCGAATTGATGACCTCGAGCTGTTGTAATGATCGTGGGAACTCCATAGCGGCTAATCCATACAGTGATAAGACCTCGTGCGACTGTCCCTACGGTGATACGGCGGAGTGGCAATGCCTCAGGCTATAGCGTGAACCGATCGATGCATGCTAAGGTATAGTGGTTGTCCTTGCATGGCGGCAAAGGACAGACCAGGTCAATGTGCACGTGGCTGTAACGCGCGTCAGGAGGCCCGAAGGTACCCAGCGGACTCATGGTGCGGCGGTGAACTTTCGTTTCCTGGCAATGCAGACAAGCCCGTGTCCAGCGTCGGACGTCGATATACATGCGTGGCCCCAGGTGTCGTCTGGTGACGAGGTGTTGAGTCGCTGGAATGCCAGAGTGCGACAAGGAATGCATGGCTTCGATGATGGAGCAGTGAAATTGTGACGGAACCTAATGGTGAGGACAACCTGTGGATACGTTGCAAACCAAGGGAGCATTGCAGCCTGGAAATTGAAAGTCTTAAGTTGGAGGGAATTATCCTTCAGTCGTACGTCCTGTAGTTCGCTGTCCTCTCGATGTGCTGTAGTCATAGCTGCAAAACCCATAGGTGGGCGCTCCTCACCAGATGCGTTGACTTGTATACGGGCTAGTGCGTCAGGGACTGGGTTTCTGGGCTGCTGATGGGCCGAATATTTCTCGTGAATTCGGATATGAAGGCAAGTTGGCGAACCCCACGGGAAGTGTTAGCAGCAAAAGTGAGCAGCTTGTGGTCGGTGAGGATGCAAAATTGCCGACCTTCGAGGAAGTGGCCGAAATGTCTCACGGCCAAGTAGGCCGCCAGCAGTTCATTACCGACAATGCTGTATCAACGTTCGGCCTGCGAGAGCTTTCACGAGAAGAAAGTGAACGGCTGTCACGCTCCGTGGACCAACTGCTGCAGCACTCCTCCGACGGCGACACCCGAGGCATCACACCGTGACTGACGTCAGGGTGTCTTACTTGGGATGTGCAAGGAGAGTCACGTTGGCGAGAGCTTCCTTGATGACGCTGAAACTGTTTCGGTATCGTCTGTCGAAGAGATGGGAGTGTTCGCTCTTGTTTGACCGGACAGGAGTGCGTGGAGTGGTTTCAAGATAACAACGCGGTGAGAGATGAACCGCCGGTGATAATTGGCAAGCCCAAGGAATTGTCGTACTTGCCTTGTGGTCGATGGCCGTGGAGAGTGCACTATGGCTTCCACACGAGCGGCAGCAGGAGATATCCCGCGGGAATCGACGCGATGGCAAAGGTACTACTGAGCACCGACACCAAACTTGCTCTTCGGGCCGTTCATGACCAGCCCGTACTTGCGTATTCGTTTGAACACATGGTGCAGGTGAAGTGCGTGTTCGTCTGCTGAAGGACTGAAGACGAGTATGTAGTCGATGTATACGAAACAGTAGCTGAAACCACGGAGAACCTGACCGCCAAATTGTTGAAACGTTTGTGCGGCGTTTCACAGACCGAATGGCATCCGGAAGTACTCAAACATGCCAAAAGGTGTTATTATGGTTGTCTTTGGTACGTCGGAAGGCTCCATAGGAATGCGGTGGTACCCCTTGACTAGGTCTATCTTGCTGAATACTGTGCATCCGTGCAGCGACGAGGTAAAGACCTGAATGTGTGGGATGGGGTATCGGTCCGCTAGGCTTATTTGTTGAGGTCACGGTAGTCACCGCACGTTCCCAAAGCACCGATGGGCTTGGGGACCATGTCTAGAGTTGATTACCATGAACCAGATGAAGTGCGGACGTAGCGAACTCGAGCATGTGCTCGAATTCTTGCCGCATGATCTTCTAAACGTCAAGAGCAATAGGACGAGGATGCGCAAGAAGAGGTGCTCCCTCAGTCGCAATGTGATGGGTGACGTCGTGGCGCACCGGGTCTTGGAGAGAAGACGCACATAAGAGATCTGAATACTCTCCGAGAAGTGAAAACCACTGTGGGGAGATTTTGGCATGTGCTTGTACAAGACGCAAGGGTTCTAAACAAGAGGAGACGCCTTGAAACGATAGCTTGGTCTCGGAATCCTGGAGACTGCTATCGCAGAGGTCTGCCACAAGTGTAATGAAGAAGAGTAACCTGTGCCTCAGCAGCATCGCCACCGGCATGAGCTCGTGGTTGCTGTCCTTGGCCGAACGCTTGTGACTGCTACCCGTTCGCCTGCATCCGTTGCTAATAAACATCTTAGCAAGTGGTGGAGGTTCGATACAATTCTTTCATATAAACCTGATGCGTCCGAAAGTACTCCGCTGTCTGAAGCTGCTCGACATGCTGAGGAATGCCGCCAGCTTGCCCGCTCTTTTTCCACCGAAGACCAGTGGCAGCAGCAATCCCGTCAACGAGCCGACCGTTCTGCACCTACATTTTCCCCTGGCTCTCTGGTCTGGCTTCGGGTACCCGCTACCACACCCGGCCACTGTGCAAAACTTGTCGCGAAATACCTCGGCCCCTACCGCGTTCTGGAGCAAACGTCATCCGTCAATTACCTCGTGGAGCCCCTCAAGCCACCGACAGACCTGCGCAATCGCGGCCGCGAACTTGTCCACGTCTGTCGCATTAAGCCGTACTACGACCCACTAGTAGTGTCTTCGCCTTAAGCCGCCAGGATGGCGCCTTTTTCGGCGGAGGGCGATTGTAATGAAGAAGAGTAACCTGTGCCTCAGCAGCATCGCCACCCGGCATGAGCTCGTGGTTGCTGTCCTTGGCCGAACGCTTGTGACTGCTACCCGTTCGCTTGCGTCCGTTGCTAATAAACCGCTTGCCACAAGCTTAAAATGCCATAGGAAATCCCCACCAATAATTTGGCACACGGGCGTCAGCGTCATTCATGATGTCAGCATTCATGTCATCACATACATTCCATAACAAGCATGTGGTGCCATTGATGTATGCACATGACATGCGCATTTATGTTTTGTCATTCCTCTCATGAGCCCCATGGCATGTCATAAAATCTATGTCATTCATGTCATTCATGTGAGGTCATGCATGCATGCTATAAATAAATGACCACGATGGTACCATGTCATTTAGACCATTTATGTCATTGCATACATGCCATAAACGATATGTCATGTCATTGATGTCATTACATGTCCTTCATGTTACATATGCATGCAAGCCATGCCCCACATGCCTATTCTTATACTATACACGCAGTGGAAGAAACAGAAGTTTAAAATGTGTGCTGGTGTTGCAGATTGGAAAGTGTACGGTATATATTACAAGAAGTCTAGCAGTTGGGTGTAAGGTAATACTTGGGTGTCTATGGCGTGTGACATTCTACACATAGCGGAATGCGGCCAATTGTATCCTGATAATGTTCGTAGTCTCCAAGGGCAATTTTTTTCGAAAAAAATAAGAAAATCACGTTGGGCGGTTAATTTGTGCAGTTGATTTTGTAAGACTTGCATTCTGTGTACACTAATACGTTATCATGTGTCTGTAACCACATCCATGCTACCATGAAACCTACCCGCCTCCTTTTTCAGTGCGGAATCGAGCTGTCCCGATAGAAACAAGCTACCAAGCGGCTTCGCGTTTTGCTACAACACAAATGGAGATCACTGGGTATGGCCTATTGCACTTTTACAGTTATTAACATATGATTCATGTGTACCAGTAACTCTTGCACTCGAAATATTTCTTTTCACGTAGTTTTCACGCGCGTTTCACAAACTGCAATTAAGTGGCGCCAGCTAAGCAGTTCTACTTCAGACAACGTGCACTACCCACGCATTTCCTGTTACCGACTGTGGAGATAGTATTTACTACCCTAGCGTGCACACACGTTATCGCTATTCTAGATTGTAGCTTCGGTAGCCTATGTAACTCCACGACAGAGCTTAGCCTCGCTGCACTCGTACATAAGGCTTAAGATAAGAGATCAACATCAGGGAAGCTTTTTTTGAAGCGATACGTTTGTTTAGTTTGTGGGACAAGTTTTTGTTAATAAAGGCTAGGTTTTTTATTACTTAGTTTCAGGATATCAACATGTGTCATTGCTGCAATGACAGACGTCATAAAGGAGAAAACTTGAAGGAAGTCGTAACGCTAATGTAGGCGTCTTTGATTGCCATTTTTCTTTTCTATTATTTTGACCGTCATTCGGGGTGTGACAAGGCCTCACAGAATTGCAAGATGCATGTTACGTGCAATCGTAGATGCGCCATCTGTGAAATCACCCAAATTATGTTTCTCTCCGCGAGGGAAGCGAGCGCCGGAGGAAGGCACCTGGAGGTGGCGAAGAGAATCACCGCGTTTGCACGCTTTCCGTTCGTGCTTCGACGCAGCGGTGCTCGCGGTGCATGTTCGCGGCGTCTCTTCCGTGCATGTGTAGCAATATGCGCTTTCTCTATGGCACCCCAGCAATTGCACAGTCGACATCAATGCAGCGTTCGCACCCCTTCCGTTCGTGCTTCGAGGCCGCGGTGCTCGCTGTACATCTTCGCGGTGTCTCTTCTGTGCATGTGTAGCAATATGCGCTTTCCCTGTGGCACACCAGGCGTTGCACAGTCGAGATCAATGCAGCGTTCGCACCCCTTCCGTTTGCGCTTCGACGCCGTGGTGCTCGCGGTGCATGTTGCGGCGTCCATACTAAAGCCCGTGGAAATATAGGCATTGTCGCATGCCCCCGCGCGAGGGACACGTGTAAATGCAGAGCATAGTGGGGTTCCGTGGTGTTGGTGTTGTTGGTGTGGCGGTGATGGTGTGGTGGTGGTGGTCTGGGTTCAGAGAGAAGAGAGAATCGCAAGTAGGTAACGTAAAGTTGTTATTATTTTATTGGCATCACTTCGACGCTTGCTCGCCGCCGCCTCTCGTTCCCGTACGCCGGGGTCCGCGGCCCGACGCTGACGTGACGCAGCCGCGTGTCGTTCTCGACTCGAAGTGTCCGCGGCCCGACGCTGACGCCTGCCCGCGGCTTCTCGTGCACGCTGCTCGGGAACCGCTTGTCGACGTTGACGCCTGGCCGCGGTTTCTCGTTCACGAAGTTCGGCGTCGGCAGCACGCTTACGACGCTTGCGTTCGGCGTCGGCAGTGCGCCGCCTCGCCGCCTTGTCTTCTGCCGCCGTCGACGAAGACGATGTTACGACCTCTTGAACTGGTGCTTCGGCGCTGATGTTGGATTGCGTCGAGGTACTAGTTGAAGGTATTGCTTCCATCGCTTATCAACTGCGACCGCCGACGAACGCAGGAGAAGAGAGCGCAGGAGTTGACGAGTGGAGCCCGCGCCAACCCGCTTTATATTCCTAGCGCGCGCGTTAGAGGGAGAGGGGGTGGAGAGAGGGCGCGCTATCACGCCAGCACCTGCTGTTGCTACGGTGCTTGCAGCGCCGGAGCGCGACTCAACTACGACGCTTCGCGCGCTGCACATGTGCTGCAAGCGTGATGCGGGAGAGGAGGAGTGGGGGAGAGGGCGCACCTGTGCTCGAGCTGTTGCGGACGGACGGCGCACGCTACATGTGAGTTAAAGAAATGCTCTGCATTTAAAAAACTAATGTAGTGCCAACTGCACCCCTTCGCCTCTGCCTCCTCTCCTGGCAGTTGTAGCAGCGCCTCTAGGGCGTCCACAAGGAAACTGCGAACGCGAGAGCCGGGAGCACGACCGGGCGCGTTCGCTAGCGCGGGAGCTGCGTCTCCGGCGCCCCATGGAGACGCTAGGTGGCGTAGAGGAGTGCGGAAGCACTCACATCGCGCTTCGCAGTACCATGTTTTTTGGTGTGTTTGGCCCTAAACACCCAGGAAAGTTCGACTCCATTTGACTCGTGAAGTCACCCGGAATCCGTGGACACCAGTTTTGTGACCCGGGAGCCGTTATTTACACCGCCACTTCAGAAGAAGCCCTCCACTACGTGGCAGCCGCGCCAAGCCTACCGATAGGTAGGAGACGCTGGCAGCTGCGCCGGTAGTGCCGGCAACGCAGACGCTGACGATGGCCGAGGCGTCTGCGCTCGACACAAAGAACGCCGACGGGCGTTCCTCTGCTACGACGGAAGAGGACATGGACCTTACCGGACCTTCGACGAGCAAGACCGACGGCATCAAGCCAACGACTACTCACTGTGAAACTATTGAAAGAACGACCACCGAGGACGACTGGCACACCGTCCTCACTTTGCGGCAAGCGAGAGAGAAGAAACAGGGACTAAGAAGACCCGAAGAACGAAAACCAGAGGAAAACCCACTGCGAACCCAAAGGAAAAGGAAGGGGATCAAATACCCGCCGTTTCCGAAAGACGACTTCAAGATAGTGATTCGACCCCACCAGGGCTTACCACTACGAACAATCACCACCCCGGAGATGGCTGCGGCAGTCTCATCCGCCTGCCAACACACCGTAACAGGTGAGCACTTTCTGTTACGGATAAAGCCGGGATCGAACATAGTTATCATATCAACCTCGGAACAAGAAGTGGCAGAGCGAATTCGTCGCATAACCACGCTCACACTAAATGGTCGCAATCATGCCGTAAACGTGTACGCGACGACTGGCGAAGAAGCCCTCAGGGGAGTGGTGCACGGGATACCAGCCAGCACATCTACTGAAACGCTCATGGCCAACTTGCGGGTGAGAACGCAAGGGGCGGAAATAATACATGCACGCATGATGGGGGAAACGAAGATTGCAGCGATCACCTTCTGTGGCCCGACTCTCCCGCGCTTTGTGTATTACTGCGGAGGAGAACTAGCCTGCCACCCGTATAGAGCAACGGTGCAGGTGTGCAAGACCTGCTACAGCAAGGGGCACCGTACAGATGTGTGCCGCCAACCGGACACTCGCGTCTGCCGCATATGTGGTACGAGGGACCCGTTTGACGGACATATGTGCGCGCCAAAGTGTGCCTCGTGCGGTGGGGAACACGTCACAGGTGACCGCAGCTGTACACAGCGACTCAGACAGCCGAGAACACCCACCAGGCAACCAAGAAAGCGCTCGCCCAGCCCAAAGGGTAGGGCGATCCGATGGTTTACATCTGAGGAAGAGGAATCGGAACTTTGCAACCAAGTGAAGTCGCGATCGCCAAGCCGACACAGGACTCCGTCACCCAACGATCGAAGTAGAGTCCGAGCACGCTCCAAGACACCGCCTCCACCCCGACGCGGATCGAGCTCAACGTCCAGGCCTTCACCGACAAACAACAGCCCGAAACATCAAGCAGGCGGATTGCAGCTGCCCACTCGACCCACCACGGAACCAGCGGGACAGAAGTCGACGCCACCTACGAACACGCAGGTAAGCTGGGCAAGGGTCGCGGCTCCCAAGACCACCCCAATAATACAAAGTGAGGAATATCAGAGAATAATCGCAGAAAATAAGCAACTTAAATCCAGTCTTGCTGAACTACAGGCCGAACTCGCAGCACTCAAACAACATCTAGCAACTACGACCCAAAGCCAGAACACACAAAACCAAGCAACACAAATGCACACGGACACGACACAATACGCTACCCCCGCGGCGCAACACGGGGAGGGACAGCTACGCAACATAGAAACCCAGCTCAAACTTCTCTTTGTTGAGATAGGAAATCTCAAGCAATATGTCGACGACTCCATCAAAGGGGTCAAAAAAACACGGAAACGGGGAAACACAAGCCCCGGAGGCCGCGATCCCAAGGTCTTGTTAACGACTGACACGGAGACAAATTTTGAGAGCTCCTATGATGGCTAAACAAAACACACGCAGTCAAGAGAATCTCGAGTTGTGGCAGTGGAACTGCCGTTCCCTGCACAACAAAGAAGCTGCACTGACACAATTCGTGGAAGCAGCGGCAATTGCGCCAGATCTTATATGCTTGCAAGAAGCCGGCAAACCGAAACGCTCAATAAGAGGATACACACTCCACAAAAACACTGATCACACGGGGACGGCAATATTGGTTAGGAAGGATCTCGAGGTGAGCGTCGAAACTATACCGGGCATTGAAATACCACATCAAATAGCCACGGTATGGCCGGTAAAGCGAGGTCGCCCGAAGAACATCGTAGCAAATGTATACAGCTCGCCACGAGCTCACAAGGCGGACTTCACACCAATTATCTTACACATCATGAACACCGCGAAACGAGGCGATAGAGTAGTATTGCTAGGGGATTTCAACGCCTGGCACACGGAGTGGGGTTACAGAAGGGACACGGCCAAAGGTACCAGCCTACTGAAGGCAACTCAGACTCACGATCTGATCCTCGTCACGGAGCCTGACTCGCCTACCAGACTGGGAAATAGCGTGTCAAGAGATACGGCCCCTGACCTCACTTTCGTAAGCGATGAACGAGGAGTCACTTGGACTAACCTAGACGAGACATTGGGGAGTGACCATTACATTCTCAGTGTCTCCATTCAAACGGCAAAAATAAGACATCCGATCGGCACGGCCCGTCTGACAGACTGGAAGAAATTTAGGGAATGCCAAACGGAGGCCCCGAGCTTCAACACGATACGAGATTTGTCGGGGTATTTACGGGACGCGGCGGAAAAAGCCTCCAGACAATTTCAAACCACACAGAAAAACCCAGTGGTCGACAACCATTTAAGCCATCTTTGGGAAGCAAGAAGAAGCCTGACCAAAAGATGGAAGAAACAGCGACACAACCGAAAGCTTAGAGAGCGCGTAGCACAACTCACGGAGGCAGCCAATGCGTACTCGCAAGAGCTGTGCACTACGAACTGGAGGAATTTCTGTGACTCTCTCCGTGGCACTCTAAGCACGAAGAAAACGTGGACAATCCTTCGCAGTATGCTCACCCCTGCAACCACGCGGAGAGAAACGACGCTCGCGCTCTGGCGCATAGCTAACAACTACGCAGGCTCAGACGAGGAGCTACTGAACGAGCTCCAAAACACGTACGTGGGAGAAAGGGTGACCTCAACCACCACACCAAGTTATACGGGACCGGCTAATTCCACCCTTGACGAACCGATATCGTCTGCAGAAGTATACGCTGCAGCGCTGTCCTTTAAGAGGAACACGGCGCCCGGACCGGATCGTATCACAAACGCCATAATCAGAAACCTGGGCACCGAAGCTTTAGAGAAACTAACGCAGCTCTTCAACGACACGGTTTGGAAGATAGGAGGGTCCATACCACCTGAATGGAAAGAAGCTGAAATCATTTTAATACCTAAGCCGGGGAAACCAAAATCGCTACAGAACCTCCGACCAATCTCGTTAACCTCTTGCCTTGGCAAACTTTTCGAAAAGATCATCCAAACACGGCTCGGGAGATACTTAGAGGGCAACGAACTCCTACCAAATTCGATGTACGGTTTCCGACATGGGGTTTCCACGCAGGACGTCTTCCTCCTACTTCGGGACGAGGTTCTCAACCCACCACCCAGAAGCATGAACAGAATCCTGCTTGCCTTGGACCTGCAGAAGGCCTTTGACAACATATCACATGACGCGATACTCACCGGCCTACAAGAAGTAGGCTGTGGGGAGAGGATCTACAGTTACGTGCACAGTTTTCTCAAAGACAGAACGGCGACCATAGGGCTGGGCCACCTACGATCCGACACGATTAACATGGCCAACAAGGGCACTCCACAAGGCTCTATACTCTCCCCACTACTTTTCAACATAGGGATGAGGAAATTGGCTCTAGCGTTGGAGGAAGACCCGGAACTTGGAGTAGCTATCTACGCGGACGACGTCACCCTTTGGGCAACTAAGGGGTCCTACGGGCACAGACAAGACACTCTACAAAGAGCGATCAACACAATTGACGAACACGCGAGAAGGGCAGGCATGAGATGTGCACCAAAAAAATCTGAATTTATACAAATAAGACCTAAAAACACCCAGCAGACACGCTCCCCCATCCTCAATCTGGAGATCAACGGAAGCCAGGTCAAACAAGTGCAGGAGCTCCGGGTGCTAGGCATGCTAATTCAGGAGACGGGCAGCGTATCGTCAACGCTAAACAAACTCAAACACACATCCAGGAGCGTATCGAGACTCATAAGAAGAATAGCCCGCAGTAAGGACGGCATGAGGGAGGACGACACCAGGAGACTGGTAGAAGCCTTCGTCATCAGCCGCATTACGTACGCTCTGCCATACCAGCTTTCACGCAGATGTGAAGCAGAGCAGGCCAACGTACTCATACGGACTGCCTACAAAGCTGCACTGGGCCTCCCTGACTGCACTGGCACAGAGCGTCTGGAGAGTCTGGGTATTTACAATACGTACGATGAACACGCCGCGGCAGTCTTGATCGCGCAGAGAGAGAGACTCAACTCGACAACCCAAGGTAGAGCATTACTACAGAGACTTCACTACCCCTTGGCACCCCAATTCTGCGGGGAGGAGACGCACCAAATACCCAGACAAGACAGGGAACGCATACACGTGCACCCAATACCCAAGAACATGCACCCCATGTTTAACGCCGGCCGCAGACGAGCGAGAGCGGTGGCACTCGAACTGTTAAGCAACGACCCAAACACTCACTACACAGACGCAACTCCCTACCCCTCGAGGCTGAGAGCATTTGCTGCGGTCGTCACTAGAGGTAACGAAGCAATCACGTCGGCTACGATCCGTACCAAGAGCACGTCCGTGGCCGAAGCGGCGGCCATAGCACTAGCCATACGAGCGGCAGAGGGCAAGAGGCAATCTGCACACGTTCTCACGGATTCGCAAGAAGCTTGCCAACTGTTTCTCAGGGGCGTCCTCCCTCGGAGCGTCCTAGGCATTCTAGGAAAGAACCTTCGAGAAGATCACATCATCACATGGTGCCCCGCTCACGAAGGTGTACAGGGAAACGAACGGGCGGACCGCTTGGCTCGAGGACTAATTTTCCGAGCCGCGGACACATCGACCCGGGAGGAATACCTCACACCTACGCTGCCGCGAGATATCCTCGACAGCCAAAGGCGCGCAAGGCAGACAATGGCGCCACCCCACCCTAAACTCACACGCTGGCAATCCCAGGACTGGAGACGCCTACAAACGAATACATATCCCAACATACACACACTCAGCAAAATACACCCGTCCCAATACGATGACTGCTGTCCTTGGTGCAGCGACACACCAACCCTCATACATATCACTTGGCATTGCAAACAAAGACCAGCAGAGGGAAACTCACCCCTCGTTACACGCAACGAACTTGAAAGGTCGTGGGAGGCGCGACTCGCCCGGCAGGACCTGGGAAGCCAGCAGGCAACCTTGGACCAAGCCGAACGAGCCGCTAGAGCTAGTGGGGCCCTGAAGTAGGGGCTTCACCCGCAAGAACCTCAGTGTGCTATTTTAATAAAATGTTTATTCCTCCTCCTCCTCCGGCGCCCCATGGAGCCAGGGCATCGCCGCCGTTGCCTCGGCGCGTGCTGCTGCGTTGGCAGTATGCCCCGACCACGTAAACAAGAAAAAATTTTAAATATAACTTCTTTCTCTCTTTCTATATCTCTATCTATATCTGTCTTCTTTTCTGTCTCTTCCTCTGTGACCTCCGTGGTGATTTTCTTTCTTTCTCTTTTTCTCTCTCTCTATCCATCTTTCTTTATCTCTCTATTTCTTTCTTGCTCTAGCTCTCTATCTCTCGGTATTTCTCTCTTTATTTCTTTCTCTCTCTCTCTCTCTTTGTTTCTTCATCTCGTTCTCTCTTTATTTTTCGTCCCTGGCATGTGCCAAAGAGCTTGGACCCTTTCTGCGCTATCGCCACGAACGGCCCTCTTTTCAGTGTGATACCGCCACCACTACCACGACCGCCAAAAGATGTTAGCCTATCAAACGTCCCTTAAAAAATCACCACGCCTTCCCCTGTCGAGAAAATGGGGGTAAGCGAAGCTTGTCGTGTGTGTATCTGACCTTCGTGAGGGTAACGTAAAGTTTACGACATGTGACGGTAATAAAACATAAACGTTTATTAAATGTATACATCTAGGGAAGGAAACGTACAAAGCAACGGAAGGAAAAGTTGCAAGAAATTCGAAAAAAATAAAAGGTAAGTGAACGAACAGTAGCGGGAAAGGGAAGGGAGAGCAGTGGGCCAAGTACACACACGACAACCTTTCCTTATCCCAATTTTCTTGGCAGGGGAAGGGCTGGTTATTTTCTTCTTTTTCGCTCTCGCTCTCTTTCTATCTTTCTTGCTCTTTATTTTTCTTTTTTGTTTCTTTATCTCTTTCTATCTCTCTCTCATTTTTTCTCTCTCCCTAAATTCTCTCTCTTTCTCTCTCGTTCATTCTTTCTCGCTTTCTCTCTTTCTTTTTTGTCCTTGGTATATGCCATTGCGCTTGGACCTTTGTGCACTATCATCAGGATCGGCCCACGCGACAGGGGTATGTGCCATTGAGCTTGGACCCTTCCTGCACAATCGCCAGGATCGGCCCACATTTCAGCTTGACACCGCCACCACCACCACCACCACCACCGCCGTCGACACTTGTGAACCTAAAAGCTCCGCTTAAAAAACGAGCGTAAACTCAAGATGGCGCTTTCTCCACCTTCTAAAGACATAGTGCGTCACGTTTGAAACCTTGCGATTTCTGAGCACCACGGAACTTCACCGGATGTCCATTTGCAGTGCATTGGCTCTGCCTTCAGTAGCGTCAGCGCCGAGCGCGTCTGCGTGTAAACGCACTCGCGTCCGGCCCTGCTTGCTTGCGGCGATGGTTTTTCCCAGTACAAGCGCTTACTTATATTTTCTGTCAAGCACTTTGATGACACGGTGTACCCCTAAATGAGTGAACAAGTCGTGACCGCACTATCGGCACAAACTTCTCAGTTTAAAGAGCGTAAAACATACCTTTCTTTTAGGGGCGAAGCTCCTTAAGGCGGCACCCGTTCGTCCCTCGTCGTAGTAGTAGTGTGTAACCAGTCTGAGAAAAATGAGAAAAAATTCCGAAGTTGTGTCCGTAGCGCTGAATCGAACCAGGGACCCCTCGCTTCCGAGCGCGCGGCGTTAGCCCACTACGCCACGAAGCGGGCATGGACACACGCACCACGATGGCAATAAATACCCAACATTAACGAAAGGCCGCGTTTCTAGCGCGTTTCTAACGCGTTTGTGCTAGCGCGTTACGGCCCGTGTAAGGAGCTGGTGTAAGACGCTGTGGCCTCTCCGCCTTACCTTCAACGCGTTTCGAACGCGCTGCCCAAGGCGGTGGCAAGTCAAGTTCAAGTCGAGGAGCGTTTATGAATACGGGGGGTATACTCTCTCAGCAGTCGTGTGATGGCGTCGGCAAACGCGGTGCACGTTCCGGCATGTGTAAATGGCTGCGTAAGACGCTGTGGCCGCTCCCCCTTACTAGAGAGTACTGCACGTCTCTAACGCGTTTGTGCTAGCGTCCCCTTAAGCGGGAGATCCGATGATTCCCTCCGGAGCTTCGCCCACTCATCATCATTCATCCCGTGGATATGCTGTGATTTTTTTCAGGGGCTTTATGTCATGCATCTAAAGACAATGCGAGCTCTTCTGTTTATTGAATAATTGCATGACGGTGACAAGAACTTTAATTGGTACTGAGAAACTGGCCAGGGGGAGCCGAAGGCTCCCTCAGGTCAAGTCGGTGGCTTCGCCCACGATGGCACCGGGAGGCGAAATCCTGTTGCGATGTCGTGGGCCCTCTGGACTGCCTGGAGCGGGATGTGGTGGTGGTCGCTTTTAGGGGCGAAGCTCCTTATAGCGGCACCCGTTCGTCCCCGTCGTCGTAGTAGTAGTGTGTAACCAGTAGTGTGTAACCAGTCTGAGAAAAATGAGAAAAAAATTCCGAAGTTGTGTCCGTAGCGCGGAATCGAACCAGGGACCCCTCGCTTTCGAGCGCGCGGCGTTAGCCCACTACGCCACGAAGCGGACATGGACACACGCACCACGATGGCAATAAATACCCAACATTAACGAAAGGCCGCGTTTCTAGCGCGTTTCTAACGCGTTTGTGCTAGCACGTTACGGCCCGTGTAAGAAGCTGGTGTAAGACGCTGTGGCCTCTCCGCCTTACCTTCAACGCGTTTCGAACGCGCTGCCCAAAGTGGTGGCAAGTCAAGTTCAAATCGAGGAGCGTTTATGAATACGGGGGGCATACTCTCTCAGCAGTCAAGTGATGGCGTCGGCAAACGCGGTGCACGTTCCGGCATGTGTAAATGGCTGCGTAAGACGCTGTGGCCGCTCCCCCATACTAGAGAGTACTGCACGTTTCTAACGCATTTGTGCTAGCGTCCCCTTAAGCGGGAGATCCGATGATTCCCTCCGGAGCTTCGCCCACTCATCATCATTCACCCCGTGGATATGCTGTGATTTTTTTTAGGAATTCCTCCCACTGATTGAATACCGCATATTTTTACAACCTTCAGACACGACACAAATCAGGCCCCTTGTTTCTACATACATTCCATTGCCGTAGTCAGCATTACCTTTTCGCCTTTTGGGGGCGCAGCTCCTTAGGGCGTGGGTCTGTCCTTCCTCTGATGTAGTATGTAGCCACCTGTAGGTTTATGAAGTGTTCACTAGATGGCGTTCTGGTTCCGCTTCCACTTTGCGCGCGTTCGGGGCGAACGCGGGCAAAACGCCGACGGCGTCGAAAACAGTTCTGCGCGTTGCTGGTGCTGCTGCATGTCCAAGTTTATACAGCTGATAAAACTACCTTTAGTCGACCCCATGGCTGCTTCGCATACTACTCAGGGTTCCCCTACGGGAAGATGGTGTAATTTCCTCTCTCGTTCCCGACGCGCGCTCTCTTTATCTCTCGTCCGTAGCTGTGGTTTACCCGAATGATCCCCCCGGTGCTTCGCCCACTGATCATCATTCACTTCGTGGATATGCTGTGATTTCTTTCCTTCTTTCGAACCTCTCCCGACACACACCGCTGCGAACCACATCGCCCTGCTGTGCCCTAGCGGGATAATTGCACGAGCACATATTTTCGGCGAAGCGCCACACTGGATGGCCTTCGCGCCTCAACTAACTTAGTTTACAATCTACACAACGCACGTGAGAGGAGCTGCCTACACATTGACACGAATGGCGCTACTTTAGGTTTTTTCCAGTGGCTTTAGTCCATACGCTTGCGCGCAACCCCGTTCGCGAAGTGAAACGTCGCTGTAAACTTTTGTTCCACAGAATATTCCAGACACGCTGCGAAAAACCCCATTTCATACACTACCTGAAGCACTCCCATAAGCAACTCCTTTGTGCACTGAAGCTTTGTTAAGAAATAACTTCTGGGAACATATTTTTTTCTCTGTTTTTTAGTTGCAATCTTCACTGTACTTCAGTGACAAGTATAGATGAAGTATCCGCTATTCTTGAAGCACTCAAAAAGTCTGCATAGTGTAAACAATGCGTATCAAACGCATTGTTTACACTATGCAGACCTTTGTCAGTGCTTAGGGTTTTTACCTATAGCAATGCTTGGAAGGCGTATTATTCAAAGTGACGTAGTAATAACCTTAAAGAAAAATTAATGCTACAGAAATTTGTCATTTTAGTGCTTCACATGACACCTGCATTTTAAGTTTTCATTCCATCAGACTGTGGTTTGGGCTACAGCCTTCAGTTTACTATTTCAAATAAACAACATAGGAACATATTTTGCGCCAATATGATCTCCGATCAAATGCACATCAATTAGGGTATCAAAAATCTAATGAAAACAAGTTTTATTATCCCCATACGTTAAGGTTAATTTGTGCAAGCTATTGCCACCGATACAATGTCGTGGTTTTTGCCGGTTACCATTTAGCACATAATATTATTGTTACCCTGTGACATTGGTGGAAATATCGCCGAAGCCATGGTGAGAAGTGTAAGCCGCACATAGCTACATTAGTGAGGAGGTGGATTTTGTGGGAGAGAGCAGGGACAAAGCGCTACTAATGCTGTACGCAAACAGCCGCAAGGCCTGGCCAGTTAGAAAACTGCAGGGTATGGTAAGATATTGATATATGCATATCGCGTGTTTCTTGCGGACGATGCGCGCGGGCGCCCCGAAGAAGAAGACCAACTGCACCTCGCTCCCTCAGTGGCCCTGTACTACCGTTACTTCCTACATTCGCTTACCTAACGACTGCTAGATTCAGGAGATTAACAACTATTCAACACATTTTGAACCCAGCTGTAGCTAATTTTATTGCGATAGCAATTATATGAACACTTCAACCGGATTTCTGCCGTCGGCGTCGTCGCCGTGAGGTTCCGTATCAAGTC